>NC_133620.1:97987902-98287902 GCF_048593235.1 Sminthopsis crassicaudata | reverse complement strand
CATTGCTAGAAGGACTCTTTTCCTTTCTCCTGATTAGGAGATGCAGACCTCAGTGCATAAATTGTGGAGGGTGTAGAATCAGGGAAATTTCTGCTGGTCCTCAGGGAAAGAAGAAAACAATGTATTTTTAAGTACCTGGTACTAAATTGTTCACAATTATTATCTTATCCTATCCTCACAACTGGGAGACTGATTATTCCCATTTTTTGAGTTGAGGAAAACAGAGAGGTAAAGTGACTTGACTAGGGTTACATACCTAGGAAATGTCTGAGGCTGGATTTGGACTCTTCCTAACTCCTGGTCTAAGGTTCTATTCACTTTATCACCAAGTTGCCTCAGGAAAGTTTCCTTTTCTTAATGAAAAAGCATAGCAATACTGGGCTGAGAATTTTATAAGACACAGGATCTCACAAACCAGAGGGCTGAGCAGTGACCTCATTCACTGAGAAGAGACCAGTGTGAACCACATGAAACATCAGTAGCCCCGTAGCTTGTAATCTTTATAGTATGATCTACTCCTCCACACATTATGCTCTAGTCACACATAAACCCTGCTTGTGCAACTATTCCAACCGCTGTATCTTTCAGTCTCCTCGGTGATACTGGTTGGGGGATAGTGACCCAACTTTATATGGGAAATGTTTTGTTGCTATTCTTTTTAAATGCCTTTGCCTTGAGCTAATTGTGTACTCTGGCTGACTTGCCACATATTGACTAAATAAATGTCTGGTTACAGAGGTAAATATATTGGTGAGGGCTTGTGACATTTTAATTTTAGGAATACCCTGAACCTGGGATAGATGTTTCCTAAGGGATTCAAACTGGGAATTAAAATAATAATAATAAGATTAAAACTATAAATTAGCCAGCAATTCTCAGCTTACAACTACATATAGCTATCAGTTGAATTTGACAATATATACAATGTTCCATATCTGTCATCTACTTAGTCTCAGTCTTTCAGGAATTATGCTAAGCATGGGGGATACAAAGAAAGACAAAAAATGATCCCTTAAAAAACATTTTTAAGGGGGAGATGTGAAAATAACTAGGAACAGAAACATATATAAAGAATAAATGGAAGGTACTTCTGAAAAAAAGAAATGGAGATTCATTTCTATCTTTCTAAAAACCTCTCCACACCTAGCAACAGTAAAAAGGAGAGAAAGAAAAATAGGGGATGCAAAGGGTATCTGGGTTCCAAGTGAGGTGTCTGAGAAATGGTTTCTCCTCTGCCTAGCCCCAGTTTTCTTCTGAAATGGTGGTGCATCCCGGTTAAGTTTGAGCAGAGTTCCCCACCTAGAGAAGTTATTTCAGAAGCAAGGTTTTTTTTTTTTTATCTCATTTTATTTAATCTCATTTAATAGGTGATGGAAATGATAAGGGATTTAAGTGATTCACTCATGATCATACAGCTAGTAAATATCAAAGACTGGAATTAAATCCAGGTCTTCTGGATTCCAAGACCAGTACACCATCCATTATTCCTATGTAGCTTACCTTTAAGGTAAGCCATTTTGTATTGCTATATACTGTAATGAAAAGAGTATATTGGACTTAGGAGTCAGGATCATTACTGTGTGTCTTGGGAAAAGTTAGTTAACCTCTCTGAGTCCATAAAATGGAAATCATATCTATATTCCACCAACTTCACAAAGTGGTGAGGAGCACATTTTGTAAACATTAAATAATATTTCATCCTAGTTTAATTGAAAAGATCTTAGTTGTTTTGGCATAGCCTCCTCTCCAAACTTAAAAAAAATTATAAATAATGACCGTTCTACTTTTGTTGTAGTTGGTATTTTGTAATTCTTCATTCTTGCAAAATACTGAATTAGAGTTTCCCTTATTTGCTATATTTGCTTCACAAATCATCAGAGATCCAAGAAGAAGATAATGGTTTACATTTACCTTTTTCTTGATTTATATCGCTTAATCTCGCTCAGCTCCAGTTTCTCCATCTATAAAGTATGATAATAATAGCATCTATCTCACAAGATTATTGTAAAGATCAAATGAAATAAAACTTGTAAATCATATTAAAGATCTAACCAAGTAAATATTAATTATATGCTTGTTTTTAATGGGTTCACTGAAAGCCCATCCCATGAGCACTTGGCTTTCTTACTGATGAACTCATCTAGAAGATTTTGATTCAGACAGCTAATGATTAACAAGCATTTAATAAACACTACTCTATTTCAGGCACTATGTTAGGCATTGGGAATCTAAAGAAAGACAAAGAATAGTCCCTGCCTTCAAGGAGCTTATAATCTAATGGAGGAGACAATATGTGAACAACTACTTCCAAGTATGTATATACAGAATAAATTGGGACTAATCCTAGAGGAAAGGAATCAGCATTAAAAATGACTGGAAAGGCTTCTTAAACAACAATGGATTTTAGCTGAGATCTGAAGGAAACCAGGGAAATGAAGCAGCAGAGACAAGAAAGGATCCAAGTGCAAGCATGGGGAGCAGCCAATGAAAAATGTTTGGTGTTTTCTAGTCATATGAAAAAATGCTCTAAATCACTATTAACTAGAGAAAAGCAAATTAAGACAACTCTGAGGTACTACTTCATACCTTTCAGATTGGCTAAAATGACAGAACAGATAATGATAAATGTTGCAGAGTGTTGGGAAAACTGGGGCACTAGTACATTATTGATGGAGTTGTGAACTGATCCAACTATTCTGGAGAGCAATTTGGAACTACACCCAAAGGGCTATCAAACTGTGCATATCCTTTGATCCAGCAATGTCTCTACTGTGTCTATATCGAGATCTTAAAAGAGGAAAAGTGACCCACATGTGCAAAAATGTTTATAGCAGCACTTTTTGTAGTGACAAGAATGTACATCAGTTGGGGAAAGGCTGAATAAATTATGGCATGTGAATGTAATGGAATATTATTGTTTTATAACAAATGATGAGCATACTGATTTCAGAAAAGCCTGGAAAGACTTACATGAACTAATGCTAAGTGAAATGAGTAGGAGCAGGAAAACATTGAAGTCAGTGATAACAAAATTATGTGATGATCAGTATGATGGACTTGACTCTTTTCAACAATAATGTGATTCAAGGCAATTGCAATATACTTTTGAGGGAAAGAGCCATCTGCATCCAGAAAGAGGACTATGGATAATAAATGTATATCACAACATAGTATTTTCACTTTTTTAAAATGTTGTTTGCTTGGTTTTTTCTTTCCAATTGTTTTCCATTTTAATCTGATTTTTCTTGTGCAGCATTATAAATGTGGAAATAGCTTTAGAAGAATTTCACATATTTAACTTATACTTGATTACTTGCTATCTAGGGGAGGGTGCTGGGAGGAAGGGAAGGAGAAACATTTGGGACACAAAATTTTGCAAAGGTGAATGTCAAAAACTTTCTTTGCATGTATTTTGAAAAATAAAAAGGTATTATAATTAAAAAAAAAAAAGAAAAATGTATGTTGGGAGACATAAGCAAGGAGGCCATCTTCATTAGATGGCAGAGTACATAAAAGAGAGTCAAATATAAGAAAACTGGAAAAGATTAAAAGAAATTAGATTGGAAAGGCAAGAAGATTCTGGGAAAATGGAGTGGACCAGAAAATTCCAAGCTCTCCAGATTTCTCCCACAAATAAGATAAAATAGTGCCTCAGGGCTAACCATAAAAAACAAACAAAAGCTGGAGCAGAACAGTGGTCCTGCTGGCACAATTGGAGAAGATCCATTGAAAGATCTCAGGAGAGAAGTTTGGTTCAGGTAAAGTGTAAATACCTCCAGGTTAGCTGCAAAAATAGCAAGTGGTGGGCTCTGGGGCTAGCTGGATTGGGAGGTAGCCTCAGCCCCAGCCACAGGAATTTCAGCTTCTCAGACAGTGTGGAGAGTCAGGATTCTCAGAGGAATATTGAGGGAACTTCTACTGATAAGGAATGCCAGGCCCAGCTGTGCTGAGGTCCTAGGTGAGAAGGAACCAGCAAACACGTGGTGATCAAGGATGCTGCTGGTTGTGGGCTTGTACAGGAGGACAGAGCTCTTGGTTTTGGTTCCAGGCCAGAGAGGAGAGCTGAAGGAATACCTGAAGTCAGAGGCACCATACCCCATGCCCCAGGACTAGAGGCAATTACAATAACAACCTACTATATATTTTTTAAATGAGCAGATAAAGAAGAAAATCCAATCATAGAAAGCTACTATGGGAATAGGGAAGACCATCTCATCTTCAGAGGAGGATACTGGAGGAAAAAAAATCGTTTCTTACTCAAAGAGTAACATTAAATAGTCACATGCCCAAAAAGAATTCATAGAAGAACTCAAAAAAGACTAAAAATCAAATGAGAAAGATTGAGGAAAAACTAAAAGAAAAATCAAAATCAAAACAATAAAAGAAAAAACAAGATTATGAAAAGAAAATCAGCTAACTATAAAAGGAGATCTAGTATCTTAAGGAAGAAAATGACTCCTTGAAAACTAGAATTGGGTAAGGGGAAGCCAGAAAAGTTCTGAGACCAAGAAATAATAAAACAATATATAAAGAATGAAAAAATAAAAATCTCATCTCATAAGAAAAACAACTGATGTAGAGATCAGATGAAGCAGAGAAAGCTAGAATAATCAAACTACTTAAAAGTTGTGATAAAAAAAAGAATCTTAATACAATAATGCAATAAATAAAGAAAACTGTTCTGAAGCATCAGGTCAAGAGAAGAAAATAAAAAAAGAAAAAAAATCTATCCATCATCACCCGAAATGGATGCTATAAGGAAAACCTACAGCAATATCCTAGCCAAATTCTAAAAACCCCCAATTCAAGGAGAAAATATTACAAGTAAAAGACAAAAAAATTCAAATATGAAGGAGCTACAGTTAGAATCATACAAGACCTAGCAATGGCTACCTTAAAGATTGCAAGTGTTGGAACATTAGATATTGAAGAGCTAAACAACTGAGATTAGGACCAAATATCATACCCAGCAAAGTTAAGAAAAATCTTGAATTTAAAAAACAATCAATGAATTGACAGGCTTTTAGGATTTTGTTGCAAGAAGATCAGAACTTAATAGAAAACTTAAAATATAAGATGCAAGAGAAATATGAAATAAACATCAAAGACTAATTACAAGGAAACAATAAGGACAAACTGTTTATGTTGTATATGTGGAGATGTTTTATATGTCTCAAAAGAGAAAAATAGGGAAACTATAATATGTCAGACATATTAATATTGTTTTAGCCTATTTAAAAATAACTAGCTAGTATAAGGTTGGGATATTGTTGTGGTGCAGGAAATGATGATTTGGTAGATTTAGAAAAATATAGAAAGATAGACTTATGAAGGATGATGTTATCTACCTTCAGAAAAACAGAGGATAAGCACACATGATATGGCTTTATATAGATATTTATGAATGCATTTGTGTATGTATGTGTGTGGTTATAAATATCTACGTATTTTGATATATATATATGAAATCTACATATGTATGCATGCATATATATGTATATCTAAAAATATCTGTACTTAGTTACCTTCTTAGGAAGAAAGGGGGAAAGAATAAAGTAAAAAATACACACCAGAGTATTAAAAAACTACAAGGAAACAAAGATGTTCACAATCTAAACACTATGTGTAGAATTTACTAAATAAGCTTTCTTGAAATGGAAATTTATTGTTTTATATTTTGAATACTCTCTTTTGCTCTGCTGTGCACAAGGCAATTTCCCCCCTATTTTCTATTTAAGCATTTAATAAATAAGTTTAAAATACAAAAAAAGAAATTAGATTATGAAGGATTTTTAAAAATCATCAAAGGTGGATGACATGTTTTATTATGCCTCTGGAACTGTGGTTGATCATTGTGTTGATTAGAGTTACTAAATCTTTCAGAATTAATCATCTTTATAATTTTGTCATTGCTGTATAAATTATTCTTCTGGTTCTGCTCACTTCACTTTGCATTAGTTTATACAAGCCTCCCCAAGTTTCTCTTGAAACCATCCCAATCATTTCTACAACAGTACAAATAGTACAAAAATACAATAGTATTGTTCTAAAACTTGTTCAGCCATTCTCTAATCCATGAGTACCTCCTCAGTTTGCTATCACAAAAAGAATTGTTTTATTTTGTACATTCTTGGTTAAAATTAGTACTCTCCTCAGCAAGGTCAGTCAGTAAACAATAGCAAAAATATCTGGAAATGAACAAGTTTTTGATTCACTGCAGATTTTTAACTGATTTTTTACTCCATGTCCAGTGCAGTTGCCTGATAAGGTAACTCATAAAAAACATACATGTTAATCTTGAAGGCACTCTCATATTACTTCATTGTTTCCAAAGCCAATTGTTTTGCAATGAGATACATTGTCTACTCTTCTTTGTTTTACTTTGTTTTAATGTTTTTTTGTTTCATGGAATCTTGGCTTCTATTTGGTCCAGTCTCATTTTCAGGAAATTTGTTGCTTGGGCAAGGTTTGTATCTTTTTTGCAAAGCTGTTAATTCCCTTAATAATTCTTTCTTCCACAGTTTTAATTTATTTTTCCATGTTTTCTTCTAGCATGCTTATTTCATCTGTAAAAAATATTTTAAAACTCTTTCAAAATCTGGTTTTAATCTCTTTCAGAAATTCTAGTTGATCATGTATCTAAGCTATGTTTTCTTTTAGGTTTTGCTTGTAGATTCTTGGAGTCATTCTCTTTTTCTGGCTTTGTGTCTTTTTTTTTTTAAGGTGCCATTTTTTGATTGTTCATTCTTCCTGCCTACTTCCTGACTTCAAACTCGATGTTAGGGTTAGGCTTTGTCACACTTCTTGTAGGAAGGTACCAGGGCAAGCTTTCAGGGCTCCCATAATGGTCTGATCTAGGGTTAAATCTAGTTTTTGCTCCACCAGCCTGATCTCTGCAAGTTCCTGACCTAGGTTTGGGTCTGATCAAAATGCTTGTGGGCTTGGCTCATTTGTAGTTTCAGTAGACTGCAGCTAGTCTCAGATTTTACTAGTCAGAGGAATACTCTTCTGGTTCAGAAGGCTGGAACTACAGGCTTCCCTTTGGTCTGGAATTGCTGCTCTGATTATCCCACTACAAGTTTCAGATTAGACTCAAAGCTGGAACTGTGACCTCACTCCATTCCTAGCTCTTGCTTGTGTTTGAACTTGCTTTTTGCTTGTTGTACAGCCTAGGGCCCTGACCCAGTGAGAGACAGAGCTGTCAGTTGGTAACCGTACCTGTACTCCACACAGATATAGACTGGATCTGGGGGTTCTTGTCTTGGTACACAGCCTCTCCTTGCAG
Source organism: Sminthopsis crassicaudata (assembly GCF_048593235.1). Lineage (NCBI taxonomy): Eukaryota > Metazoa > Chordata > Mammalia > Dasyuromorphia > Dasyuridae > Sminthopsis > Sminthopsis crassicaudata. The sequence continues at coordinate 98,280,617 of NC_133620.1, read as the reverse complement.
CAGAATGCTATCTGATGCACTTCTGGTCAGACTCCCTTCCCCATGACTTCAAACCTTTCTGTCCATTTCCCTATGTTGCCTCAGGCTAGAAAAAACATTTCACTGTGATTTTTTTTTTTTTCATGGATTTCCCAATCAAGATATAGTGCATTTTCTTGTTTTGTTTTGTTTTTGGATGAGTTGATGGGTAGAACTTGACAATACTTTTTCCTGCTATTCCATCATCATGGCTCCACTTCTAAGCAGAGTTTTTGTATGTGTAAATTTGTGTTCAATGCTCCTTTGCTTATTTCAGGGAAGTGTCAAATTCATTTGATGTCTACTACTCTCACTCTCAATTGTGAAAAAGAATAAGTTCTACCTTCTTATTTCTTCCTCCTTTCTCTCTCTATATTAGTATATTTATTTTACCATCCATTTTATTTTCCTCTTAACATCCTTTACTTTTCTATTAAGAAATCTACCCACATTATCTCCATTTTTTTTTTCTGAAACAATTGGGGTTAAGTGACTTGCCCAGGGTCACACAGCCAGGAAGTGTTAAGTGTCTGAGACCAGATTTGAACTCTGGTCCTCCTGAATTCAGGGTTGATGCTCTTATCCACTACACCTAGTTGCCCCTTTTCCATTTTTCTTATTTAACTCTTGCATTCACTAGCTGTGTGATGTTAGGCAAGTCACTTAATTTTTGTCTGCTTTAGTTCCTTAAACTGTAAAATGGAAATTAAAATAGCACTTATCTCAAAGAGCTATTTTGATAATAAAATGAGAGTATATATGTAAAGTGCTCTGCAAAATTTAGGGGAATTGGATCTATGGTTTAGTTGATAGTAGAGTTTCTTTCTAAAGTATAAATTGCTGTCTTCACTACAACTTAAGGTAGAAAGTTGCTGGAAGTGACTTGTTCAAAGTCATACAATCAGTGTGTGTCTGAGGTAAGATTTGAATCCAGACCTTTCTGATTGTGAAGCTAAGCCAAACTGCCTCACTATACCACTGTTATGATTGCCCTCATGTCCTAAGATTTCCAAGGGGAAAAATAGTGTCAAATGGTGGCCAAAGAGCCTCCAAGGCAGAAATGTTCCCAGGATGCCAGGTCTTTGAACAGAATGTTCAGGGCTCAGATCACAGTTGTCTCCTCCCTCAACTCAAGAAAAATACAAATTAATTTTTCCAGGACAATGGGTAATGTCCAATTGCCTTCTAGAGAAATTACTTCCTGTTCTCTGAGAGAGAGGTAAAGGCAGGTAAGCTCAGATTTGTTTGACAAATGGGCTTATTCATGTCAGACCCAACTCCTTATTACTCCATTCCTAGACTGAGGTCAGAGCAGAGCAAATTGGCTTCTAATATTCACCCGAAAATAAATATTTTAATTATATTGGAGGTTCCCAAGCTGATGAAAATTCAAAAGAGCCAATATAATGGTGTATCATCTGAAGGACCAGTACATAGTCCCCAGCACAAGGTATTTCTCTGTAGAGAAGAAAGAGCAGGATCTAAAGTTCAAGATAAATAACCTAAAAGGCTGATTTCAAAATGAGCACAGAACTATTCTCCCATCGACTACAAGTTTTTGTATTTCCCTTTCTATTCCTTTTCCTGCTTATCCCTGCTAGATTATCTCTTGGGTCTGCTCCTTCTACCACTATCTCCTATCTTTAACTAAGAACTGGACATAATACAAACTTGGGCTTTGGAAGGAAGGATATCCTTGTGATTTTTATTATCCTACTTTATAAGATTAACTGTGTTGATTCAATTCTTCAGAAGTCTGTTTTTTAAATCATTTCAAAGATGATTCTGCAATTGGAGTGAGAGTCATCAGGGTGTGGTGCTGGTGGTGGTGTGGTGGAAGTGACTTTGATGATGGTGCTTTGGTCAGCTCACTGCAGATCTACTAAATCTGGTTAATTAAAATGGAACAAAACATAATTTCCCTACAACTTTCTCTTCTTTGTTGAAAAAATAAAACATTCTTTGTGAAGGAAGCACAACACTAAACATTTATTGATTTCATTAAAAATATTTATACCTTTTGTTTTGTTTGTTTTGACAGAATATATAGCTCTCAGGGAACATGGAAACAAAGCCTCCCACAAAACACATGTCCCTAAACAGTAAGTTTATTGGTTAACAGAAGGAAGGCTGTGTCCTTCACATACATATATCACATACACAAACAATACACATATATGTACACACATACAGAACTACCCAACTGCCATCCAAGGATCTATATCAGCTGTGCAGGCAAAATTCCATATTAATTCTACTGTCCCATTATCCAGTGCTCCAAGTCATCTTAAGCCTGTGAAATGGGTAAGCTTAATGGTTCAAGAAAGTGGCTGATGAGTAGTATACCCCCATCTTGATTTTCTTTTATTAAATTGTTTTTGGTATATATTTATTTAACAGCACCTACTATTTCTCCTTCTACCACCACTCCACAACTGGGAAAACAAAATAAGTAACGATTATATAGTTGAGAACAACAAATTGTGTCATTAGCCATACCAAAAATATTTATCTCACTCTTTACTTTGAATCCATTACCTTTCTCAAGAAGAAGGTGCATGCTTTATTGTCACTCTTTTGGAATTGTGATTAGTCATTAGATTGATTAAATCTTAAATCTTTCAGTTGCTTTTCTTTGTAATGTTGTTAAAATATAAATTGTTCTCCTTGCTCTGCTCACTAAACTCTGCATTAATTGAAGCAAACCTTCTGAAACTATCCCCTTTGTTATTTCTTAGAACTCATAATATACCATTATAAATATATACATATATAGTATATACATATACATATATATGGATCCTTTTTTTCCCCCAATCAATCTAATATATATGTGTGTGTATGTATGAATGTGTGTATTGTGTATGCTGTTTCTTTATAGCTGTTTGCACATTGAGGGTAGGCAGGGTTTTTTGCCTTTTTTTATATACCTAGGGCTTAGCATATAGTAGGCACTTAATAAATGCTTGTTGACTTGATTACCTCTTTCTTTGATATCTTCTGTTTTATGAACTTAAAATCATTATTCTAAGAAGGAGACCATTAGGCTTCTTGCCAAAGCAGTCCATGACATACAAATAATAATACATCTTAAGGTCAGCCCAGGACCCCCATTTTGAAGAATATTTCTCTAGGTTATCTATCCTTTTCAAGATTCTTTCTTCAAATTTCTAGTTTTTAAAAAAATAAATCTGGAAGAAATAAGTTTAATTAAAAAGTTCTAAATATCTTTCCTTAGAAAAAAACTTCAAAGGGACAGCTTCATCCTACCTTGGAAAATCTCTCTAACCCAAGATATTTCTGCTGGTAATTTATGTTATTTCTCAAACAATGGCAAAATTCCACAATAATATAAAACATTCTTAGAAAATTCAGATAATTCCTTTGATTTATCAAATGGAATAATATTTTCAATTTTTGGCAGATCCTAGAGAATCATTTTCCTAAAATCACACAATCTACCTTTAAGAACTCTAAGGATTTTCCTTTCTAGGGTGTTATAATTCTTACAAGGTGCTAAGACAGTGGAATTGATAGAGACAATAATTATCTAATTTAGCATGGTTCAGTATGATTGATCTAACCCTACAAGGAGATGTTATTGGCCAGAACTTGAAACAAGGTACTAAGTGGAACTGAGGAGACAATGGTTAAATCTAATTTAGCATTGATTTAATCCTATAACAAATAATAGTTTCCTAGTGATTTAATGATTGGAGTATACTCAGTGCACAGCACATAAGCAAGAAGCTCTCAGGGCCAGACCCACAAGCCCACTCTCAGAGGCGGAGTCAGATTCATTCCATTTTCCACCTTTGTGCTGGCTAGGGGCTTTGGATTCAGAGGGAGCTAGAGGCAGAAGCTGGAAGAGACAAAGGACTAGCAGCAAGAACTCTCGGAACCAAGGAGAGAGAGAGAGAGACAGGCCTCTAAGAAAGCTAACCGGGCTATTTTGAAGGAGACAATAAAAGATCTGGACTTTAAGTCCTGGCTGCATTTGAGGTGATTATTGAACTGAACTGAAACTAAGGTTGCCTCCAAAAGCTCCCCAAGAAACCTGTTCTCTGAGAACATTATGTTTTAGAGAAGAACATCACACTAGGGGATCAAAAATAAACTCGAGAAATACGTCTTTTAATTAAATTAATCAAAAACTCCTCCTAATTTGATACGCTAATCAATAGTCTAACACAATATTTTGCATATATCTGGTAGACACTAAATTCGTTGAATTTGCACATATTAGGTAGACATTTATTAAATTTGTTGAAATGAATAGTAGGGAAAATGTTGTGCAAAACAAAACAAAAGACAGGATAATCCTAAGAAGGGAGATAATGAGACAATAAAATGCCTGAAAGCTAGAGAGAGGTTATCAAAGAGAAGAGAGTGATCATTGAAGGCTACATAAAGGTCTGGGTTTGTGGGGGATCCAATTCAATTTTGATGACTTCTCAGTAACTTTGTTCTTTATCTTGTGATCCTGCTTAGGAATCCTCTTCATGAAGGCTGAATTTTAAACTCTCTTTTAGAAGTATCTAGATGCCCTGAGCAAATAAGTTAAATAAGACATAAAGAGAGAAAAGAGTTGTTAACAATACTTACATGAACCAGAAAAGGGCTTCTTAGCTCCTCTAGCAAGGCAAAAGTTATATTCTGCCTTCATTCTTAGGTTTGTTCTTTTCTCTCTCCCACCAGAAGATCAGTCATAGACCTTAGACATAAACTTCATAATAATTACGAATTAAATGACAGTAATGTGAATGGAGTTGAAGATGTCATTGAAGAGTATTGTTAACATCTCCACTTGCCTGCTTTCCATCTGATATCTTGACTTGCTTCTATGCTGAGGCATCCACATGTCTATTATGCATCCTGCTTTTCAGCTTCATAGGACTCTGGGAGCATTATCAGATTGCTTCAGCTCCTGCAGATCCTGTTTTGGTCAGGGAGCTTCTTATTGCTCCGTGGGAACATGATTACTTTGCTCACTTGTCTTCTCATTCCTAAGTAGGTCCCATAATCTCAGAAGAGTCCTATCTATTTCCTTCTGGCTCTTCTTTACCCTGAAAACATCTCTTTCTCTCCTCTTCTGCATATATACTTTGGGCTTATGTCATTCTAGGAAAGAGTGTTTCCTCTCTTTTAATGGAGGATTTCTCTCTTTTCCTAGTACCTTCAGTTGTTTTTATAGTTAGCACTGTGGAAAAGCATGATATCTTTCTATTTATACACAAATGAAGTCCTTTCAAGGAGCATAGAATAGATTAGGAAGGAGACAGAGCCTTGTAATTTCAAGTTTGAACTGTGTAGTTTTGGAAAAAAGGTATCAGACAATTCCTGGCTTTGACAGTTACTATACATACATACATATATAGTAATTGTATATATATACATATATATATATGCAAATAATCTCTTCACAACAGGCTTCTGTTATCTTACCAACAAATCAAGAGCATTAGACTAGATATTCTGTAAGATCAAGCTCTAGATTATATGATTCCTTCCAAATAATAGCACATCATTCAACAAGCATTTATTAAGCTCCAGAAGCAGTCAAGAAGAGTTTAACATTTCTGAACTGACTCAACAACAACAAAAGGTGTTCCTACTAGGTGTTAAATATTGAGGATGCAAAGAAAGGTGTCTCAGCCTTCAAGGAGCTCACAGTGTAATAGGGGAAACAACATAAAATAAATATGTAGAAGAGAGATACATGATAGATAGATAGAGAGATATGACATGATAAATTGGAGGTAATGTGTTGGGAGGAAGGAGGCACTAAGCATAAAGGAGGATTTAAAAAGCCCCAATCTCAGCTAAAATGACAGGAACAAATAATGATGAATGTTGGAGGGGATGTGGGAAAACGGGGACACTGATACATTGTTGGTGGAGTTGTGAAAGAATCCAACCATTCTGGAGAGCAATCTGGAACTATGCCCAAAAAGTTGTCAAACTGTGCATACCCTTTGACCCAGCATTGCTGTTATTGGGATTATATCCCAAAGAAATACTAAAGAGTGGAAAGGGACCTGTATGTGCCAAAATGTTTGTGGCAGCTCTTTTCATAGTGGCTAGAAACTGGAAGATGAATGGATGTCCATCAGTTGGAGAATGGTTGGGTAAATTATGGTATATGAAGGTTATGGAATATTATTGCTCTGTAAGAAATGACCAGCAGGAGGAATACAGAGAGGCTTGGAGAGACTTACATCAACTGATGCTGAGTGAAATGAGCAGAACCAGAAGATCACTATACACTTCAACAACAATACTGTATGAGGATGTATTCTGATGGAAGTGGAAATCTTCAACATAAAGAAGATCCAACTCACTTCCAGTTGATCAATGATGGACAGAAATAACTATACCCAGAGAAGGAACACTGGGAAGTGAATGTAAATTGTTAGCACTACTGTCTATGTACCCAGGTGACTTATACCTTCAGAAGCTAATAATTAATGTGCAACAAGAAAAAGGTATTTACACACATATATTGTATCTAGGTTATATTGTAACACATGTAAAATGTATGGGATTACCTGCCATCGGGGGGAGGGAGTGGAGGGAGGGAGGGGATAATTTGGAAAAATGAATTTAAAAAAAAAAAAAGCCCCAATCTCTCTGCAACTCCAATTTCCTATTAATCATATCAAACTGAATGCCCCATAAACATCAGCCTTGTAGAAGGTTTTTAACTAGAGATCGAAGAAAGTCAGGGAAGCCATGAGCAGGAGAGGAGAAAAGGAGCAGAAAGAGAATTCCCAGCATATGGTACAATCAGTGAAAAGGCAGCACTAGGAGATACCAAAAGGATGGAGTGAATGTCTTATGGGAGGGAAAATAAAAAGGGCAGTGTTATTGGATCTCAGAATACCTGAGCAGGAGGGAGATGTAAGGATACTGGAAGATAAAGAAGAGTTAGCTTGTGAAATGCTCTAAAAGCTAAATGAAATTTTCTGTTTGATGCTGATGGTGATAGGAGCCATTAGAATTTATTGAGTAGTGGGGTGGGTGACAGGATCAGGTTTGTGCTTTAGGAAGATCAATTTCTCAACAGTTCTTCATCCCATCAGCTGTTAAACTGATCTTTAACAGCTGATGGGATGAAGAACTGTTGAGAAATTTGAGAAGTAATCTCCTATAACAATCCAGGTGTGAGGTGATGATGGCTTGTATGAAGATGGTGACAATGTCAAAGGAGAGAAGGGGATGCTATGAAAGTAAAATTGATGAGATATGGCAACAGATTGAATATAAGATGTGAGAGAGATTGGGGAGTCAAGGATAATGCCTAGATTGTATAAAATTGAAATCTAATTTTTATAAAGCTTTTTATTTTCAAAACATATGCACAGATAAGTCTTCAACATTGAATAACCTTGTGTTCAAAATTTTTTTTCTACCTTTCTCCCCCAACTCTCTCTCCTAGACAGCAAGTAATACAATATATGTTACACATGTGTAATTCTTCTACATATAATTCTACAGTTTTCACACTGCACAAGAAAAATCAAATCAAAAAAGGGAAAAAATGAGAGAGAAAAATAAAATGAAAGCAAACAACAACAACAAAAAAGTAAAAATACTATATTGTGATGCACACTGAATTCCCACACTCTTCTCTCTGAGTGTAGATAGCTCATCATCACGATCATTGGAATTGGCTTGAATCATCTCATTGGACAAATCATATCCATCAGAATTGATCATTGTATAATGTTGTTGTGTACGATGTTCTCTTGGTTCTACTCACTTCACTTAGTTCATGTAAGTCTCTCCAGGCCTTTCTGAAATCATCCTGCTGGGAATCTGATTTTAAATCTATTTTTAAGACTTAAGCAATGGACCCACATTTACCACCACATACTAAGATAAGATCAAAATGGGTCCATGATTTAGGCATAAAGAACGAGATCATAAATAAAGTAGAGGAACATAGGATAGTTTAACCTCTCAGACTTGTGGAGGAGGAAGGAATTTGTGACCAAAGGAGAATTAGAGATCATTATTGATCACAAAATAGAAAATTTTGATTTCATCAAATTAAAAAGCTTTTGTACAAACAAAACTAATGCAAACAAGATTAGAAGGGAAGTAACAAATTGGGAAAACATTTTTACAGTTAAAGGTTCTGATAAAGGCCTCATCTCCAAAATATACAGAGAATTGATGCTAATTTATGAGAAATCAAACCATTCTCCAATTGATAAATGGTCAAAGGATATGAACAGACAATTCTCAGATGATGAAATTGAAACTATTTCCACTCATATGAAAGAGTGTTCCAAATCACTACTGATCAGAGAAATGCAAATTAAGACACCTCTGAGATACCACTACACACCTGTCAGATTGGCTAAGATGACGGGAACAAATAACGATGAATGTTGGAGGGGATGTGGGAAAGCTGCGACACTGATGCATTGTTGGTGGAGTTGTGAAAGAATCCAACCATTCTGGAAAGCAATCTGGAATTATGCCCAAAAAGTTATCAAAATGTGCATACCCTTTGATCCAGCAGTGCTACTACTGGGCTTATATCCCAAAGAAATACTAAAGAAGGGAAAGGGACCTGTATGTGCCAAAATGTTTGTGGTAGCCCTTTTTGTAATGGCTAGAAACTGGAAAATGAATGGATGTCCATCAATTGGAGAATGGTTGGGTAAATTGTGGTATATGAATGTTATGGAATATTATTGTTCTGTAAGAAATGATCAGCAGGATGAATACAGAGAGGCCTGGAGAGACTTACATCAACTGATGCTGAGTGAAATGAGCAGAACCAGGAGATCATTATACACTTCAACAATGATACTGTATTAGGATATATTCTGATGGAAGTGGGTATCTTCAACATAGAGAAGAGCTAATCCAATTCCAATTGATCAATGATGGACAGAATCAGCTACACCCAGAAAAGGAACACTGGGAAATGAGTGTAAACTGTGAGCATTTTTTGTTTTTCTCCCCAGGTTATTTTTACCTTCTAAATCCAATTCTTCCTTTACAACAACAACAACAACAAAATTCGGTTCTGCACATATATATTGTACCTAGGATATACTATAACATATTTAATATGTATGGGAATGCCTGCCATCTAGGGGAGGGGGTGGAGGGAAGGAGGGGAAAAATTTGGAACAGAAGGGAGTACAAGGGATAATGTTATAAAAAATTACCTATGCATATGCACTGTCAAAGAAAATGCTATAATTATAAAATTAAAAAAAAAAGACTTAAGCAAGCTGGCTTGGGGACTAGTCTTTAAAATTTATAATGATTATAAAATAAATAAAATCTGAAATAATAATTGAATAATATTTTAACATTAGAATTTAATTTAATACCAATATTTTAATACTAATAATCCCATAAGTTATATTTAAGAACTTATATTGTAACTTATATGTATAATATATATATAATATATGCATATAAAAATATATAATATAACATAAGTTATATTTAGAACTTCACCCTTCACCTACATTCAGAAGAAACTTGCCTAAAAACCAAGCTTTTGTCTGGTCATTCCCTCCACTTCAGACTCAATTCTATTGTGGAGTGAATCTCCATCCTACTAATGTCTACCTTTGTAACCTCACCTACCACCCATCATATTCAAATTGATTTAATTAAAACTGTTGCAGACTACAGTCAAGTCTACAGATGAATTTTATCACTTGAGGATTATTCCCATCTCCCAAAGAAGAAGTAAAGGGAAGTAGCGGAGGTGACTCTTAACCTACCTCTCCATTAAAATGTCTACCAATCAAAGTTGTTTTTACCTTTGTTAGGAAGGTTCAAATAATGTCCTGTCAGGCCCATCCGAAAGACACATTGGTTTAAAGATCCTGGAAGTTTCTCCCTTGGGCTGTGTTGTCATTAAGAAGCATTGGTTTCTGGTAGCCTAACTAATAAACTGATCATGCTTGGAGCAATGTCTCTCAGTTTGCCTTAATTTTCAAATGCAACAATTGTGAGCCTGGGAGACTGGGAAGATAGTGATGCCCTTGGAAGTAATAAGGTAATAGGGAATAGGGAATAGGGAAGTTTGAAAGGGAGAAAAAAAAGGGTAAAGATAATAGGTTCAATATCAATTTGGTTTGAGACGTCCAATAAACCGTTGGAGATGTCAGTCTGGGGGTTAAGTAAGAGGTTATTGTTGTTCTTCAGTAGTTTTTAATCATTTCCAACCAGGAAAGAGGTTAGGGCTGGTAAGTTAGACATGAGAATCATCAACATTGAAATGAGGATTTAATCCTTGGGAGTTGATGAGATCACTGAGTGAAATAATATAGAGGAAGAAGTGAAGAGGATCCAGGACAGAGTCCTGGGTGATAACCATGCTTTTATGGATGAGATCTGAGTGAGGATTTGACAAAGGAGACTCAAAAAAGTGTTTAGATAGGTAGAAGAACCAGGAGAGACCAGTGTCCCCAAACCCAGAGAAAACAGTTGTTCATGCTTCCTTCTCAAAAGGGATCAATGACACAAGAGTGATGTCTTGATTTGCCCATGAGTTGGATGTAAGGCAGAACTGCCATCAGCCTCATTATCTCCTCCAGTCTTTAGAGTCCAGTGGTAAGACATAGGTCAAGAGTACTGTCCAGAGAGAAGAGACTATCAATGAAAAGATCAAGAGTCAAGAAAGAGGATTGGATTAGATAATTAAGAGACCATTGGTAATTATGGAGAAAGTGATTTCAATTTAATGATGAAGTTGGAAGCCAGACTATAAAAAGGACCCTCAGGGAACATTAGGGAGAATGTGCATTAAGAGGCAGTAAATAGGTAGTGTAATTAGAGATGAGATTTTTCTCTCCCTCATCCTGTCTTTAATATCCTCTAAGTAATAGAATTTCTATTCTGTTAAGAGCAGATATAGTTGTAATATAGATGAACTGGTTGATGAAAGCCATCTCTTGATATAAAAATAGATTATTTCTTGCTTAGGTCCAAGTTTACCACATGGAAGCCTTGGGAAAGCCCACTTTGGGTCACATGCAGGGATGTATCATGGAATAACAGAGACCTCAGATTGACTGGTGATCCAAAGAACTGATGATTCAGGTTTATACAAATCAGTTTGTTAAACTCCTACCTTATTCTTACTGTCTGTCTTTGAAGCATGCAAACTATGTTGAGTTGGTCATAAGAGTTGGTGGGAGGAAAAGTCACTACCCCATCTCCCACTTTTGTCTCCTTTGGGTTTTCTTTGCTGAGTTGATGACTTGAGATGAAATCGTTTAGATGACCTTGTAAGTTCTAAAAGGCCATAAGATCATGGAAGGCCTGTAAATGTGGCAACTGTAATACACTTAAAGAAGTTGGGTTTGGTTGTAGCTGCCCCAAGAATGGGCTGACAGCAGAGGAAGCATTTGCATCAGGAGTGAGAGAGTTACCTAAGGAAGGAGGAAGCATCCTAAGGCAGCATGTGTCTGAGATTCCAGGTTATGTGAGCAACAAGATAGTGGACTAGATATTTTCTCTGATCCTCACAATCCCTCACACTTCTCTAAAACAGAAATTATACATTAAAAATAAAGCAACTTTAGTTATTTCTATGGTCTAGGACATCCAGAGTCCAAAAGAAAGTTTGAAACAAAAACAGAACCTTAGGAACTGATACCTCTTAGCTCAACTCCCACTTACTGGCAGCAAAGTTGCATGAGCAGACTCGAAGACCCAATCTTATATCAAAATTCACTCCTATCCCCAAGGCCCCTCCTTCTTCTTTCCGAGACCCCACTTCAAACTGCAGAAGTAGCTCAGACCCTGACAGTCAGTGTGGTCCCTTAGGAGCAAAAACATGCCAAGGGCTGCAACCTGGAAGCAATGGCAAAAGCTATGGGCTGCCATAGATGCCATGTGCCCAGGGGAAACAGGCTCTGGACCATTGGTGCCAGGCCAGAGAACTAAGAAACAGAGGAAGTGGGGCAGGACATTGTTCACATCAGGGACTATGCAGCATTAATCCACACTTGAGGGAAAGAGCACAGAACCCAGTGGAAATCAGTAATCACCACCAAAAGTCACTTGAGGCAGAGACCTAGGCTGGTGAATAGCACATTGCTCAGTGGAAGAACAGACTGAGATGCTTTGAGATCTAGTCCCCAAGAAAACCGCAATCAGAGGAGAAGGAGTCAGGAAGTGAATGACAAGGAAAACAAGGGAAGGGAGATTGGAGACTGATTGTTCCAAAGATTTTCAGAAGGAGAAATCTCAAAGACTTTGAACATAAATAGATAAATCAATGAGGAAAACAATAACAACAGAAGGAAATATGACTTCTAGATCTAGTAAATGTGTTCAGGCATCTATGAAATGATCCAACACTCGAGAAAGAGGATCCTGTGGAATTTGAGAACATAGAACTACAATACACTGTTCCTGAGTAATTTAAAGAAAATAGATAATTAGAAGAATAAAATTTATATCTCACACAGCAAAAGCAATGAGCAGATAGAAACTCTTGAATCTTCTATGGTAAAGCCTCATCAAAGAAACAAAAGAGGCAACAATAGATTAAAAATGCAAATATTTAGAAGTGAAAGATAAACTCTAGAAGAAGAGAAGCAAAAAACAATAATATTAAAAGAAAATATGTTTATTTTAACATTTAATATGTAATAGACTACCTGCTATCTAGGGGAGGGGGTGGGGGGGGAAGGAGGGGATAATTTAAAACACAAGATTTTGCAAGGGTCAATGTTGAAAAATTACCCATGCATATGTTTTGTAAATAAAAAGCTTTAATTAAAAAAATAATTTAAAAATCAGGCTCAAAAAAAAAAAAAAAAAGAAAGAAAGAAAGAAAAGAAAATATGCTTACTATGCAAGCAAAACATTTGTATCCCTAAGAGGATGCATAAGGATCATAGATCTCTCAGAAGAACATGACAGGGTGAAAATCTTAACATCATAATGAATTTAATAATAAGAAAAGACTGCCCAGAATTTCTGTAGTAGAAAATTGAAAGGATTCATAGATCCTTTCTGGGGAAAAAATCCCTACTCTGTAACTTCAAGACACATGGTGGTTAAAATTAAGAATTCACTCCAGAAAAAAAGTCTGTAAGCCAAGAAACAGACTTCAAAAAAAAGGAAAAGATATTCAAATAATACAAGATTATTCTGTACCCACTAGAAAAAAAAGGAACTGAATAATGAATTCCTAAGAACGGGAGTTATGATGCAGTCCAGGGTGATGGACAAATCTGAGCTTAACCATAAGGAAAAAAGATGAATTTTCATTTTTGTGGGGGGGGTTTCCCCTCAAGACCCCTCAAGGGTCACACACCCAGCAAGTGTTAAGTGTCTGAGGCTATATTTAAACTTTGTTCTTCCTGACTCCAGGACCAGTGCTCTACCCACTGCACCATCTAGCTGCCCCTGAATTTTCAGTCATTTAGAAGAATTGATATATTTTTAGAAAGAACATCAGGATGAAAGAGATTATTTTTTTCTTGAGCACTACAAACAACAGAAATGCCTGAAGAAGTAATATTTCTAGCAGGCAAGGATAGCAACAGCAACGGGGTGACCACAGAAAAGACCAATTTTTAAAAGACTTCTTTTTAAATGTACAAAAGGAGATAGAAGTGAAGGCAAAAATCTGGTAGAGGTTGAAGTAAGGGGAGGACTAGGAGCTGTATGAACAGTTTACCGGTGAATGCTCCTTTGATGAGACTTCTTTACAACATAAAAGGGCATTTAAAAGGGGAGAGATGACAGTAGAGGTAAATAGAGAAATAGGTGATCCTTCAGGTCAAATCTAGGACTAACAGAAGATTAAGTGGTCTCAGAAAGAGAAGAAACCCACAGAGGTATAGGTGAGGAAGAGGAAGAAAGATGCAAAGGAGGTTGGGTAAAGAAAGGAAGCCTTACTTTCCAAGTGGGAGTAAATGCTCCTATGGATGAAGGGAAGTGAATAACTTACTGTATGTCACCTGAGGGAGCTGGTCTTTGTAAAGTTTACTTGTTCTGGGAGAAGTTGGAACCCAGAAACAAAAGAAGCAAATTTTTAACATTCTCCCCATACTTCAGAATTAGGTCATAAAAAGGCAGAGTTCAAGGGGAAAAAAACTACAAAGCCTAATCTCTGTATTTAAGATACCATTTTCCCCCCAGAACAGAATTTAGATATTGTTATATTACTTTATAGTGTTTTTAAGGTTTGTAAAATATTTTACATTTAATATGACACTGGATGATGGTAAGTGTTATTGCAGCTGAAAAATTTAAGGATCAGCAAGATCAACTGATTTGTTCAGTTACCCAACGGATTACTGAAGATAGAATCAATCTCAGGTTTTCCTGATTTCAAATCTGGCATTATATATACATTGCTAAGCTGCTATTTGGACTCAGATTTACAGAACCAAATAATTCAGAATTTCTAAAAATAAGTGGTTGGCAGGGGGAGAGGGGGAGATTTTCCCAAAAGGGAGGTATTTAGAGATACTAGATGTATTTAGAATATTTGTTGGAAGATGATAATGGACTGTGGTCAGAAGATGAGGTAGGGTAATCTAAAAGGAGACTTTGTCCGGTAAACCTAATATAGTGTAACTTTAATAAATGTTGGTTAAATTGAAAATTGATCAAAACTTGAATTAACCCAAGGATAGGGGAATAGGGTTATAAGAGAGAGAGTTTCATTTGGATTGTCAGCCTTCCTAAATGGTTAAGACCTTACACTCTCTTCCCACATAATAGAAATTCCTGATAGCCTCACCTTCACAAACAGGCTCTCCTTCCGCTGTCATCCACTAGTCCCAAATAGGATGACTCTATTATTGAGGCCCTTATCTGCAGTGAGTCATGAATCAAGAGATGAGGAGGACAGAGAATTGTAGAAATCTCGGTGCCTGAACAAAGGGTATCTCCATAGCCCTGAGGCTGACGGAGTTGGTCCAAGTGCTAGTTGCTATGGTAACTCAAAGACTACAGCATCACTACTAACCCTGCTTACTTAGCTGCCCCTCAGATGCCTGGAACTCTGTGTCTACCTCTGTCCCTTGATTAATTGCGATTTTATGGAAGCCGTTTACCCTCTTTGACTTCTTATGTATTGATTTTCTCACCTACAGGGGGTCCACAATTCTATTTACAGCACAAACCTTGGCTTTGTTTTCCCTTTGTTTGTAAAGATTATGATAACTGATCACCCTCTCCAACCCTTCTCTGATTTTCCTAACCTTGGCTTCCATCTAATCCAAGTCAATACACATTTATTAAGTTCCTACTAAGTGTCTGACATAATACTAAGTGCTGGGGATAGTTAATAATAAATATTTGTTAAGTGCCTACTATGTTTCAGGCATTCACTAAGTGTTTGGAACATAAATAATAATCAACCAATCAATATTTGTTAAGTGCCTACTATGTGCCAAGAAGTAAGCTAATTAAAAAAAAAAAAAAAGTAGTCCCTCTCAAGGAAGTTACAATCTAAACCCTTCTGATTCTTTTCTGGTAAGCTGCTGTTGGGGCAAATTTATCCTCTGTCAAGTCCCCAAGACCTGGGCTCTCTTATCCCTCTAATCCCTATCAGGAAAATATGTAAATGGCATTCTTTCTTATCAAGTCCATTAGAGAAATTAGACAGTTGCTTTTGATGTTCTGGTCTCTTCCCAGTGGATGGAATGATACCTAGATTTCAGCCTGGGAGATATGAGCCT
This sequence comes from Sminthopsis crassicaudata, assembly GCF_048593235.1. NCBI lineage: Eukaryota > Metazoa > Chordata > Mammalia > Dasyuromorphia > Dasyuridae > Sminthopsis > Sminthopsis crassicaudata. The sequence goes on along the minus strand of NC_133620.1, from coordinate 98,264,907 downwards.
AACGAAGAAAGGGTATAATTCAAATAGCAACTACAACGAGGAGATCAAAGGAAAGGGAAGGGACTGGGAATAGTAGAAAGGAGGGTGAGCCAGGACAAGTGTGAAGAAACAAAAGACTTGTCCATTTGTTCATTCAATAAACATTTATTAAGCACCCACTCAGCATTTAGTCACAGCTCTATAACTAGCCACATGACGAGGGCCAACTTTGCCACACCTCTCTGATCCTGTTTCTTCATCTCCAAAATTAGGGAGTTGTACTAGATCCCTTTGGGCAATTAAGTGGCACAGGAGATAGGGTGTGGGCCCTGGAGTCAGGAAGCCTAAATTCAAATTTGGCTTTAGACATTTACTAGCTGTGTGACCCTGGGCAAGCCACTTAACCCTGTTTGCCTCAGTTTCCTTGTCTGTAAAATAAACTGGGGAAGGAAATGGCAGACCACTCCAGCGTTTTTGCCAAGAAAATCCCAAATGGGGTCATGAGGAGATAAAGTCGACTGAACAAATAACAAAATAAGTATTTGATGGGAAGAAAATTAAACTGTCCAAAACTGACTCGATAACAATAATTAGTTCTCTGATGAAGTTGTTTCCAGGTCTTAAAATTCTAGGGTTTTATGAGATAGAAAAGAAAGGAGGACTTGAAAAGAGACACAGTATTATTTAGATAAGAAAAGAAGATAGAGTAGGCTGCATGGAGTATTAAATCCTTTCCATTCAATCCATTAAGTCATTCATAAAGTATAGGGAGCCAGGTCTGCATCTCGTCTACCCCAACCTAAGGTCAGCATTAAACACCAAAGATCATCAAAAATAAAATAGGAAAGAGGGCAAACTAGAATTTTCTTTCATGTGGTAAGTACTTCTTTCCTCTGAATTAGAGGGGAAAGAAAGTGATTATATACACAAACTAGAGGACAGAGACTATAATCTGACCTCTGCAACTGAGTGAATTTGGAACTAATAAATTTGATCATTTGAGGGCAACAGTTAAAATATTCAAGATCCAAGTGGCAGAAATGTAACAGCTGAGGAGCACCACCTAGAATGAGATTATGATGGCAAATTAATTCATTAGTTATCATACTATAAGGGGCCAATCCAAAGAATTTATTTAATGAATCAATGTCAACTTGAAAACAAGTTTCTAGGGATGGGCCATTGAACTTTGTTTTTGTCTCTGTTCCTTTTAACATTTGAGCAGTGTCTTGGATGGACATAGAAAAGGTATGCTTGTAAATTCTATGGATGGCATAAACATGGGAGTCATAGATAATGCATTTGAAGTGGTAAAGCAAGGTTAGATTAACCATCTGTCAGGAATGCTGTGGAGAGAAGGAATTCTTCAGGTTGGAGTTGGATGAGATATTTTTCAGCTTAGGGATTCTATAATTCTATTGAACTGTTCTGTTTAGGGATATTTATCTGGGAGTGTAATGTTCTTTTTCTCTAAATTATAAATCGTTCTCTGGGAGCAGATTTCTTGGGGAGCTTCTGGAGGCAGCCTTAATTTCAGTTTAGTCCAATAATCCCATATGCAGCCATATGTCTCTTTCCAAATCTTATCTCCTTCAATTGGGGCTCAGCTAGTTTTCTGGAGGCCTTCCTCTCTCCTTGGTTCCCGAGAGCTCTTGCTGCTAGTCCTTTGTCTCTGGCAGCTTCAGCCTCTCGTTTTCCCAATGTCTCCAGCCAGCACAAAGTGGAAAATGGAATGAATCTTGAATCTTCCTCCCAGAGCATGGGCTTGTGGGTTTCTGCCTTGTGAATCTCCCGGGAGTCATTCCTAGTTATTGTGAATCTCCCAAAGTTTAGGCTTTTCCTTTCCTCCTTATATATCTCTGTAAAGGTATGAACTCCTTCAAAGGTATGAACTAAATACATGATCTTGTCTCAAGTTCTGGCCCATAACATCTCCTTGTAGGATCAGATCAATCATACTGAACCATGCTAAATTAGATAATTATTGGTTCTATCAATTCCAGTGGCTTAACACCTTGTAAGAATCCTAACATGGGAGAGTAGTGGAAAAAGATTATTTAGAAATGAAGGTGATGTAAAGACAGAGATCAATAGACATTTTTAGAAGAAAGTTCATAGCAAATACTTTTAATGAATAATTTAGTCTGGAAAAAGACTTCACTTAATAACTTGCATAAAATAAATTACTGAAAGTTGAAGGATGATCATCATTACTTTTCAAATTTTATAGTTTTGAGCAGTCATTAGAGACAGCTATTTCTTTTTAAAAGCCCAAACTAATTTTAGTTGTAAATGTTGTAAAGGCTGGATCCACTGTATAAGGAAGAAAGCTATCTTCTGAATAGAAAAAAAGAAAAAAGAAAGTCTTCCATTTCTTATGATTATTTAGAAAATAATACTATAACAAAAGTGGCTGTATAAATAAATGAAAAGTAGAAGAATAAAATTGGGCAGGGAACAAACTAAAAGTCTTTGTTAGATCTTGAGGAAAGATCAGAACTGAAAAACAAGGAGGGGGATGGAAGGATTTGTTGCCCACAGCCATCCACTTCTCATAGCTTACTTGCAAAATTTCTGCACTCAGTTAAGAGAGTCTGAGTTTCTTTGGGGCTCCTGAAAACTTGGATATCTTGTGTGAAGTTAGGTCTGTAGATATCTTTGTGAGAGAGCTTGGGACTGATAATTTGAAGGACTGGTGGAACCTGAGACCAAGGGTGTGGGGAACAAAGTCTGAAGGGCTGATGAGTCAATACCTTAATAAGAAAAAGTGTATAACTAGGGTGTGGCTACATCAAAGGAATTTGAGAGGTTCTAGAGTAGGGAGCCTGCACCTAGATATTTGGAGAATGGGTCCAGGGACAAGAAAGCTTCTTCTGTTACACTCAGATGGAGAGACTGGTTGAGAATCCAGAGTCCTAGTGTCCTTCCAGATGGGGAACAATGCAAGTGGCCATTAGCCAGATTTTGCCTGCCATCACTGCCTAATTATCATTTTATGAGTCCTCCACATATGTTATCTCCAAAATCTGTCTATCTACTGTTTAGTCTCTGTCTCTGTTGCTGTGCGTCTCTGTCTCTATTTCTTCTCTCTCCCTCTTTCTGTCTGTATGTATGTATTCATCTGTGTATCTCTCTGCTTTTCTCTCCAAGTACTAGAAAGGAGAAAATGGGAGTTGTCTGCAGCAGCAAGAGGGTGATGATTGAGACATTTAAAAGAATATCTTGAAGATTAATTTCATAAGGGATCCAAAGGGAGAAACTGAGCAAAATGGCAAAAATTAATAAAAGTAAATAAATTAATTCTTCTAATGACAATATCCTATCTTTCTTGTTCCTCCACAATTATATCTGCCAACTTTTCCCACTTGGTTGGTGCCTTTTTAGTGCTTAACTCCAATTTTTGGAATGCTTCCCTAATGGTCTCTGCTTCCTGACTTTCCTGGCCTCCTTTCCAATAGCAAAAGGTAGCTCAGTGGTCTAATGAATAGAATGCCATACCCAAGTTAAGATTTGAGTTTGAATTATGTATCAGACACTTATTAGCTGGAGGACCTTAATCTCTCTCAGCCTCAGTTTCCTCTCTGTAAAATGGGCAACAAAGAACTAACATTTATTAAGCACCTACCATATCAAGCACTGTGCTAAGTAACTTTACAAATATTATTTTATTTGCTCTAATAAATAATAGCTCAGTGGTGAAGTAGAATCAGAAAGACCTGGATGACTCTCTTAACTTCTGTCTGCCTCAATTTCTCCACTTTTAATCATAATAACAGCCACCTCACAGGGATCTAGAGGATCAAGTGAGATAATGCTTATAAAGTACCAAGAATAGTACCTAGTATATAGTAGACACTTAAGAAGTGTTTATTCCCTCTCTACTCTTTACTCTCCCACCCCCCCTTAATGACACATACCTTCCAGTTTTGTTATGAACCTAGATAGGATAATATTTACAAAGTACTTTGCAAGTAGTAAAACACCATATTATCATTACTGCCTGTAAACTCTAGGTAAATGTTTTCTCTATGGGTCTCAGTGTCCTTATCTGTAAAATCAGGGATTGGACAAGATGACTTTTACATATATCATCTTAAGCTCCTTCCCTATCTGTACTCTACCACTCTAGTTACTTCCTAAAATATTATATTAGCTTCCAACTGATCTTTCTATTTCTAACTTCTTTGCCTTCTAATTTATCCTTTACTTTGCTGGCAAAATAATCTTACTAATCCACAAATCTATGTCAAGTTGCTTCCCTCAAAAACTTTCCATAATTTCTCATTGCCTGCAGAATAAAATGTAAATTTGTCCTAGAGGTATTAAAAGTCTTCCATAATCTGGTTCCAACAGATGGCTTCATTTCAAACACATCTGTTCCACATACTATGTTTCAACCAAACTGGGCTATTAACCATTCTCCCATCTCATAGTCTCCTGCCTTCATGTATTTGCACATGACTTCCCTGGTTCCTGGAATGGACTCTCTTCCCATATTTTGTACTATTGAAATCCTTTCTTCACCAAGATGGACTTATTCAAAGGCACCTAATCCGTGCAACCTTCCCTGATAATGATAGTAGCAATAGTCCTTTAAGGTTTGCAAAGCACTTTGCAAATACTATCTCCTTTGATCTAACAACTCTGGAAGGCAAGTGCTATTACCCCATTTTACAGATACAGAAATTGAGGGTAAGAAACGTTAAAGACTTGCTCTAATTCCCAGATAGAAGAACATTGACCCTGAGTCATATTATTGTCATTGGAATATATAGGACTTCAGAATAATCTTCCCATAGAAGGAAGTGATTATAAATTGGGTTTTTTCCTTTTTTTTTTGCCCTTGTAATTCCAAAATTTAACATAACGACTGACACATAAGAGGGTTTTGATAAATGTTATTAATTGATTGGAGTCATTCAGTCCTCCTGGATTCCATTTTACCCAACAGTAGGATGAGGAGATTGGACTAGACTGGCTTCTAAGGTCCCATCCAGTCTTCCATTTAGGGTCCTTTGATCCTCAAATCTCTAATGACACAGTTTTCCCTCCCTTGGAATCTTCCTGTCTCCAAAGTCTACAATCTCTCCTTAGCTGAGCTTCGATTTTATCTCACTCCCAGGTCAAGAAGCTTCTGATTCTTGTGTGTTTTATCACCTAAAGGAATCTTTGTAGGACTTCCCCATTTTTGTTTTATTGCTAGCTTGGATAAGTGTTTCTTGCTACCTGTGATAGTCTTCTGTGTAAAAAAGGATTTAAGGGCAGCCTGGTGGATAGAGTATCAGGCCTGGGGCTAGTAAAACTCATTCATCCTCCTGAGGTCAAATCCAGCTTTAGACACTTACTAGCTGTGACCCTGGACAAGTCCCTTGACTCTGCTTACCTCAAGTTTTGTAAAATGAGCTAAAGAAGGAAATGGCGAAGTATTGCAATATCTTTGCCAAGAAAACCCCAAATGAGATCATGAGAAGGTAGACTTGACAGAACAAATAATAAGTATTTGCTGAGAAGAAAGCTAAACTGTCCAAAAGTGAAGTTTGGATAGTCCCCTTTCTCCCTCCCCCAACAACTAGGGAAAGTGGATTTTATCTTGGACTCCAAAATGAATCATACCCTTACACCATAAATACCCGGTGTGTAATTAATATTTTCTGAAGCCCAATAATACCTCTTTTGAAGATAGGAAAATAAGAAAGTGATCACTGAGCCATTTCCATTCTCCTGATCCTCATAAAGGTAGAATTCTAGTCTCCCTGAAATATGGACTAGGGCATTCCAGTTCTGTTTTTTTCTTTTTTAAATTTTATTTTATTTATTTAATATTTTCCCCCAGTTACATTCAAAACATTTTTTTTTACATTTGTTTTTAAGATTTTAGAGTTCTAGGTTCTCTCCCTTATCCCTACCCACAATTAAGAAGCCACATAGTTATGCAAAATATTTCCATAAAAGTCAAGTTGTGAAAGAAATCATAGATCTTTCACCCTAATGAAAATAAAAATAGTCGAGTTGAGCTGGCAGAATTGAGATCAGCCAGTTGAACCAATACAGCGATGTATCTCAGGTCAGATTTGGAAAGAGACTTGAATACAGATACTTAGGAGGTAATTTAGCTTAGGGTGATAGACTGAAAATAGGTCCATAGAGAGCAATCCTAGGAAGTGAATAAGAGATATAGTTAGCACTGGAAAGAATGGCAAAACAGTTTGCAACTAAGGACTGAGATCTCTCTGGGACCATCTTGTTTCCTCTTTCTCTCTATTTCTTTATTCCTATTATTTTATGATCAAGGGTAAATTATTAATCAACCAATAGACACTTATTAAGTACTTACTATGAGCCATGCATTATAAATACAATTCCTACTCTTAAGAGCTAATAATCTCCAGGAGAGGTAACATGAATAGACATAGGTACATACAGATAATTACAATTGTAAAATAAAATATAATATTTTATCATCTCTAGAAATCTGGGGATCATAGAGCATAGTGAAATAGTCCTTATAATATCAATTTCCTCTTTCTATATACAATTTTTATTCTTTCTTCTTCAATTTGATCTATCTTCCCTTCTTTCCTTCCTTTTCTTCCTCAGTCCTTGCAATAGACTTGTTGAAACCCTCTTGGGCACTACCTTCTTGGAAACTCACTTTTCTCTAGGGGTAGAGCTCCGACCAGGTAGTGAAAGCTGAGCTCATGAAGCACTTCTACTTTTCTGCAGGTACCCCTCATTCTCAGAGCTGTTCTGGATAGAACATAGTTTGATTTCTTGAGGAAAAACAAGTTTTAACCCTTAGGGACATCTTCAAAGTATTTCAGAAAACAGTAGGAGATGAATATGTTCATCCAGCAGGCAAACATGCTCCATTCCACTGCTAGCACTGCCAGTTTATTTGTGTTTGCTGTTTACTCCAATTGAAATGGCCTAGCTAGTCAGAACACAGATTTTGTTCTGACCTAGGGGAGGAAGGTGGTCACTGATGTTTGCCTTCAAGCTTTATAAGAGTAAATGTACAGATTCAATTTTAAGGTTTGTACCACTTCAAAGAACTGACTTTTCCACTGGGGGCAATTTCCCAATTTGGTCAGTTTATCAACCAAAAAAGCATTTAAGTGACTATTAGACTGCAGGTTCTATGCTGAATACATAGATGGAGGATCCAGCTATTTTTTTTACCCCTATTTTTTCAAATAATTTATTTCTTTTTCTTTTTTTTTATTATTATAGCTTTTTATTTTCAAGATATATGCATAGGTAATTTTTCAGCACTGACAAATGCAAAACCTTTTCTTCCAACTTTTCCCCTCCTTCCCCCCACCCCTTCCCCCAGATGGCAGGTTGACCAATACATGTTAAATATGTTAAAGTATAAGTTAAATACAATATATGTATACATGGGAGAATCCAGCTATTAAAGATATAGAAACAAAAATGAAAGAATCCCTACTCTCATAACCTCAATCTTTGGAGGGGGGGCGAATGTACATTTGCATAAATACAAAATATGAACCAAATCAATATGCAGCAATTAGGGGAAGAGAAGAGGCCCTAGCAACTGGAAAAGGTAAGGATCAGGAAAATTCTCCTAGAGATGGCACTTCATCTGAGCATTAAAGAGAGCTAAAGATTTTAAGAAGCTGTGATAAGGAGGAACATTATTTTAGGTGTGGAGGATAGCCAGTTAAAATAATAAAGCAGATGCCAGTGTTAAGTGAGGAATTGCAAAGAGGAACAATTTCACTGAACTATAGCATACATGAAGTTGTAGCAGTATCTGATCAGCCTGGAAAAGTTATTTAAAACCAGTGTGGGAAAGGTTTCCAATACCAAACAAAGTAGTTTTTTCTTATATCCTGGAGTAGTAGTTCTCAAAGTATGGGTCCCAAAGACTCTTTTCAGGTCAAAAATTTTCATAATATTGATGCCTTAATGTCAAATACAGTAAATGTCTAACATACATAATATATATTTCATAAAATACATGTATATGTATATAACTCATATATATATACATACATATATATATATATAACTCATATATATCATATATATATCTAAAACTCATAAATAAAAGCTTTTTGGAGGATTCACAATAATTGTTAAGGGTGTTAAAGTGCACTGAGATAAAAATATTTGAGATCTGTTATCCTAGATGTAAGTGGGGAACAGGGAAAGGAGTGACATTGTCACTCAGATGCCCATTTCTCAACTGGGCCTTCACTGAAATAAAAGCTACTGTTTTACCTCTATCCCATTAGAGTAGCTTCTCCAAACTTTTTCAGCTGTCCTCAAACCTTTTGCAACTTCCTTCCTCAAGGGAGAACCTCACTTCATATTTTACTTTAAAAACTAAGGTCATTTTCTCAAGAATTCACTCTTTTCTCCCTCCTCACCCCATCTCATATCACCTATATGCTTTTTGCCACTATTGTTTCCTTAGTTTTGCATCACAAGATATCACAGCAAACCCCTCTAGATATACAAGTACTATTCCATTCTATTTTCTCCAGTGGATTGCCCCCCCCTTTATCATTTCCATTCTTTTATTAATCTTCATTGTCTCCCTGCTTATTAGCTGCTTTCTTGTCTTATGAATATTGTCCATGTCTTCTCCATTGTCAAAAAAAAAAAAAAGTCACTTAATCCATTTACTCCCACTAGTTATCATCTCATATGTCTCTTCCTTTGGTGGCTAAATTCCTTGAAAAACAACTGCTATAATTGGTGCCTTCCCTTCCTTTTTCTCTCACTCTCATGTTAATTCTCTGCAGACTGCTTTCAAGCATCATCATTCAACTGACAGCTATTCTTCAAATTGCCAAATCTTATGGCCTTTTCTTAGTCCTCATCCCCCTGTATCCTTCTGCAGAATCTTCTTTATATATTTTTCTCTGAATTCAATAATATTTTATTTTCCAATAACATGTAAAGATAATCTTCAGCATTCATTTTTGTAAGATTTTGAGTTTCAAATTCTCCCATCCTCACTTACCTCCTCCTTCCCCAAGATAGCAAACAATTTGATCACGTTGCTGAGAAGAACTAAATCTGTCATAGTTGATCATCCCATAATCTTGCTGCTGTGTACAATGTTCTCCTGGTTCTGCTCACTTCACTCAGCATCAGTTCATGTAAATCACTCCAGGTCTTTCTGAAATCAGTCTGCTCATCATTTCTTACAGAACAGTAATATTCCACAACATTCATATACCATAACTTATTCAGTCATTCTCTAACTGATGGGCATCCATTTAATTTCCATTTCCTTGCCACTACAAAAATAGTTGCTACAAACATTTTTGCACATTTATGATCTCTTTGGGATACAGATCTAGTAATGACATTGCTTTAATAGCCCTTTGGGTTATCAAGTAGTTACAAATTGTTCTTCAAGATAGCTTGATCATTTCATAACTTCACCAATAATGCATTAGTGTCCCAGTTTTCCCACATTTCTTCCAACATTCACCATTATTTTTTTCGGCCATTTCAGCCTCTGCTAGGTGTAAAGTGATACTTCAGACTTGTTTTAATTTTCACTTCCTTAATCAATAGTGATTTAGAGCATTTTTTTCATATGACTATGACGATTTTAATTTCTTCATCTGAAAATTGCCTGTTCATATCCTCTGACCATTTGTTAATCAGGGAATGACTTGTATTCTTATAAATTTGACTCAGTTCTCTACATATTTTAGAAATGAGGCTTTTATCAGAAAGGCTGTAAAATTTTTCCTCCAGCTTTCTACTTACTTCCCTTTTAATCTTGACTGTGTTGGTTTTATTTGTACAAAACCTTTTTAATTTAATGTAACAAAAATTATCCATTTTGTATTTTATAATGTCCTCTAGTTCTTCTCTGGCCATAAATTCTTCCTTTCTCCAAAGATCTGATAAAGTTATCTCTTGCTCTCTTAATTTGCTTATAGTATCACCCTTAATGTCTAAATCACTTCATATATTCTTCTCCCTTTTTTGTATTTTGCAACACAACCTTAACTTGGTCATCCTTCTACTTAACTGACTTCCTCAATCTCCTTTGCTGGATCTTTATCTGAGTCTTGTTCATAATTATTGGGTGTCCTTAGGTCTATATCCCGAGTTTTCTTTTCTTTTGCCTCCAAATTCTTTCATTTGGTGATCTCATTAACTCTCATAGTTTCAATTATCATCTCTATACTGATCATTCTCAGATCAACTGATCCAGCCCTATTTATTCATCCTCACTAAGTGCCTATTGGGCATCTCAAACTAGATGTTCCAAAGACATCTTAAACTCAGCCAGTCCAAGATTCTGCCCCAAACCCTTCCTGATTCTGAACTGCCCTATTCCTAGAACATGCCCATCTTCTCAGCACCTAGGGTCACAACTTACATGTCTATTTGACTTCTTATTCTATCTCACTTCTCCATTTCTATCTTGTTTCCAAGTCCTGTTGATTTTACTTTCTTGACATCTTTTGTCAAGATCTTCTCTCTTCTAATAATACTGTCATAAACACAGCGTAGATCCTCATCACCTCACACCTGGACTGTTTCAATGGCCTTACCTCTAGTTTCTCTCTACTCTAATCCATTCTCCCCTCAGCTGTCAAATTGATCTTCCTAAAGCACATGTCAGACTGAGTCACTCCCTAACTCAATAAATTCCACTGGTGGCTTCTCTATACCTTCTGGATCAAACAGAAAATCATTAGGCATTCAAAGGCTTTCATAACCTTATCTCCTCCTACTTCCCTAGTCTTAAACTTTACTTCTCCCTGTTATGCTGTAATCCAGTAATGTCTTTTTTTTTTTTTTTTTAATTCTTCTGCAAGTTATTTCTTCACATTTCATTTTCCAACTCTGTGCATTTTCACTGGCTTTCTTTATATCTAGCTAAAATTCCACCTTCCATAAGAAGATTTTCTAGTGGCTTCCTTCAGTTATTTGTCCAATTCATCCTATCATTGTTATATCACTAGTATTTATTTTATATATATGTATGTATATATATATATATTTGTTTTATATAAAACTAGATATTGTTATATCACTAGTAGATAATTTTCCTGTTGTCACCCTCATGAATTTTGAGCTCTTTTAAGCAGGTATTGATTTTCCTCCTTTTCTTTTCTTTGTATCTCTAGCCCTTAGCACAATACTTGGTCCAAGATAGATACTTGCCAACTGACTGATGGTTTAAGACTTTCACTTTAATAGCTATGAGGAGGATGACTTGAACTGGGAAGATCCCAAAGGCAGGAAGACCAATCAAGAGATAGATTCAGAAGAAGAGGAGGAAAATGATAAAGGCAGAAACTAGGTTAGTGGCTATATGAGCAGAGAGAAGAAGGCAGATGGGAGAGATGTCATTCACATAGAATCTACTGACCTGGCAATTGACTGGACATGAATGATGATGGACAGACAATGAGGAGTTTTGAATGTATCCTAAAGCATGGACTCCAATTTTGTTCCTTCTTTATTTTTATGAAAATAGAAATCTTTACTAAAAAAAAAAACTAAATGGAGAACTGTGTATGTATGGTGTGTTAAATGTTCTATCCTACTTTGCTGATTTATTGGTTAGTTTTGCTTAACCTTTTTTGTTTTCTCTCTTTTTTTCTTTTTTTAGTCTTTTTTTTTGCAAAGGACTCTCTGAGTAGAAAAGACAAACTTGAAAATAAAGGTGATAAAAGAATAAAAGATATCACTAAAATTTTTGAAATATTTCTAATGTGTTGATATATAACAGTTTCATAGAGAACAATGAGGTAAAATCTTATTGAAATATAACTTTCATTAGCTTATTCTAATTCTTCATCTTTGCAACTCACCTGTTATTAGTTTGGATAGAAAAATCTATCTGTTACTATTTTCTCTTTAACTGGTATACTTACAGCTTCAAGGAAACAGAAGAAAGGTTTTAATTTATTTTTCTATCTTTCTGGTTATTTTTTTCCTGTCTTCTTTTTCTTTGCCTATTCAAAAGAAGTCAGACAGAGATTATAGTCACTAACATCTCAACATGTTAACATTTGCCCTGCTTAATTGATAGGGGTGCTGTAAAGATCAAATGTGGTAAAATACCCAAAGGAGCTTTGGGTTATATAGGCCATTGGATAACACTGTTAGAGCCTGCTGCTCTTAACTTTATACATCAATATCTGGGTCCAAAATCGGGATCCTTTTCCAACATCCTATTCTCAAATTTTCTTGAATTATTCAAATACTATGATTTATTTTCTCTCTACTTTAGCCACTCACTAGTCAAATAGGAGTCTGTGGTTCAGGGTACATCCAAAACTCCTCATTGACAATCATTCATGTCCAGTCAGTTGCCACAGACTCATATCACATGAAACCTCTTCCTCTCTAAGATTCTGAACTCTGAAATTCTCTTCTTAACCCTCAGCCTTAGTCTTAAATTTCTGTCTCTTGCTCACACTTCTCATACAAATTTTTTGGGAATTTCAATTCAATCCACTTTCTTAGCTCATCTTTTCATCAACTTATTTGGACCTCACCTTTTCTATGCAGTCTTGACTGTATGGGCCTCCATTCTGGTATTGTTCTCTTCTCTACATTTGAATTCGTCACCCTATTTACCTTCCCTCTTTTCTGTCCTATTAATACCTTATTATAGGAAACTCATGCCATGTGCTTCAATTCCTACTCTTGAATGATCAGAGAAAGCAGCTGGAGGTAATTGAAATAATTTTTATCAGTGACTTAGATGGAACAATAGAAAGTAAGCTTGTTATATTTATAGATGACAGGAAATTGAAAGAATTATCTAATACTGTTTATTGAATGACAGATTCAGGATCCAAAAAGATCTGATAGCGAAAAACAGGATTTCTTAACCTGAGGTCCTAAAAAATTGTATCACAACAACAAAATCGTGTTAAATACAAAATCAAAATTGTATCACATGTATCAAATATATTTGTTAGCTGTATTTTAATATAATTGGTTCCTTTTATAATTCTGTATGTTTCATTTATGAATGTATACTCACATATATGTATGTGTATATATAATCTAAATGAATTTATGTATACATATATTGCAACATTATATATATGTATATAGATATATACATACAATTTGGATGCTGCAAGCTTTCTTTTTTTTCAAGTTCCCAGACTTCCCAGTTTAATAGTAGATTGCCTTACAGTCAAGTTTGAGATCATTTAACATGAATTCTTTGAATTCAATTTCACAAATATTTGCTAAATTCCTGTTATGTGAAAGATACTATGCTTATGTTAGGAATAAAATTAAAAAAAAATTCTACTTGGTGCCTTTTTTAGATAAATTGATTGATAAGACTGGGAACCAGCTCAAAAGGGATGAGATGGGGATGCGAAAAGACTAAAAGACTAATAGAGGCAGTGAATAAAAACAGATTTTTCTAGAAGTCTGACTGAGAATGGAAGGATATAACCATCTAAATCTAACATAAATCTAACAGGGAAGGAAGGAGTCATTAGATAGGATGAGACTGAAGAGTAAAGAAAAGGAAGATGATGATTGCAAAGGCAATCTGCTGGAGGAAATGAGGAGATTCCAAGGTGAGCCAGGAATAGGTCTTCTTTCCTCAGAGTAAAGGACAGGAAAATAGTGGATAACATCAAAGATCTTTAAAATGTAATATAGGTTAGAAGAGGGAGTTCAAGGCAAATGGCCTCTATTTTCTCAATAAAGCAAATTTTCAATCTCTCTGTCTTCTTCCTCTCAGGCTATAAACATACTCAGGTTTTCCCATTCTAAAAAAAAAAAAAAAAATTCCCTTCACCTTGCTTCCATGACAAATTTATGTCCTATATTCCTCCCTTCCTATTCACTGCCAGACTTTGAGAAAGAGTAGACTATATTTGTTGCTCTACTTTGTCACCCTATAGGCCTGACAAAATGGCTTCTATCTTTATTGATTTCCTGGAACAGAAAGCTTTCTTTCTTTCTTTTTCTTTTTTTCTTTCTTTTTCTTTTTTTCTTTCTTTTTCTTTTTAGTGCAGCCTTTAGTCTAGAAATAAATCAGAATTTATACAGATTGGGTTCAATCTTGGGGTATTGCCTAAAATATATCTCTCATTTTTTTCTTCTCTGTACCCAGTAGTTCAGCCTAACTCTCTATGTAGCCCCTCTCCTACTCAGCTCTGGTTCTTTCCCTATTAAAAGTCAAGTCTAAGCAATGGCTCAGGTTTATGCTTAGCAACAGACAGATCATCCTCAAGTGAAATATTAATGGAATTGTTTAGAATAGTATGAGAAAACATCTTCAGTGATAGAACTAAGCCCTCTACTAGGTAGGGGAGCAATGAGGACCCTGGGTAGTTCTGGGCTCATACCCCTTAGACACCAAACAATTCTCATCCTTTTTCAGTATTTGGCAGTGTTGATAATTTTCTATTTTTGATATCCTTCCCTTGCTAATTCACATGATATCATACCCTGATGGGCTTTGCAAGCTCCTTTTCAGAATTCTTTGTTGATTCCTCAGTCTTTTTCCATCCCTCAGGTGTCTGTCCTGTCTCCTCTTCTCTCTCCTAATTCTTTTTTTTTTTTTTTTTTTTTTGGTCATCTCATCCACTATGACTTTAATGATTACTTCTATGTAGATGATTTCTAATCAGTTTCTCAAATACTGACCTCAGTTCAGATCTGTAATCTTGCATCTCCAAGTGCCTGTTGGATATTTCTATCTGAATTTCATGTAGGATACTGAACTCATCTTCCATCCCAAACCTTTTCCCTACCTTCTCTATTTCTGATGATTATATTTCCATGCTCCTAGTTGCCTCTATCCATAACCTCAGTCTTTGACTCTTCCCTCTTTTTTTATCACTCATTCTATCAATTACCAGATCCTATGAATTTTTCCTTAGGCATTTATTGCATTAATATTCTCCTCTCATGCCCTAAATCATTATTGATCAGAGAAATGCAAATTAAAACAACTCTGAGATACCACTACACACTGTCAGATTGGCTAGAATGACAGGAAAAGATAATGTCCAATGTTGGAGGGCATGTGGGAAATTGGGACACTGATACATTGTTGGTAAATTTGTGATCCAGCCATTCTGGAGAGCAATTTGGAACTATGCTCAAAAAGTTATCAAACCATGCATACCCTTTGACCCAGCAGTGCTACTACTGGGCTTATATCTCAAAGAGATCTTAAAGAAGGGAAAGGGACCCGTATGTGCAAGAATGTTTGTGGCAGCCCTCTTTGTAGTACTGGAAATCGAATGGATACCCATTAGTTGGAGAATGGTTGGATAAATTATGGTATATGAATGTTATGGAATATTATTGTTCTGTAAGAAATGACCAACAGGAGGAATACAGAGAGGCCTGGAGAGACTTACATGAACTGATGCTGAGTGAAATGAGGAGAACCAGGAGATCATTATACACGACAACAGCAAGAATATGTGATGATCACTCCTTTTTTGCCCAAAGCTTCCAGAACTGCTGACCCTGCTTGTCTTTCTGTCCTTTTATATATCCATCCTATATTTCTCCTTTGAAATCTTTTTTTCCCCCCTTAGGCTACTTCTTTTGTATAGATTTCTTGGGTCTCTTCCTAGAAGGAGAAAAAAAAAAAGAAAGAAAAAGAAAGTTTTAAAAATCTCTCTTGCCACATTAGATGGACTAGGTCCATTTAAGCCACTTTGTCTATGTGTTGCTTGTAGGATGATCTGGAGATAGTGTCTGAGTCTTTCCAAAGGAACTACCACTTTCCCCTAAAATTCAAGAATAGATTCTATAAAATCCCATAAGCAAGGCTAAACTGGACACATGGGTCTGAAGTTTGATTACTGTGGTCCCTGATAGGCCAGATCTGTCATCACTCCTCTCCCATGACAACCAAGCTTTCCCCAGTTCCCACTGTGTTGGGAGGGGCAGGGATGGGAAGAGTCTAGTTTTGGGTGAGATGGAAGATTGTACTTAATAATAATTTTTTTTCAATTACATATAAAGATAGTTTTAAGATTCATTTTTGTGAGATTTTGAGTTCTAAAGTTTTCTCTCTCCCTCCCTTTCTTCTCCTCCTTCCCAAGACAATGAGCAATCCAATATAGGCCATACATGTACAATCATGTTAAACATAGTTCCATATTAGCCATGTTATGAAAGAAGAATCAGAATAAATGGGAAAAACCATGAAAAAGAAAAAACAAAAAAAAAATTTGTAAACCTAAAAATAGTATGCTTCGATCTGCATTCACATTCCATAGTTCTTTCTTTGGATATAGATGGCATTTTTTATCACAAGTGTTCTGGAATTGTCTTGGATGTTCTTGAGAAGAATTAAGTCTATCATAGTTGATCATTGCAGATTATTTCTGTAACTATGTCCAATGTTCTCCTAATTCTGCTTAGTTCATTTAGTTCATGTAAGCCCAGGTTTTTTTCTGAAATCTGCTCATTGTTTCTTATAGCACAGTAGTATTCCATTACATTTATATACCATAATTTGTTCGACTATTATACAATTATTGGGCATCCCACTAATTTCCAATTCTTTGCCACCACAAAAAATAGTTTCTATAAATATTTTTGCACATATGGGTCCTTTTCCCTTTTTTTATGATCTCTTTGGGATATAAGCCTAATAGTAGTATTGCTAGATCAAAGAGCACGCATAGTTTTATAACCTTTGGGAATAATTCCAAATTGCTTTCCAGAATAGTTGGATCCATTCACAAAGGAAGAGGGTTTTTAAGAGATTCAGTGCTTTGCATCCCAGTTGGATTTAGAAATTGGGAACAGCTTCAGGGTATTAGAGAAGGTGACAAGTCTTAACTAGTTGGAAACTCAAATAAACTTGGCTTTCTCTTGAGAAAACTATATCCTTTGCTGCTCTTTCCACTGATAACTATCTTCACTGGTAATTTCTAACATTATTCATAATTTCTAACATTATTCATCTCTACTCCTCTGCATACAGAAGGGACTGTCAGACCATTCATATTGTTCTATTGTAACCATTATTCTACAGCCATCTCTATGGGGGAAATAATGTGGGATGGTGGCCAAGGAGGTACCAAGGGAGGGATGCTCCCAGGATTCGAGGCCTTTGGACAGTGTTGTTCTTAAGTTCCCACCATACATCCCTCAAGAAAAATATAAAGTGAATATTATGTCAATTGGCGGATGTCCAATTGTCCTCTAGGGAAGAATACAGGGAGGAGGTAAGCTCATTTGGATGACTAATGGCCAAATTCCACATTGCCCTATATCTAGATTGGGATCTGAGGGAACGACTTTGCTTTTGATAACTCACCCGGAGAGAGATGTTTTCAGTCATTTTTGAGGTTTCCAAATTGATGAAAAACCACAGGAGGCCCAAGCCTGCTAACATGATGATGTAGTGTCTGAAGGACCAGCACATGATGGCCAACATAGGGGGTTTCTTTCTATAGAGAAGAACATGCAGGGTCCAAGTTTCAGGAACTAGAACCTTAAAAAGGCTGATTCTAAGGAGTACAGAGCAATCCTCCTATGCCTTAGAAGTTCCTTTCATATTCCTCTTTCTAGTTATCACTAACTGATCATCTCCAGCTGCTGCTCCTTCCTCTTCCAACCCACTTCCCTTAACTGGGCACTGGACTCAAGGCAGACTTGGGTTACTATCTAAAGAAGGGAAAAATTCTTGAGGTATTTGCTGTCATGTTTTGCAGGATGAAGTGTGCAGATTCAACTTGAATATTCTAAAAATTTTTTTCTTATTTTATTAAAGCTTTTTATTTACAAAGCGTATGCATGGGTAATTTCTTTTCAGTGTTGACCCTTGTAGAACCTTTTGTTCCCAATTTTCTCCTCTTTCCTCCCATCCCCTCTCTCCCCTAGTTGGCAGGTAGTCTAATACATGTTAAATATATTGAAATACATGTTAGATCTAAAAAATCATTTCAAAGAATTAAATTAAACCTGCAACATTAGATAGTGATAGTGAAAGGTTTTGATGATTCCATGGACCCTGAACCACATTTTCTGCTAAGCTTCCTTCCTTCCCTTTTCCCTTCCTTTTTCCCTTCCCTTTCCCCTTCCCTTTTCTCTTCCCTTTTCCCTTCTCTTCCCTTCCCTTCCTTTCTCTTTTTTTTCTAAATAGTATTTTATTTGTTCCAAATACATACAAAAATAGATTTCAAGATTTGAACATGTTAACTTATATTGGATTATTTTCTGTCTAGAGGAGAGGGGAGAGGAGGAGGAAGGGAGAGAAATTTGGAGAACAAGGTTTTGCAAGGGTGAATGTTGGAAATACCTTTGGATATATTTTGAAAAATAAAAAGCTATTATTATGAATACAGATTTCAACATTCTCCTTTGCAAATCCTTGTGTTCCAAAATTTTTCTCCCTCCTTCTCCCCCTGCTTCCAAGGCAGCAAACAAGTTGATATAGGTTAAATATGTGTCATTCTGCTAAACATATTTCCATATTTGTCATGCTGCTTAAGAAAAAAATATGAGAGAGAAAAAAAGCAAATAAATAACCACCATAACAAAAAGAACAAATACTATGCTTTGATTCACATTCAGTCTCCATAGTTCTCTCTCTAAATGGGGCTAGTATTTTCTATCATAAGTCTATTAGAATTGTCTTGAATCACTGCCTTGTTGAAAAGAGCCAAGTCCATAACAGTTGGATTTCACATGATCTTGTTATTGTATACAGTGTTCCCTTGGTTTTACTCATTTCACTCTCCAAGCCTTCTGAAATCATCCTGTTGGTCGTTTCTTACAGAACAATAATATTCCATCACATTTATATAATTTATTCAGCCATTCCCAGTTGATGGGCATCCACTCAGTTTCCAGTTTCTTTCCGCTACAAAAAGTGCTGGCACAAACATTTTTGCACATGGGGGTCCTTTTCCTTCCTTTAAGATCTCTTTGGG
The DNA here is from genome assembly GCF_048593235.1 of Sminthopsis crassicaudata. NCBI lineage: Eukaryota > Metazoa > Chordata > Mammalia > Dasyuromorphia > Dasyuridae > Sminthopsis > Sminthopsis crassicaudata. Next base: position 98,246,026 of record NC_133620.1, on the reverse strand, counting down.
ATACAAGCCCAGTAGAAATACTGCTGGGTCAAAGGGAAAGCAATTTGATACCTTTTTTGAGCATAGTTCCAAACTGCTCTCCATAATGGTTGGAGCCTTTCACAACTTCACCAACACATCTCCAACATTTGTCATTATCTTTTCCTGTCTTCTTAGCCAATCTAAGAATTATGTAGTGGTACTTCAGAGTTGTCTTAATTTTAATTTCTCCGATAGTGATTTAGAGCATTTTTTCTTTTTTTCCCCCATTATTTTTTAAATTAATTTTATAATTTTTTTTGACAGTACATATGCATGAGTAATTTTTTTTTCCTTATCCCTTGTATTCATTTTCCCAAATTTTCTCCTCCCTCCCTCTACTCCCTCCCCTAGATGACAGGCAATCCCATATATATTAAATGTGTTACAGTATAACCTAGATACAATATATGTGTGTAAATCCAATTTTCTTGTTGCATGGTAAGAATTGGATTTCGAAGGTATAAGTAACCTGGGTAGAAAGACAATAGTGCAAACAGATTACATTCAATTCCCAGTATTCCTTCTCAGCATTTTTTCATATGACTAGAAATTTCTTCATTTGAAAATTGTTCTTTGACTATTTATCAATTAGGGAGTGGATTATATTCTTATAAATTTGACTCAGTTCTCTATATATTTTAGAAATGAGTTAAGACTGGCTTTCTTGAGATAATTCTAAACATAAATTTTCTCCTTTATCTCTTTTTTATTACTTAAAAAGATTGTTATTAAAGTAACAATTTATTTATTAGACTATATTTAAAAGATAACACAAAGAAACTACTCCTACAAGTGTAATCACTTAAGTAAAATTAAGGAATTCTCTTACTAATCCAGTCCCTGATATTTGTAATTCATTGTTACTTTGACTTTGACTCAAAGGCATTTCCAGAGCTTCGGGCTTAATGGAGTCAGATAAAATTCCCTTAAAGGAGTTTATAGTCAGCTTTGTCATCTTCTGTTTTCTTTATACAGACCAAAATGTTCTCATCTCATCTTATGAAAATTTGTTGAGAAATGTCCTATACAGCAGGAATCCCATATGAGAACTTATTAAGAATATATATATATATATATATATATATATATATATATATATATATATATATATATATATATATATATTTTTTTTTTTTTTTTGCCATCTGGGAGGACTTACATGAATTGATGCTAAGTGAGCAGAAACAAGAGAATATTGTACATAGTAAAAAGAAGATTATGTGATGATCAACTGTGATGGATTTGGCTCTTTTCAACAATGAGGTGATTTAAGTCAATTTCAAATGACTTGTGATGGAAAATATCAGCCCACCATCTGGAGAGAGAATTATGGAGACTGGATGTACATTAAAGCATAATATTTATACCTTCTTTTGTTGTTAGTTGCTTTTTTTTCTTATGTTTTTCCCCTTTTGATCTGATTTTTCTTGTACAGAATGACAAATATGAAAATATGTTTAACAGAATTGCACATGTTTAACCTACATCAGATTGCTAGCTGTCTTAGGAAGAAAGGGAGACAAATTTTGAAACATAAGGTTTCAAAGGTGAATGCAAAAAAAGTATTTTTGCATGTATTTGGAAAAAATACTGTTTAAAAAACAGCATTTCTCTTCACCAACCTCAAGTATTTGGCTTCTGAAGTGACAGCTTTTATAAAATAAAATTTACATATCATAGGGAAGACTTTGCAGATTAAAGTCTTCTCAGTGGGTTTCCATAAGGAATTGGTTTGACTACAAACTGTTTTCTATTAAAGAAAAAAAAAAAGATTACATATCTTTATGTAGGTTTCCTTATTAACTGCAGCATTAAAATGTAATATTTTCTCTCCAGAGAACAACTGATAATTTCTTCTTGTGTAATAAACTTAGTGGAATTGTTAGGGTGGTATTAGTAGTGATTTAGCCTACCAAGAGGAACAAGTTTTGAGTTATAAGGAACCCAAGGATGATCTTTCCTTTCCTCCCACAACTATGCAAACTGCCTTCCCTTTCCTTAGAGCTCAGACCCATCCCCTTTTCTCTTAGGTGGCCACTCCATCTTTCTCTTGGGGAAGGGAGTCTCATTTCTGGGAGTTCTTTTCATTAGGGACATTCTATGGAATCTTCCCCAATCTCAGCCACCATTCTGCTCACCATCTACCTCCATCTTCCTTTCTCCCTCGTTCTTATTTCCAGTTTTCTAGATGAGAGTACTGGAAGAGGCAATAGTCAAAGAAGATGGGAGAAAAAAAAGAGAAAAGGAAAATTTAAACAGTCTTCATAACACCTTTGATGATTTAAGTTCCTAAGGATCCCTTTGTCTATTGAGTATTCTAGAGATAGAGCCTGGGACTTTTATAAGGAACCAGACCCCTTCCCCAAATCTTGGAGAAGAACCTGGAAACCCACAGAGAAAGAATTGGAGTAGACAGAACCAGATGACAGTGATTCCTCTAATCCCAAACAAGCCACATCTGTCATTTTTCCCAGCTGACATTCCCTTGACAACCATTGTTTCCCTTGAATAGGAAGGCTACTTCTTACCCTCAGGACTTACTCCCAGTATTACTGGAAGAATGGGAAGGAAAATATATAAATTATATATATATATATATAGAATGGGAAGGAAAATATATAAATTATATATAGAGAGAGAGATAGATAGATAGATCTATAGATATATATAGATCTATCTATCTATCTATCTATCTATCTATATATATCATAACATTATAAAGATGATGTAAGAACCTTCCTATTCTAGCTCCAAGAGTTGGGCCCTGTCCCACTGAGGACTAGAACAGAGCTGTAGACAGAGGTCCACATAATGATAAATAGGAAAAAAGTGATTGAAAAAAAAAAAAAAAGGTGGGGGGATAAAACAGACTTTGATCCTGTGAAGACCAAAGAAGTCGAGGTACAGGATGATCATGAGGTAGTTTCCTCATAATTGAATAATTAATAGTAAACTTCAGACTTAAAAAGATGAAATTCTTTCCATTTCCCACAAGTAAAAAATCTTGTTGGGGGGGCATGTCACAGGGTAGTGAGGACTCCTGGATTTTTAATAATTTGAATAGTTTAAGATTGGGAAAATGAATCAATACACAATTCTTCTAGGCAATCCATAAAATAAAAGGATCTCAGAGCATAAATCATTTTAGCTGGTTGCGGAAATGAGGGTGGGTTTTCTCTTTCCCTTGTCCACAATCTGAAACCTTTCTTATAGTTAAGAGCTATTTTCCTGAGTTCAAATCAGACATCAATTGTGAGACACTAGGCAAGTCACTCAACGCTTAGCTACCTCAGTTTCCTCATCTGAAAATTGAGATAGAGAAGAACATGGCAAACCACTCTAGTTTCCTTGCTAAGAAAATCTCAAATGAGGTCACCAAGAATCAGACACACTGAAAACAAATACAAGTACCTACTATGTTGCCAGGCATGTTGCTAAGCTCTGGGAATACAAAGAAAAGTAAAAGATAGTCCCTGTTTTTCTAATTGGAGAGATAAAAAGCAAACCAGTATGTACAAACAAGGGATATATTGGATAAATAGGAAACACTCCACGGAGAGAAGACATTAGAATTAAAAGGGATTGGAAAAGACTTCCTGCAGAAGGTAGGGTTTTAGTTGGCACCTAAAGGAAGCCATGGAAAGCCAGTAAATGTAGACCCCCTTGGGGGTCAAGGACATTAAAAAAAATGCCTGGAGTAGAGAGATGGCACAGGGGTCAGGGAAGCTGTTTCAGATCCACTTTTGCAGTATGTGCAAATTGGTCTGCAAGTGGTCAAAAGAAATGGATCCCAAAGCACGAAGGCATGCGCTGCACTCGTGGCAGCTCTCACAGCTGTGGGTTCAGGGCTAACCAAGAAAAGTCGTCATATTTGGGGCCAGAAGGGTTTCAGGAAGTGGTAGAGTGATTAAGAAGGAGGCTTTGCTCTTAGGGTCAATGCTCGAATTGGGAATTGCTGCCTTAACTAAGTGTGGGCAGGAAACCTAAAGGAAACAACTGAGCTTAGCACCTAGTTACCAAAAATAAACTAGGAAGCTACTAGATATGCACATTGTTAACTGAGCCCATCTGTGAATGACTTCAGTAACTATCTTAATCACTTCCCCTCTCGTTTTCACTTCTTGAATTGCAAAGCTGATTTAAGTGGCACTCTCTTGGCCCCTTATTTCTGAGAGAGCTACTACTTCAGACTCTAATGTAGAGCTGTGTTCTGTTTGTGAGGAAGGGGACCCAGAATGGATCTTGGGGTTTAAAGCAGGAGACCTACACCTTTTGGTTGTTTTTGCCTCCCCCTGCCATTTCCTTAGTAGAAAACTGCAACATCTCCCCTCCCCCCCCCATTTTGGATGGGCAATTCTATATCTCCCAATTTAGGCTGCTGGGGTTGAGATCAGAGGTAGCACTTTTGGAAATGGTCCAGAACTCTGGGCCCCATCAAGACAAAGCAAACGCTCTGCTCGCCTCTAGCTAGAGCAGAGTCCAGTTTACAGGTGGCCTGGAAGAAGTTCATGGGCCTAGTAGCCAAGTCATAACTACTGAAAAAACAGCCTGAAGTGGGTTGATCAAAAAAGAAAAATTTGAGTTGGGACAGGGAAATCGGTTATAATAACTATACTTTGCTGAGTCTAAGTTAAGGCTAAAATAGTGGGAAGGAGGGTGAGAAAAGGGCCAGGACAGGGAAGAAGTCTGTTCAGTTTCTCCATTTTAAAAATGAGGTTGACTAGAATCCAGCCATTAGAGGATAATTCCGATTGCCATTAGAAAGAGCCCTTCTGTTAAGCTTACCCCAACCCAGCCTCACAGAACATTAGCGTATTTTTCTTGAAATATTTGTGTGAGAATGGGGAATTATTTCATTTATTGCACTTTTTGGGGGCACAATTCGGGGCACAATTAGGCACAAGACTGATGCCTAATAATAAAATAAGTTGATAGAGGAGTCCCTTTTTCCAACCCAGTTCTGCTGGATGAACGATAAGGGGCCTTGTAGTCAATGCTTCAGAAATGTTTCTGGGGATTGACTGACAAGCTTGAGAAAAAGGAAGGAAAAAGGAAAGGATCCTGGGAAAGTGGAAGTCAGGTGGGAAGAGGGGGGAGGGAAGAGGTCTGAGGAAGGGCAAGGGTGGAAACTGAAGGTCAGAGCACAAAGCGGGGCTGCTCCCGGAGGTTCCGGAGGGGCACGACAGTTAAGGGAAGAGAAGGTGGGCAGCAGGCACAGGGGTGAGGAGGATGGAAAGGGGAGGAAGAGAGCGGGGAAGGGGGGGAAGTAAAGGAATAGAAGGAGAGGAGGACGGGGATGAAGTGGGGGAGAAGAGAAAGGGGTGACCAGGGGGGTAAAGAGAGGAAGAAGAGGAGGAGGAAGGGGGAAGAGCCCGAGGAGGCGGCGGCCGCGGAGCAGGAAGGTGGGAGGAGCCCAGGCGCACACGTGCGCTACGTGCAGAGCCGGCCACCGCCCCCTCCGCGAGTAGCCGAAATCGGCCTGCTCTCCCCTTGCCCCAGACCCCGAACTACTCCGAGTTCCCGAGAACAGGAAGTTGCTTAGGTGGCGACCCACCCCACATTTGGGAGCAGAAAATCGCGTCGGCCTCGATTCACCTCGGGCATGAAGGAAAAGAATAAAAGGGGTCAGTGTCCGTGCGGGGCTGGGCCGGGCGGCCGTCTCGCAGAGGACTGATGTTCGAGGCTCTGGCGCAGACTGCGCCCATCGGGATGACAGCAGCTGACCCTTTAAAGTTGCGGGAGGGGGTCGGGCCTAAGGTTTGGGGTACCCGGTGGTGAGAGAAGGTGTGGGGCTCCGTGCCGGAGAAGCACGACCATGGCCGTGGCGGTGGGATGAAGGCCAGGGTGGAGTTGGGGGGGGTCCCGGAGACGTGGCATGACTATCCGGGGTTCTAGGAGCCTCAGCCGTCCCGTGCTGACGCCACCGGTAATCCAGCCTAGACGCAGTCCGGGCCTTACTCTGCACTTCCCTCCCTGTCCTCCCACCTCGGAGCCCCCACTCCAGCGGCTGGGCGATCCGACCCCGGGGGCGCCCCGCTGGCCCCAGCCGAGACAATGCGGCCTGGGCCCCGCCCCCCGAAGGCTGATGCGACCCCGGCTTCTGCCAATCACAGGCAGCGGCGAGGCTCTTTAAAAAAAGAAGATCCGGGCGTGGTGTGGCTGTCAGCTGGAGCCGGATCCCTCCGCACATGTAAACACACATCATAAAGGGCAAAGGGAACCCTGCTTTGGAAGGGGGAGGGGTCTGCAATCTTTGCCCACTTTCCAGAGAACCCCTCCAAGCCTTTCCCAGCCTGTGCTAGGCCAGCTGTCCCGGTTCTTCGCGACCGAAGTCCCGTGGTTACCCTTCATGGAGGAAATGGGGTTTGGGGAGCTGGAGGCCAAGGACTGAGAGAGGGAAGGGCCGTTTTCCTAAATACTTGTGGGCCCGCTGTCCAGAGGAGAAATCTCAAAGTAGAAGTTTACGTTTATCTCAGCTATTAAAAAGCGGACTGCAGTTTTTGTGCGGACCACCCTACTTATGGGCCTTTGGGTCATAAGGCTGTTGCCTGGGTCTTACGGTGCACATGCAGTCTGGAGTGAACAAATAAGGTTTCTTTGAACTGAACAAATGTTTCCATGTCTTCGCATTAAACGTTTTCAAATGCAAGTAGATACTGTGACAAATAAAGTGCAAATCCATCCAGAAGCATTACTGAGTTACATTTTTCCTTGCTTAACATTGTTGAAACAGCTCTGCAGAAGGAAGGGATGCTGACTGATAGAGGTCAGGGGCCACTCCCAGATGCCAGGGAAGGGCATGCTGAAAAGGCAGGGTTCAGCTTCAGAGATGGGCACCCTCCTGCTCAGGAGAAGCAAGCGTGGGTGCTCCCTGGCCAGGATTTGTAAAAGCCTTGCCCTTCACAGCCCAGATCGCCTGGTTTCTGTGAGTTAGTGAGGGAAGAAACACTTCCGAGTTGCTCTCAGATGGGGCAGGGACGCTGCAGAGGCTTGCAGAAGGGAACTGGTACGTTACAAAACTCCCCATCCAAAGGCTACCCTGGATTAAAATGAAAAACTCGAAGTGAAGTCTCGGGCGCGGGTGGAGGAGTTAGGTCTCTACGTGTAAATATTCCGGCTTCCCTGTCCTCACAACACGTGGGTCTCGGAATCGGAGGGTCGGCTAGGCCTTCTGTAGCCGGAGCAGGCAGAGTTCCACGGCTCACTGGCCGCTCTTCGTGCCCTCAAAGTCCAGCAGCAGGACAAAAGTCAGGAGGCCTGGTGACGACGACAGGTCAGCGGAGCTCCCTGCTCTGCTCGGGCCCACCGCCTCTGCCTTCCCGGCCTTTAGGACACCTCTTCTGAGCCCCCTTCGGGGGAAGTCTTCCCGCGCTTGGGGAGCGGGCCCAGCTCTCCGCCTCGGAGACGGCGTAGTGTCTCCCACCTGGCCTTATCCCCTGCGCTGAGCCTGCTTTTAGCAGGGTGTGGCTCCTGGGCCAGCTACGGCCTCGGCATCCCCCTCACCAAGGGTGCTGAGGAACCCACACCCGAGGGGCCGATGCTCCTTGCCCATCCCCGTCCCTCGTGTGGCAGCAGCCCCGCCGACTTCCTAGGCTCACAAGAGGGAAGGATGGCCGCCTAACCTCATCCCCTTATTTTCCATACATGGCTGTAGTGACTGACGCCCGCACAGACGCGGCTCAGTACTTCTCTGAGTCCAGGGAGATTTTCTAAATCTGATTTAAGACCATCATGCCCGGGGAGGGGGGAGTGGGGCTTCTCCCTTCTATCCACCTCGGACAGGCCCTACAAGACCCCACAATCCCCAGAGGGCCTGGGCAACTTCCCACTTAAAGAGGGTATGGGTCCCTTAGCCATCGGCTCCCCATCCCTCAGGGAGAGTTAACCCAGTGAGAGGGGATGACAGTCGCACTCCCTCCCTCCCTCCCACCCATCCACCCACCCATCTCCCCCTCCCCCGCAACAGCCGCCCACTCCATCCTCCTGTGGCCCCGCCCTTCTGGGGACGGAAGGAGGCGGGGTCGCTCAGCTCATTGGGGGAGGTGGGGATGCCGTGGGACTCCTTTCTCTCTCCGTGGCGGCGGAAGCGCACGGCGGTTAGGCGCAGAACCGGCGACGACGGCGGCGGCGGCGGCGGCGGTGGCGTCGTCGTCGTAGTCGTCGGCGGCGTCGGAGGCAGCTTTATCCGAGCCGGAGGTGCTGCTGCTGCTGCTGCGTGCTGGGATCGGCGTCGCTGGTGTCGCTGTCGCTGCTGCTGCTGCCCGAGGTGTCGCGCTCGCAGGCGGTCGCGCCAGTCGCTGCCGTCTCGGCTGCGCTCTGCCCCCCGATCCCGGGCCCCGCTGCCCCCGGCCCCGCGCCGCCCCTGCCGATGGAGTCGGCCGTGGCGCTGCCCCCGGCGGGCCCCCGACCGGTGCCTCCCGGAGGCGTAGCCGCCGGCCCGGGCCCGCTGGGTGAGTTCTTGCCTCCGCCCGAGTGCCCGGTGTTCGAGCCTAGCTGGGAGGAGTTCGCCGACCCGTTCGCCTTCATCCACAAGATCCGGCCCATCGCCGAGCAGACTGGCATCTGCAAGGTGCGGCCGCCCCCGGTGAGTGACCCGAGAGTGCGCGAGGGCAGGCCCGGGAGGGCTGCGCGGAGGCGGCGGCCGGGGCCCCTCCGACATCCGTGGGCCGGTGGCGGGGAGCGTGGGGCGGGCGGCCGGCCTCCGGGCGCGGCGGGGGATGTGCGTGTGCGCGCGTGTGCCGGGAGTGTGAGCGGCGGGGCCGGGGCGGGTCGGGGGGCGCACTTGTGAGGAGTCGGGGCGAGGAGCAAAGTTTTCAATATGGCGGCGGGAGCCCCTGGTCCTTTGTGTGGCGGCGGCGGCGGCAGCGGTCCCGGGGCGGCCCTCACCTGGGCGCCCCACCCCGCCCCGGGCCCCTGGCCGGGCCCAGACCCTCCAAACGCCCCCGGCCCTGCCCGGGGCCCTGCGGCGGGGAGGGGACCCGGCCCCGCGTGTGCGTGCGTGTGTGTTTATGTGTGCGTGTGTAGACGGCTGTGTTTAGGGTGGGGGGGGAAACTCCGTGAGCCCCCATTCCTCCTCCCAGTTTTGGGCTCTTGCGGTCGTTGCACCTCTTTATTTTCTAGGGATCCGTTTCTGGCGACATCAGAGAGAAGGGCCCTTCTTATCTAAATTCATCCCCCTCCTCCGAGGAAGGGGGCCCTAAATCTGAGGGGGACCCCGCCCTGACTGTGGGAGTGGGAGACTCAAAACATGGGGCCTAACGGCCTCAACGTCCAGTGAGGATGGCCTGAAGCCCCCGGAAGGGCCGGGCGCACCCCTCCCCCCCGGGGTCCCCCTCCCCCCCGGGGTCCCCCTCCCCCCTGGCGGGGGTGGGGGCAGACAAAGTTATCCCAGAGCGGCGGTTGGAGGGGCTGGGACCGTTGGGGGAGGGAGACCAACTGCCCTTCTTGCGGTTGTGGAGAGTCCTGTCCCCTCCCCCTCCTCAGGCCCTCCCCGAAGCGGCCTATCCCAAATGGGAGGCTGAGGGAGAATCTGCTTTGTTTTGTTTATTTCTCACCCCCACCCATCCTCCACCCTCTCAGCCCCTTCCCAACCAAAGCTCAGCTCTTTGTAATGACGTCTTTGAGCAGGAGGGTCTCTCCTCTCTCCTCGCCTTGGTCCCTCCCTCTTTCTGCCTGTACTCTGCTTTGAAAAGATGTTTATTAGAAGGGGGGGAGGTTAGTGGTCATTGATTGTGTCCAAGACCTGGAAAATCCGCCACCATCCTCCCCCACCCTCCAAGGCCAAAATTAAGCTATCACCACATTTTAAAGAGTTGCACTTGGCCAAGTTTTGAAACGAGGTTGAAATACCTGTCGTCCTGTGTCCTCTGCCCTCACCCCCACCCCCAATTCTGACTAGCCCATTTCAGTTGGGTAAATAGTGCAGAAATCAGGATTTGTTTTTCTGAGTGGATCAGAAGGGTTCTGGTGTCTGAAGGGAAGCGAATTATCTTTTAAGCTCTAGTAATAGTGCCAAAGCCCACAAAAAAACCCATCTTGTTGAAGTCATTGTTTTAATTCCTTAAGAGAAAATAAACAGTGGTTCATTGCTATTTTAGCTCTCTTATACTATCAGAAACTAGAATGGAAAGGGTGAATATGAATTGTGCAGTTCTTTTAATAGTCTGAAAGCTACTAACTTGGGCAAGTTCTTTGGGGCCCAGATATGTGAGCAACAGAGGAGAGACCTAAGGAGAGGAGGCTGGATTCCTGGGTGTTGTCCTCCATGTTGGCATTGTGGTATACTATGGCTGGGGGAAAGCCCTTTCTTTTTGCCTTTCTTTTTTGGTCTTTATAGGCTCTCTGAGTCTCAAAGATAGGGTTCCTTTAGTTTGGTTTGGCTACTTCTTTCCCTAACTTGACTTACATGGAAATGGAAAGTTTAGCAAAATAATCTGTAGTGTCTTTTCCTACCCTTAATGTTAGACAGACATGATGGCCACCATTTTGTATAGAGAGGAATACAGCCTGAGGAAGGGTGTAAAGAGGCACAAATAATTTATAAATGTAAACCAACCCTCTTTTGGAACCCATCTTCATGCTGAGAGGACTTGCTTCCCTCTTTGTTTAACAAAATCCAGTGCCAAATTGAAAGTTGGTATTGTTGTGAATTTGTTAAATCTAACCACAGAATAGGAATATATACAGAAGTTGTAGTTCTTGAAGAGAGGGGTCTTCTTGGAACAAAGGTTTCTTGAGAAATGTTAAGTCTTTGTTTCAGAAAAAGAAGTGATTCATTAGGAAAGCATAACTGAACAAGTGGTTTCATATAGTTGAAATAGAAAACAAAATCTTTTTTCAGATATTTCAATAGGAGATAAACATAAATAGAAGACATCAATATTTTAAAATAAAGTAGTTATATTGAAAGTGTAGGCTGTGATATTGTTATTTACACCTTTTGGGAGGGATGAAGAAAGGAAAAGAAAATAAAAAGCATTTAAATGATTTTTATTACCTTCCGTACCTCAAATCTGTGGGATTGTATAATCTATTATCATAAATTGCTAGGGAAGGGGTTTTGAGCTAGATGTGGGAACTTTGTAGTGGTAAGTTTTTTGTTTTTTTTTTTTAAAGTTATCACTGGGTTATTCTGAAATATATGAAAAATAAGCTGTATAGATTTGGTTGAAACTAATACTGGTTTTTAATAGTATGTGCCCATCTTTAGATTGTACAAGTTAAAAAAAGAAAATAGCTTTTAAATCAAACATCATAGTGTGAAATAATTTTATTTTCTGTGCTTAGTTTTATAGTTTTCAAATAGTTTTATAAAAAGAGAAAATTATCTGTTACCTCCCTAGTTTTTTTACACTAAAGGATTTAATTTTATTTTCATTGTCATGTTTGTATTTGTAGACCTTTTTTTTTTTTTTTTTTTTGGTTAACTAAGCTGGATACTATTAAATAATGCATGATTGAGTCTTAATATGCCAGAGTTTATTGATGTTTAAACCAAATCAGCTGAAGATATTTTAAATTCTTTTCTACCTTCAAATGCATTATTTTGGCTACATAATCAGATATTTTATCCATCGAACATAGTAGCCTTAACTTGAAGGGGGTCTACCGTTCTCTCCTTTCCCCCACATTGTAGCAAGGGAGTAAATTTATATGAGGATTTGAGTTTGCATCCCAGATCCAAGATAAAAAAATTCTGCCTCAACCTTATGCCTCCTATGTTTTTAGTTTGAGTTATCTCTGTGTAGCAAAGATGTATAATATAAATATATGTGAGATTGGATAGTTAAAGGAGAATAGAATGCTTTTATTTGTAGACTTGTCATCTTAACTTGTGTTTTACTTTGCTTTTCAGAAAAAGGCATTGTTTTGGACTTTTGTGGACCATTTTCCCCAATTTTCTAAGGGAAGGGAGAGAGAAGCTCAATTTGTGATTCTTTATCCTGGGGTTGATTTGTAAAATGCATATACCTAGTTGAATGAATTTTGCCTAACCCCTATGCTTATGGTGGTTTGTGCTTTTAATTCAGATTTTAAAAATCTTAAAAAAATCTTTAATACTTCATCATTTATATTTGACCACCAGTTTCTGTCTTTGTATGAATGTTCTTGTACTGGAGTTAGCTTAGCACTTAGAATGTGCTTGTTGTGGCTTCACATTTACATTTGGCTAAATTTGACTTTACTGATGATAATTGGTCTTTGAGTGGAAATAATATCCATTAGAATTGTTAGTAAATTACTGGAGATTGACAATGAGTGGAGTCAAAGTCCTTATCCTAAAAAAGAGCTCTCCTCTCATATTTAGATGATTTATTGATAAAACATGTCAACCAACACATTGGTCAAATAATTAAAACTAAATTTGCAAACCTATTTAAAAGAATTCTTCCATGCTAAATTAGCAGGACTTTTGAATTGCTTTTTTTGTTTTAGACACTGATATAAGACTTAACTGATTTTTTAAATTACAGAAAATTATTAATTCTTAGCATCACTTGTTCCTTGTTTCTTAATTGGGTTTAAAGTATTTTCTTTTTGTTCAATAGAATACTTCCAGTTGAGTAGTTGATTAACTCCTCAAGGTCTCTGTCATCTCTATTGATGTTTTTCGAGGCCATTAAATTTGGAATTTTCCAGATTGACTATTACCAGACACAAATTTGCTACTCCTAAAACTTCCTTCAGAAAAAAGGGGGGGGCAAAAAATGTATTCACCATAAATTGCTTATTTCTTTAAATTGAATTTGACTCATTTCGTATAATGAGATCTTGTGCAGAAGTTGCAACCTTTGATTGTCCTCTTAATTAGACCACTCACTTTTAAGGTTGTCTAGAGAAAAGGAATCATTTTGGGAGAGGCAAAGCCACAAAAATGAAAATGCTAATTGGGTTTCTTTTATTTTATATTCCCTATAGTCTTACCCACCAAATGTTACCTCATAAATTGTCTGCAGAACCACTCTTGAGTTGGATGAGGTGGGATTTGTATTTGCATAAAGTACAGGACATGGGGTTCTGGTTCATTCTTTTGTTTAGTAGGATTGCTTGATTTAAGATACCATGGTAATCAAGTGCAGCTTTTCTTCCTGGGGACTAGATGTAGATATTTTCTGGAGACAGATAAAAAGCTTTGTCAAATGAAGCCCATAGAGTGTGGCCCTATACTATGGCCTATAAACTAGCTAGATTTTTATTTTTTTTTTTTAAATCTCCCATATCTAAGTAGGTGATACCTGTGTGAGAGAATTTGGTGCTTTGAATTTCTCTTTGAAATTGGAAGCATTCAGATTAGTAGAAGGTTATGGAGATGGAGAGCTGATGAAAGGACCCTGGCTGGAAACTTGCTGTATTTACTTCCGGCAGTGTGGGAGTAGGGGAGAGGAATGTGGTATTGGGGTGTCTGATATAGTTAACTGGCTTTGCTTCTCTGTTGTTGAATCACAGCCAACTTTTCCAAGACTCCATTTGGGATTTTCTTGGCAAAGATATCGAAATGGCCCAGTTCATTTTACAGATGAAAAACTAAGGCAAACAGGTGACTTGCGGAGACACACAGGTAGTATGTATTTGAGATCATTTGAACCCAGGAAGATGCGTTTTCCCAAGTCCAGGCCCAGTGCTCTATCCCACTTTGCTACCTACCTGCTTCTATACTGTGTATAAAGGGAAGTTTTAGGAATTGAGACTTGAATCTTTTATCTAGTGGGTGAAGGACATTTGGATGGAGAGAAAATGCCTTACTTTTTGTGTTACTACTGTATCCATTATCTTTATCTTTAGAGAAAGGTCAGAGTGTTCAGAACAGTTGTTGGATCTTCCATGTTAGCTAAGTATTGTAGGGTAGCATGTCACTCTGACTGGAGGGAAATTCTCTTAATGGAAATCCGGCATGGTATGTTTGTTCTTGCCTGTTCCTCCCTCTTACCAGCTTTGGGATTATCCAGGCTTCTCTTTGCTGGGAGTGTTTCTTTGACAGCCACTGGCCAGATCAACCTACAGAACAGTCATAATTTAAATAGAGTTGGATGTTAAAAATAATAGTGGAATATTTAAAAATGGTATAATATAAAATGATATTTACATCTCCTTGACTGGGCTATGTCATCTTAACTTCAGTCCCCTAGTTATCACTTTCTTGGACTTTAAATAACCTCTTTAATATGCTCTTTGCCTCAAGATTTTCTCCTGCACATTCTATATTAGATAATATCAACAAGCACTTATCAATAACTTAATCTGTATGAGGAACTCTGCAAAGTGCTAGGGATACAAAGAAAGGCAAAACAAAAACAAATTCCTGCTTTCAAGAAATTGGCTAGGCTATTCAAGGAGACAACATGCAAACAACTGTGTACAAACAAGATGTCTAAATCCACACATAAGTATATGTGCATATTTGCTTATGTATAGATATATGATAAATTGAATTTGAAGTAATTTTAGAGGGAATGGATTAAGATTGGGGAGGATTAGGAAGTATTTTTTGCAGAAAGTGAGACTTGAGCTGAAAGTCTCAGCATGAGGAATAACCAATGATTAGTCAGGAGATACCACGTAAACTTCAGAGGCTTCCTCTTGCCACTAGGATAAAAGATAAACCACCTGGCCTACCTTCTCATCCTTATTTATGGTTATCCCTTCTTTTTTCTACACTCAATGGTCCAGTCGAAAGCTGGCTTTTTTCTTATACATAATTCCATCTCCTTGTATCTACTGTTTCTTCATCCCTTTTTGATCCTGCTTGGAATATCTACCCTCATCATGCTGCTTTTTTAAAATCCCTAGTTTTCTTTCAAGACTCAGCTCAAGCACCCCCTTCATGATGAAGCCTTTGTTGAGTCCTTCCCCCTTTTCCTAGTGCTCTCTTTTCTAAAGTGGATTATATATGCTTATATACTCATTTACTCTTTAATAGAATGTGAGCACTTTGAGGACAGGAGCTGCCGTTTCATTTTTGTCTTTGTGTCACATGGTAGGTGATTAAATATTTGTTGATCTACCTGGAAATAATCTTTTTAAAAAAATGTTAACGATTCTTTATTGCTTTCTGGACAGCTTTTGAGTTTTGGTAAAAACTACTTCCCTGTACCCTTTCCCCCATGAATGTGCATACAGTAATCTATACTGACTTAGTAGTTGCAGATTTTAATATTATTAAAATTTCATTTTAGAGTTGATTTGGCTCATATGCAGAATGTTTACAATTTATAATTTACAATTTATAAGGGTAATTTTTTCTACTATTTAAAAAGATTCAAATTTGAATTTTGAATTTGTAGAATTTTGAATTGGTTATAAACTAAGATCATCTAGCCCAGATTCTCTTTTTAATTGAAGTCCAAATTGGTTAAACGACTTGCATGAGGCCACATGAATTTAGGTGCTGGGCTGAGATTTGAAATTTTAATCTCATAAACCAGTGATTTAAAAAACAAACAACCCCCCAGACTTTTAGGAATTGAGGAATCCCTAGCTAGTTAGGGTAAGTGGGGAATGTCAGGTTTTTAAAAGCAGATGAGGGTCTTGTTTTTTTCCTGTTAATTCCAGTATTACCTTGGATCAGGCTTCATCTGCAAATAAGGATCAGGCACTAACTAGGACTGCTGTCCTTATTAATTAATTGGTGATGTGAGAGGGATTAAGAATCAAAGCCTGATTTCTTGTATATTCCTGAAAGTTAATGATAATTTGAGAATGTTTTTTTTGAATTGAGGTATACCAGGTATAGTGGTCTTAAGGAATGAATCATTTTTTGTTCTTTAAAACACAAAGTTCGTAACTGGAACTGAGGAAGGGCAACAGTTTTAATTTGAAAGTAGAAGAAAGCATCAGGATAAGGTTGGGTAGAGTTTTACTCTGAACTTTTTATAGTGTTTTGGGAAGAGGAGAAAAGTTTTGTTGTGTCTAGTGAAAGATTTGGTATCAATTGGGTATTGGATTGTTTTTAATTGATTTTTTTCATGCTTAGTCTAATATGGATAGACTTTTAGAAGCAGTCTCATCCCCCTGAAAAATCCCTTCTGTACTACTTCTGAAAGTTGTTTCATTTACTTTTATTAGTTTAACACAATTTTGAAATGGAGGAAAAGACAAGGTCATTTTGGATATAAAAGTTATACAACTTTTTATGTCTTGAAAAAGTACTTCGTGGAGTTCATTAAGTACACTTTGTATTCTTGTCCACATACCCTTGATTATCTCGTAGAAAAGAACTGCCTTGCACAACCACTAAAAGTTGGCCTGAGTAAATCTGAATCTCTGGATCTCTACATTTTCAGGTTTTTTTGAGTATGAAGAGGCCTCCTTTCAGTATCTCATAGGATAGAACCTGTTGACTTGATAAGCACCTTCCTATGAAGGACCCTGAACTTCGGAGTATAAAATAAAAAGACATGGCTCAAATTTCAATACTGTCTACAAGTAGTGATTTTTAGGCAAGTTAGTTCCCTTTTTTGAACTTGTTCCATGTAAAGTGAGGGCAAAATCCCCTGAAAGGTTTGTTATTTATTACCTTCCTTCCATTGGGCCATAGTTTGTTTTACACCGTTGTTTGTTTATTGTCTCCCCCATTAGATTGAACTTTCCTGAAGGATGGGGCAGTTTTGCTTTCTTTATATCCTCAGTCCAGAACTGGCAGTATTGGACTAAGTGATCCTGTTAACCCCCAGTTCAATTCATTAAACATTCATTAAGGACTTGGTTGCTGAGTATTGGGGATACAGGAAATAATGGAAATAGTGCCTGTCCTCAAAGGGCTTTGATTCTGTGTGGTTAACAGGTATAGGGTGAATAAATGAAGTCACTCTGGAAAGATAAGTAGGAGACAGATTGATGGAAGAGGGAGCCAGCCACTTGACTAAAGCTCCATGACCTATGTTTTAGGAACGTTTTCAGGTGAGGGAAGATGGATTTGCACAGAAGAGAAATTAGGAGCAAGGGGACCAGAAGAGAGCTTGTGAATTTCTGGAGAGCAAGCACTGGTTTTTTTGCCTTTTTGGATTCCCAGCCTTTAGCACAGACTCTCCAGTGCTAATAAAATGTTTACTGACTAGTGACTGTTGACCAGGAGGCTAGGTAAGAAATTAGAAGTACTTGCTCAAAGGTAATGGCCACATGAATGGGAAGAGAAGCAGTCAACTCTACACTGTAAGTGATTGGATATAGAGAGGAAAAAGTCTACTGTTGAACTTGCATCATTTAGTAGAGGGAAAAGATGAGGAGTTCCATTTCTGGTATCAGTGGATAGAATGTTGGGCTGAGTCAGGAAGATTTGAATTTAAATCCAGCCTCACTTAATTTTCTCTTGACTCTAGAAAATCACTTAAACTTTGTTTGCCTCAAGTTTCTTTAACTTTAAAATTAGTATAATAATAGCATCTACCTCACAGGGTTGGTTGAGAGAATCAAATGAAATACTTTTAAAGAACTAAATTAGCATAGCACTTGGCACACAGTAGGATGTTTAGGATTTCCCTTCCCTTCTTAGATGTGACATCTAGGTAAGAGATATTTTGTAGGCAGGTTGGTGATACATGTGATCTCTAGGAAATAGTTATTCAGTCTTCACTTAAGTATCAGTCTGGGGAACCAATCACTTCAGAAAGCAAGTTTACTTCTCTTGACTGGGAAGTTTTTTTCTTGCTTGGAGCCTAAATCTCTTTGCTTTGAGCTTTGTAATCCATAGGGACATCCCTTTTAGATTTGACTTCAGTGAGTTTTTTCTCCCCTAAATTAATGGAAGTCTTTGAATCATAAAAATATCCCTTTTTAGATATATCCTAAACACTAATAGGAAATTAATTTTTTATACTCTTGGAGCATACTGTGCTTTAACCAGGACCAGGCAAGTAAATCCAGATTTTGCTTACTAACTTTTCTTTTGATGTATGGTCTTAGAGAAAAAAATTAGGAAAAAAATGCTTACCACTTTTTTGACCCAAGGTATTTTAGGCAGTATCTTAAGTACTTTGAGCTCTTTAAAATGGTGCTCCTGGGTATAAAGGTAGTGAGAATAGTGTATTTTTTGAGTATTAACTTTGGACTTGGGATCTGGGTTCAAAATCCAGCTCTGATGTTTATTACCTATATGACTTTGGTGTCAAGTCTCTTTGGGCCTCTTCTGCAAAATGAGAGTGTGGAACTATAGTTGACTTCAGGAATTTTTTCTATTTCTAGATATAAGGTCCTAATTGTTTGGGGTTTTTTTTTTTTTTTTTCTAACATTGTTTAAATTTGCCTCTGCCTCTTTAACCCATTGCTACTGATTTTACTTTTTGGGACCAAACAGACTAGGTCAATTTCCTCTAGTTTGACAATGCTTATGCTACTTTGAAGACAGTTATCAGGTCTTCAGGACTTGTCTTTTATTCAGGTTTAAACATCCCTGGTTCTTTCAGTAGATCTCTGGACATGTTCTCAGTGCGTTTCTTCCCTGGACATCTACTTTATCTGTGTCTTTTTAAAACTTAGATCTCATCATGATATTCTCATGTGAACAGAATACAAAGGGGCAATTACTTCCTTATGCTAGGAAACATTGCCTCTCAAAGCAGCCCAAGCTTGCTGTAGCTCTTGACTTCCTGTTAACTTATTGAGTTTGTAGACACTAATAACTGCCAGAACTTTTTCAGAAGAACTGATACTTCCCTTTACATAGCTTCATGTAGCTAAATACCCAAGTTGGTGTGTGTGTGTGTGTGTGTGTGTGTGTGTGTGTGTGTATTTTGTTGTATATTCCATGTTTTGGTCTCCTTGCCTTTGTACAGGTTTTTCTATATGCTTGTAAAATATTCTCTCATCTTGGTTCTTCAGTGGTCTTAGACGCTCAGTGTTCCTTCAGGATGTCTCCTGTGAGAAGCTTTTTTTTTCTAGAACCTCTGATATTGTTGCTGTCCTTGGTTGCCATGTCATGGTTGCCACTATTTTGTATAGATAATGTATTCTCTTCCAGTAAAAGATCTTTTCCTTGAGAGTAAGAATTGTTTGTAAGGTGCTGGTATATAATACCTTGCACACAATAGGCAGTTAACACCTTTGGCTGGTGACGATGAAAGATGATTTTTCTAGGGTGTAGTTTGGCTCTAATGTCTAAAGGTTTTGAACCGAATTGTTGGAAGATTTAAGTTGGAAGTCCGCTGTCCGTTGAGATACTTAGTTGCTGGAATGCCAAAGGAGTGAGGATGAATGGACTTTGGGAATGGGGGGGAGGGGATTGTTTTAATTGGATTCCTATTTTCTGGCTTACTCATTCTTTCTCTCCGCCTTCCCTTTTCCCTCTTTGTGTTGAATATGGCAGCACCTTTTTTTTTTTTTTTTTTTTTTTTTGCTGAGGCAATTGGGGTTAAGTGACTTGTCCAGGGTCACACAGCTAGGTAGTATTAAGTGTCTGAGATCAGATTTGAACTCATGTCCTCCTGACTTCAGGACTGGTTCTCTATCTGCTGCCCCACCTAGATGCCCCCCCTTCCTCATCCCCTTTTCCCTATTTAAGTATTTATGAAATGTACCTGTTTATTTGTTTATATATTATCTTTGACTAGCATTTTTAAGATAGGATCTCTCAACACATATATTTAATACATACATATACACACATATACACTCACATACATACATGTGTATGTCCTGGAATGGTACCTTGAATATGTTTGTTGAATTATTAAATTTGATCTGCCATTTTGGATACTTCTCATTCTTGGCAGGAGAAATATTTTGCATGTTTGGTTCAGAACTCTAGAATGATTTTGCAATATTGGAACTGTTACCTCAATTTCCTTACTATTAAATTAGTATTAGCGTGGCTTTGACAGTTATGCCAGGTTTTATTTCCAGTATATTTTAGTTATTGACTATTCTCTTGAGCTAATTATATTTGGCTATACCTTTGAGTTTCAGTATTTCATAGATGTTGAATCTTATGGTAATGATTTCTTAATTCATTTATAATTTATACGTGACCTACATAACCCTCCTCACTTTAAAATCTGGGAACTACTGTACTCATGAATTTGTAGTCTTTAAACCTGAGAATTTAACATCAGTTCATATTATGTGTTATCCTATTAGACTCATGTTCTTTTTTTGTGTTTAATGGTCATGGAATTAAATTGGATTAAGATCTGTCCAGCACAAATGACAAGTTAATAAGTATAGAAAAAGGCATACAGCAACACACAGACCTCAAATATATCATTAGGATTGTGGTTAAACTTAAATCCACTACTGATCATGGTTTTTGTCTGTCATCTCATAGCTCTTCAAACTGGAGGACTAATTTTAAGACTTGGTTAAAATTATAAGGTGTTGAGTGAATTGAACTGAATATTTGTCTCATGTTAATTAGATGATTTGGCAGTGATAGAATAAATACAGTTCCCTAATAGTGTTTCAGGTTTGAATATTAGTCATATTTAGATAGATTTTTACAATCACTTTAGATAAACTACTATATATGTATACTTGTAATCATAATATTAAAGATTCTCTTTGCAATAATGACAGATTTACAGAGCTCAAGAGTTGGTATCTGATCATTTAATTAATTTTGTCTGAACCATTACTCTCTAAACATCCATGACAATTTATGAAATAGTTGGGTTTTTTTGGGTATGGATGCATGGCCATTATTTAATGCTGTTCTCATAAGGTTAGTAGAAATACTTGGGTTTGTCTCTCCATTCCCTGCCCCCTTTCAGTTCAGTAGTGATCACTTGCTTGTTTGAAAAAAAAAGGCCAAATACAGTAATGATTCAGCAAATTTCATTCAGCCTCTGAGGCTTAGGTTAGGATTCCCATAATAGTTTTTAATCTGAATGTATTAACTGACATGCAGTTGAATCCCATTTATTCAACCAATAACAAATTTGCCCTTGCCCTGGCTTGGAATGTCTATAAGACATATAATGTCTTATATGCAATATAATGCCTTACATTACATATTATAAGAATATGTAATAAAGAATATATATTCTTCTTTATTCTTAGCAGCCTCCTATTTTTAGGCAGGACAGGTTTTACAGACCTAATGAAATAAGAGTGTGTGGATGTTTGATATTTTTTGGTTTAACTCTATATAGTTTTGGGATTTGTTAAAAAAAAAAAAAAAGAATTGGCAGCGTTAATTTCGTCACTTTGGAATCTCAGAAGTCAATCAGTAAGCATCTGTATATCTTGTTATGGTAGGTACTATGCTAGATGATAAGAATACTAAAGAAAATAAAGCATTTCCTACTCTTCTAGGAGCATATATTCTAACTAATTGAATAGTTGCTGTGTCTTCCTCTTTGTCATGTAAATGTTCTTCTGTATAATTTATCTTTTTCCAACAGACTTTGAGTTAAATATTTAGAAAATACATTGTAAAATTTCTTCAAATTAAAATCCCTTTTTAAAAATGCAACTTTTACTGGATCACAACTCAATGGCAAGCTGATCAATTAGAACTGTCAGATGATATGAAATCATTGCTGTCTTTTTCATTGGCAAACAGTGCTCATGGGCATTATTAGCTACTCTTCGGTTTTTGGTTTTATTTGTGAAATAAGGCTATTGAGTTGTATGACCAAGCTTAAAAATTTTTTTTTAAACTCATGCTTACATTTATGCTTAATTTCAAGAAAGTCACTTAGTATTTGATTTAAATTGATATTAGCTCTAACATTCAAATGGTTGAACTTCTATGATCAATGAGGAACACTATTTTCTTTTTAAAAGGGAAATTTTTTTGTGGTATTCTAGTGAACTTGAAAACATAGATTAACTATATTGCCACTCACAGTTCTAGCAAGCAGGATATATTCTGTTTTCTTATAATCGTATTTTTTCAGTCAGCAAAAATCTGCCTTGTCCTGCTATCATTGAACATTCCTCCCCATCACTTGAACTTAAAAAAACCCAAATCTGTTATAAGTTTGTATGATCAATCAAAACAAGTAGATAATTTGGCCATATTCAAAAAGATTCTTTATTCTGCTCCCTTGATCTTCACCTATCAAGAATTAAGTGTCATGTTTAATCTTTAGTCCCTTGGAATCATGATTGGTCATTACTGTAATAAAGTTCCTGATTCATTCAAAGCTATTTGCCCATACCATATTGATGTCAATATTATCCTGATTTTATTCCTTTCACCCAGCATTAGATTATAAAGGTTTGTCTGAAAACATCTATATCATTTCCTCAAACACAATAGTATCTTCACATTTATATACATTACACATACATTTATGATACTTCCTCTGCTATTTTAAGAGCTATAAGTATTTTTGCACATCCTTAGAATTTGTTTTTCTTTAGGATTCATCTTTTAATGCACCTTTCCTCTAATTCCCTCTCCCTTCTTTCTCTCCAGTTTTCCTTGTTGAATAAAATTTATTTCTTTGTGCATATATTTTTTGTGCACATGCACGTGTCTCTATGTATTCCTTTTAAGATATATTTTAAAGATTTACCAAGCATAAGGGAGAATGTAAAGCAATGTTCTTAATGCTATAGTATCCAAAATTTAAATTATTTGAATGTATTGAGAATTTGTGATAAAGCTAGGAAGATCTGGGGTCACATGCTGATGATGTGACCCTGCACCAGTCATTTAATCTCAGTCAATGACAATTATGTTGTAGAGAAGGGGCTAGCTGACATACTGTGGTGATTTGCTTTTACCAATTAAATGACAGGTAGAGTAACATTACCACACGTTCCTAGTATTGTGTCTTCATATATTTATGCAGAATTTTGTTCATGAAATGCTGAATTCATGAATGCTTTATTTCTTGAATACCTCTTTAATTCACATAAGCTGACTTATTTGGAAAGACTTCCTAGTCATTTAGTTTAATCTCCAGCCTATTTACTTTAGTTAGAACTGTTTTTTAACTCCTTCCCAAATCCCATACAGCAAACATTTTGAATATCTCTTTGTGTGTAAGGCACTACAAACCCTGGGATCCAAAGATGAAAAAAACCTTTATTCTCCAGAGCTCACAATTCTAATGAGGAAGGTAAAAGGAAACATTTATACAATTAGTACTAGGTAGAATAGTAGAGCAAAGGAGAGATCACTGAAAATCAGGAAATGGAAGGACAAGCTAGCACTTTGCAGTGTGTTTAGAAGGGAGAAATTTCAACAAATGGTAACATGTTTTGAGTTCTTCCCAATGTGTCCTGTTTGTGTCATTCTTTTCCTATCCTGTATGTTCAAGCTATTTGTCAGTTTTGTCAGTTCTCCACAATCTCTTGTTATCACCTCTTCTCATCATTTTGCCACCACACTAGTCTTGGCAATCATCACCTCTTGCTTGGACTTTGTAATGGTTTCCTAATTCTTTCATTTGCCAGTTTCTCATTCTCTCCATTCTATTGTTAACATAAAATGAATAATCTCCTAATGCATAAATCTGGTCATGTTCTTCCGAACAGTAGCTCTCATTGACCATGTGAAATTAAAAACTCCTTAGTACATTACAATCTGACTCTTAGGCTACCTATTTGGCTTTGTTACTTTTTTAGACAATTTAGGTTTTAGCCAAGATAGACTGTTTTTAGGTAGATTACATTTTTTAACCTTTCCTGCAAGTTGTTCCTTCATGTCTGCAAAAATGGTTGTCATTAACAGGAATTAGGACACTTGAGAGGAGAGGGATTGGTTTTGGGGGAAAGATAGGGTTAGCTGGGTGCCTGACTCAGAAATAGGATATTTAGTGTTGTCCAGTAGCAAATTAGTAGAATTTTAGTAGAATTTAGTAGAAATTTAGAACTAGAACTCAGCTGAGACATTCAGGATTGGTATATTTATAGAGTCCTAGGAATGCATGAGATCTCCAGGGGGGGGGGGCCCTAAAAAAAGCTCGACTAAATTGAAGTTTGTTTTGGGTTTGTTTCATTATCACTGCAAGAGATAGTAATGGACCAATGGGGGAGAAAAAAGATAAATATGAGAACCAAGAGAGAATAATGCCAGGGATATTAAGGAATAAATTTAAAAAAAAAAAAGATTTTAGGAGATGGGATAATGCCCAATGCTACTTGGAAGATCAATGTGAATGAAAAGAGGAAAAAAAGTCATAAGATTTGGCAATTGAGAAGGTACAGTTTTGGGGTCCACCAATTCAAGTCTGGAAATTAGGTAGCTTGATTAACTTCATTTAAATTTGTGGTTTGGAATATTATCACTTTGGATAATTGCCAGTAATTTTCTGGTTTTGCTGAAGGCATTAAATATTTAAATGACTTTTTTGGAGGTGGGCATACTTTTGTGTGTGTGCACTGGGCTCAAGCGCGAGTGCTGATCTCATGAATTCTTTTAAAAGTTTTGAGCAACAGCTACCTTCATGGACAGCCCCCAACCAGGTAAGAGTTTAATTCAGTAACAAAAACTTGGGCCAAATATTAGCAGCTGTGCTTTTGTTATCATTAGTTATTAGCACTGGACAGGTTTGCATGTTGTTGACATGTTGGGTGGTTTTTAGAGTTTTTAGTGGTGGGATCAAGTGGGAAGACTTGATTTGGAAAACTTTTCTTTTATAATAACTTGCCTTTTATTAAATAGTTGCCATTACTCCCCAAAATTTATCAAGTATTGTTAAAATGGAGTGAAAAATACTTGGAGTCCTACTTGAAATGAAAGATGAGATGAAGTCAATATTTAGAGACATAACTAAAAGCATTCCTTTTGGGTGGAATAAAGATGTTAATGAACAAACACTTAAGAAGGAGGGAAGTGGTTTAGTAGATATTCTGTCATGCACTGTGACCCTGGTCTAGTCACTTAAGCCTCTTGGTTCCTCATCTATAAAATGGGGCAGAAGAAGAAAATGGCAAAACACTCATCTTCCAAGAAAACTCCAAATGGTGTCATGAAGAACTGGATGTTACTGAAAAGACTGACAACTAAAAGTGAACAAACTTTTAATGAGAAGAATTTAGTTTTGCAGAGGTTTGAATACTGGCCAATACTTGAAGATAAAAATGTATTATCAAGACTCTCTGAGGATATTCCTAAATGATTAATGGTCTGTTAACAAAACTAGTTATTTGCATAATTACTTAGCTGAGCTGGCACAGAACCGGTAGAGGGCACACTAAGCATTCTTAGCAGTTGTTCTCTAGCCAGTATTATTTGTTTTTTTAAATTTTGCTTTTCATAGGTTTTAACATTAAATATTTATAATAATCCTATTTACCTTTCACAAATTTGTTTTCACAGAATCAGAACAATTTATAAAGTGAAATATAAAAGATGTTGGTTAATTACTACTATAAGGCAGTCACTTGATCATTCTTAGAGATTAAATTTCTCTGGAAGTTATATTAATTTAAGGAGCTATAAAGCGGTGTTCTGTATTTAAAAAAATAAGAAATTTAGCTATCCGTATTTTCAGCATACAAAGTATATTCTAAAGTATTTTTGTTGACTGGTTTTAGAATTTTTATAAATGTGTCTGTATCACCTAGTTTGATAGAGACCTGCATTATTACTAGCCATAACTTTCCCAATTAGAATTTGTCAAAATTTTGGTACCTTAAAAATCTAAAAGTATGAAATTAAAAAAAAAATTTAAATTGAACAGAAAAAAGTAAAAGGAAAAAGAGCAAGGACTCTTAGAGAACAAGGACTAATGGTCTTGGACTAAGAACAACTAAACTTGCTCTTTTTCCTTTTACTTTTTTCTGCTCAAACATTTTCTCTTGAACATTTTTGAATATTTGGTATGTTGAGCTAACCTTTTAAAATTCCTTTTGAAAGTCAGGTTATACATTTAAAAGCAGCTATTAGTTGTAGAACCAAATATATCAGATCAAATTCTCAATTTATACTTTTTTCAAAGTTTGGTAAAAGATCCTAGTTTTGAAAGTCACAAGGCTAAAACCTCCCAAGCCTGGCAATTGGGAGACAAATGTGCTGTTCCTCTGAGGTAGATATGAGTGCTTCATGAAGAGTTATTAGCTTTGTTGGATGGGACAATGAAAGCTGATGTTCCCCCCCCCCCCCGCCTTGTTGAAGATTTTAAAAGCAAAGATATTATCATGTCTAACTAAACATGTCAGATTTAGAAAAACTGAATTAATTGAATAATGACCTGAAGAGTAAGTGCACTAAACTATAGAGCAAACATGCTGGAATCTGGATGGCTCTTACTAGAACTGCAAGTGATCCACAGTCCCAAAGCTGCTCTGATGGTGATTGCCACATTAAGAAATAGGAATAGTATCATTTATGAAATATCTTTTTGTTTAAAAGTGCATGCTTGACTACTTAAATGTTTGTTTTCCTGATATTCATCCAATGGGAACTAGCCTCAAACTTATTCATAAGGAGATATCTTCTTTAGGGGCTTTCTCTAGAGGAAGCAAAGGACTTGGAAGCATCTTTTGAATCCCAGTTCTTTGAAATACTAGTTTTGACAATTATATAATTTTATAATAATATTTATATAATATATATTATATATATTTATATTTAAATATATATTTATATTTAAATATAAATATATATAACATAAATATATTATATATATAATATATATTATATTATAATAATATTATAATATATAATTATATAATAATTATATAAACTTTAATTTCACTTTCCTCATTCAATATGGGGCTTGATTATTAGCTTATGCTACTTATATACATCATTTGGATTTTGTTTTTTTAATAGTGAGGAAAGATTTATTTAAACATAAGGTTTATAAGTTACAAATTCTCTGCATATTGTTCAAACTTGATAATATGCCTTTTATTAAGCAAAATTTACCATAAGGCCTAGAAAGAATTTTGGTCTCTATCCCTTTCTGGTTTGGTGACGGTCCATTCAAAAAAAGAATGTTGTTTTAGGAGGACTTGTGCTTTGCTCTAGGGAGAATTTTGCCATTAAGTCTGATTAGGTTTGT
The DNA here is from genome assembly GCF_048593235.1 of Sminthopsis crassicaudata. Classification (NCBI taxonomy): domain Eukaryota; kingdom Metazoa; phylum Chordata; class Mammalia; order Dasyuromorphia; family Dasyuridae; genus Sminthopsis; species Sminthopsis crassicaudata. The sequence continues at coordinate 98,219,111 of NC_133620.1, read as the reverse complement.
TTGGGTGAAAGCCACGATTAAAAAAAAAAATCTTGTATTTTGATAAGTGTTTTGTTTTTTGGCAAACCAATTCCTTTTGACACCAGGTTTTTAATTGGTCCTGTTCTGTATATAGAGTCATTGAGTCTTCATTTTAGGAGATTGATAATTCTTTCTCATTTTGGTTATCAATTTCTTAAAATAATGATCAATTATCTATATTTAGAAAGAGATTATGTGAAAGTTGGGAGATGTCAGGTTTAAACCGAGTTTAATTTGACTATTGATAAATTAACTAGGTTTCCAAACTGGCTGATATAGATGATGTCAGAGATACTATTGGTGGTATCAGATTCTAGCACAAATAATTATGTGGCTTCCTGGAACGACCACTTTCAAAGTTTTATTTTATTTATTTATTTATTTATTTATTTTTTTATTTTGGACATTTACCTTAGAAGTGAACATTTTATGAAACAATTTTTTTAAAGAGTTTCTCTTGTTTTCCAAATTTTTCTCATTTTCATTTTGCAAGTTACTGTTGCTAGGTACTTACTGGAAGTAAAGAAAATATTTACCTGATTGTTCAAATCTCTCTGGAGGATTTTTAAGTCCCAGATTCCTATTTAATTGCCTTCCTAAGGAATACATGTACTTTGTGTTGAGGAAAACATCTGGGCTTGTAGACTATAATAAGTGCTAACTTTTATTTTGAATATCTTAAATATGAAATATTGAAAACTAAAATTATAGGAAGATTGCATTGGCAATCAGTCTGATGGACTTTCACTCTGATGATTTGCTTGCAAAATTCACATATCAATCTTAGTTTTCCTATCAGGAATTAAAAAAAAAAATTGAAATTCACATCTTAATTTAGGGAAGATTGGCTTTCTTCCATGGAATTTGAAAGCTTATACTTGAATATTTATTTAATGTTTATTCAAGTTAAATTTATATAACTTGGATGTCCATGTGATTTATGAATTACTATGCTGATTACAAATGACAAACTTGGAAAGTTTATATAAATATTACCTTTTCCCTACTTAATTGTGTGTATTTGTGTCTGTAACAGTTTGACTCTTGTCTTTCTTACTGTAAAATACTTCATTGTCCAAAAATCATGGTCCTGTCACCAAAGCCTTTTTACCTTGGTCTAAAACCAAAGGCTCCACCTAAGATATAATTCTTAATGAGATGTAATTCTTTAGGGTTAAGAGTTTTGCAGTCAATGGACAATTTAAAACTAAGAGCTGTATGATTGTTTCTCTAGTCTTGATTACCAGGAATGTCAATAGTTAAGCTGTATTTGTTGTATTTTAGTGTCTTAAACACCCAGAACATTAGTATCCTTGACATGCAGTATTTCCTAAAACTAACTCAACTTTGTGCAGGAAGACTCAACATTTTTGGTTCCTTTTGTCCATGTTCTGAGGAATTCAAGAAGTATTATTTGTCCCTGTTTAGCATAGAATTTTATGTGCTCTATGGTGGCTTGGTCTCATGCTTATAATTTCAGTTTCTGGGGACATTTAAGTTGGCAGACCTATTGAACAGTATTTTTAGCTGTAATGGTTCAAGTTCTTAGATGAGGTGTTTAGTCTATGCATGGTAGGGATAATTAGATTGCCTGAGGATGTTCAAGCTGGTCTATATGAAAGTTCCTATGCTGAATAATAATAAATAGTCCCAACCTGGCCGAGAAGGGGAGACCCCATATCTCTTGGGGAAAAAAAAAAATTATGTCAATACATGAGAGACAGACATTTAGGGGAAAAGCAGTTTTGAAGACTTGATATAGAGATTTGAATGATTTTTTTATTATCAGCATTGTGGAGTTATAAGCTATACATCTTTTAATCACTTCTTTCACTATGAGGATGTAATCTTGTGGAATTTTCTGTCAAAATGTTTTCTTCTAGGTTACCCATAATGTTTTATAGAGATGTGAGGTTGGTAGTGTTATATCTTTTCAGTTGCCTGTTTAGTGTTAAAATGCCATCTGTAATCTTTTACATTCTTTTTAGCATCTTGTCCTTGAGCCATTTTCAAAACAGCTCCATGAGTGCTTGGAAGTCTGCTTTGCTTTTATAACTCATGGAGGGCAGTTTTATATACTTGTGCTTTGTGGTTAGAGATGGTGCTTAGTATTAGTAGTAGATAGCTTCATATAGTAGGTGATAGTTGAGTTGGACTTTAAACATGTGTAAACATATATACTATAATTTCTCAAAGAAGCAGCACAGCATGGTCTTTTAAGAGATGGGGGGGGGGAAGTGCTCCTTCTACAATGGCCCAAGGATCAAAACTAGTAACAAAATTCCACTTTCTAGATGTCGTGTTGTAAATTACAATGGAATTTAGGATTTCCTACTATCAAAAAGGGAAGGGGTTGAGATTTTGTTTGGCAATCAGTAATGAAGCGTTCCATTTTCACACTAACAACCTTACTATCTAGTTACCCTGGCCCTGTTTTAATAATATCTTCTACTTCTTGAAACATATTCCATGTACATTAGCTCATAAACATTTCAGTAGTGATAGGTATAATGTGACTGTCCAGGATACATTTTCCCTGTTTCATAGGCAAGGAAATTGTCCAAAAAAACCACACACACACACACACACACACACACACACACAACACTGAGTGAACAAATACCCCTTCATATGGTATGCTACTATACCATCAGGGAGAAAAGAGGGTATAACTTGGAAAACAGGATGAAGAATGCAAATACAAGGAGTAATTAGTGCTAGGCTTTAAATGCTGAATAATCTAGATTCAAGTTCTAATAGTGACTTCTTAAAAACCCGATAGAGGAAGTCCTCAATTGCCCATTCCTTCAGATTTACACACTGTCAATAAGATAAGAGTCATGGTGAAAATAAAATAAACTCATACAAAAAATACTGAAAACTGTGTAACAATATAAAAATATAAATTACCTGTGTTTAACATGAAATTTCTCATTTATTCTGTATTGCAATTAAGTTAGGTTATATAAAATGCAGGCTACTTTAAATGTTATATGTGTACATCATGATCTAGATTTCAAATAAGTAGAAGTTCAAAATTCAAGCCATATACATACATGGACAGGCATGTTGAAATAGTCTGACTTGAATGCATCTGCCATTTCCCCAAAAGTGCGGAGTGTGTAGTCTCTGGCTGCCTGTTCAAAACCAAATGCTTCCTGAGGCTTATTACATTCCTAAAACAAAAGAAAAGACAAATTATTTTCACTAAAGTGACATCCAAAAAAGATTTGCAGTCTTTCTGGAGTAGTAGTATCAATGGTCTTTCAAAAAAGCTTAATGGATTTTTTTGGGGGGAAGGTAGAAGGGCAAAATGGCCGCATACGAGGTTATAATGTGTTTTTAAGATTAACCAAATTTGATTTTTATTATGTTTTGGAAACTCTTCTGTACTGTCAGTGGTAATAAAGAATATTGCTAAGCTAGTTAACAGAATACTTGCCTGAAATGTAATTTCTGTAGATATAGTTTTCTCTTCCATATCTCAGGGATTAGGATTTAAAATTTTTTTTTGACTATACCTTCATATACCAGAGAAGAAATCTGGTTTTGAAGATTTCCTTCTCTCTCTCTCTCATTTTTGAGTTTTAAACTTTTTTCTGTCATGTGCTGGCTTTCCTGTATTGTCTGTAGCTTCTGTGACATCTTCCCCCCCCCCCCCCAATTTTTTTTTCCCATTTAATTTTCTTATATTGACCCATTGGGGAAAAGTAGCAATTTGAAAGGGATAAGTGTATAGATATAATAAGAATGAGCAGCTTTCTCCCTCTGTGTGACTCTCCTCCCCCGCATCTTTTTTTTTTTTCCTTCTCTGAAGAGCCCTTTTTGGATATTGGGACTAGTAGCATTGATTTTTCTTGATGTGCACTAGGTTTGAATTCTGAAAAGTTTGTTATGTCATCTTCTAATTGCTTTCTCTTCTCTCAGGCCTGGCAACCACCATTCGCATGTGATGTTGATAAACTTCATTTTACTCCTCGAATCCAGAGACTGAATGAATTGGAGGTGATGTTATGAATATTATTATATTGAATATAAGAATATAATCTAATTTTAACATTAAATAAGTAAATATTATATTTAATTATCTGCTCTATTCTAAAACTTATAACTATAATGGTTCTTTGGTTGAATAAAATAATTTCTAGAAATAGTATTAAGGCATGATAACAGTAAAGTTTCAGTATTATGCATTAAACCAGCCACCGCAAAGGAGGAAAAGGACCTACATCCAAAAGGCCTCATCTGAACCTAGACTTGGGCTTGACATTTCTCTCAAAAGGAACTTAACACTCTCAATTTTTTACTGCTCTCCTGTCCTAACCTTTCTCCATTTCCCCTCTGCATCCCTCTCTACAGCCTAATTGAAAGAGCATTTTACATTACATGTAAAGATAGTTTTCAACATTCATATTTGTAAGGTTTTGAGTTCCAATTTTTTTCTTCCTCTTATGCCCCTCCTTCCCAAGACAAACAATCTGATATGTTTAAAATGTTTATTACACTTATTATCTATATTTTCTTATTTGTCATGTTGGGAAAGAAAAATCCTAACAAAAGAGGAAAAAATCATGAGAAAGGAAAAATAAGTCAAAAAAAGGTGAAAATAGTATGCTTCAATCTGCATTCTTTCACTGAATGCGGATGGCATTTTCCATCCCAAGTCTAATGAATTTGTCTTGCTAAAAAGAGCCAAGCTGATCATCACATAATCTTTCTGTTCTGTTTTTTTAAAAAAATATTTTCATTTTTCCTTTATCCCAATTTTCTCCCCCTCCCCTCCACACTTTTCATCCCACTCCCATTCAAAATCCTTGTAACTAATATGCATAGTTAAGCAAAACAATTCTGCACATTGGCATTTTCCAAAAATGTGTATTTCATTCTGCATCATTTCCAGATGGGCAGCATTTTTAATAATTCTTTTGGAAATTTAGATGGCTATTGCATGATTTAGAGTTCTTAAGTCTTTCAGTTTTTACAATGTAGATATTATAGTAGAGTTGTTTTCACTCATCAATACACATTGATAATGATATCGCCACATGCATTGCCAGAACTAGCTCACTGTTAAGGAAGCTCTGAAGGAACGTTTGGGTGAGAAAAAGATTAGACTTTCCAAATTGAAGATCTATAAAGCAGTTATGCTGACTTCATTGTTGTATCCCTGTGACAGTGCTCAGTGCCATGTCAGGGAATTAAAGAGCTTCTATTTGAATTGCCTTAGGAAGATCACCTGGCAAGGTAAGATAGCAGGCATTGAGATCCTTTCTTAAAATAAATGGTTCAGCATTTGAACTTTACTACAGAATACAACTGTGCTGGGCTGGCTACATTGTTCAAATGCCAAATGCATGCTTGCCAAAAAGATAATTTTTTTTCTTTTATCAATGGTATTTTATTTTTCCAATTACTTGTAAAGATAGTAAGGAATTTTTTCTTCCTTTTATGTCCCTCTTCCCCCAGATAACAATAACTTAAGGCAAGCGCTTATGTGGCGGTCAGAAAAAAGTAATACAAGGTCTCTCTTAAGAACTTTAGAATTGATTGTACCACCTGGGAGACACTGGCATAGGACCATCCGGCATGGTGTGTCCTTATCAAAGACAGAGCTGTGCTCGCTGAATAGAGCAGAATTGAAGTAACTTAAAAGGAATATGAAGTAGACATCGCAAATTTTCACATGGACTATTTGTATTTGATCTGTAGTGTAGAGCGTTCTGACCTCATGTTACTCTGATCAGCCACAATAGTTCTCATTGTAACTTGGTTCTAAATAGTGATGTCATTTTGTTCCTCTTTGAGAGTGAAGTACATCAACCAACAAACCTCAGTCCACATAAGTCTTGTGGGTTTTCTCCAAAATTTTCTTAATTTCTTACACAGCACAATAGCATTCTTTTACATTCAATATGCCCAAACCCCAAAAGCTAGCTGTCCACTTTAAAACATGTTTTAAATGAAGATAATAATAGTAAGGATGGAATTTGAACCCAGGATCTCTTACTCCAGAGAGAGTCCCTTCTTATTGTACCAGGTAATACCATCATTGCTCTATCACCCCAGCTAGTTTGTGAGTTCCTTGAAGGCAAGGATCGGGTCATGAGAGAGTCTTTACAGAAAGAACTTAATAAATGTGTACTACATTTACTACATTTGCTTTCATAGAGTAGGATTTTAACATACTTGGTTGAAAGATTTACATATTTAGAGAGATTTAATGTTGACATTTAATAGAAAAAAATTAGTTTTAAAAAGGCTAAAGTTTAACTCCCCAGAATAACTTTAAATCACCACCTATTCTGGATAGGATCTATTTTGTATTTTCTTTAAGTGAAACAACTTTTCAGCCTTTGTTTTCATAGCATAGGATTTTTCAGTCCTTTCAATCCTACCTTAAATTTTTTTTAAGTAAATGACTTCTTTCTAATAGTACAGAATTAATAAGTTTAATTTTTTTTTAATTTTTATCTGTAATGTAGGAGAGACTATGCTTTAAGCGCTATCTTATGTGATATATATGGTATTTATATACTATAAAAATTGTGAGAATATTTTTTAAAGTTTTGAAAATACTTTGTGGCGGAAAGGAACATAATTGTTTATGTATGTGGACTTTGGTCATTTTTGGGGAGCTAATTAAGTTATGGTGTAATTTTCTTGTCTTCTAGGCTCAAACTCGAGTAAAACTGAATTTTTTGGACCAGATTGCAAAGTTTTGGGAGCTCCAAGGATGTACTTTAAAAATTCCACATGTTGAAAGGAAAATATTGGATTTATTTCAGCTTAATAGGGTAATGGATTTTTTTTAAATATATAAAAATTAATTTAAAATTTTAGTTTGAGATGTACTGGTAATTGTGTTTCCTATTAAGTATTTTAAGGGGGAAAAGAGACTATGATTCAGATGAGCTAATTTCAGTTTAGAATGTCTAAGCATAGGTAGGACCTGCTAATACATTTAGATAATTTACCTGGTAGATCACAGAATGACAGATGGGAGAGTTGGAAGAGACCTTAGAGATCATTTTGTTCAGCTCATAGAAGTAATCTCCACTCTAATAAAATTGACAAGTAATGGTTATCCAGGCTCTGAATACTTCCCATGGATAGGTAACCCATTACTTTCCGAGACAGCCCATTCTACTCTGTTGCAGTTAAGAAAGTGTTAGGAAATTTTTCCTGATAGCAAGCCTACATTTGCCTTTTTGTGACAACACAGCTTCTAAATATGTTTTTGGGGGCTGGATATACATTACTGATGCAGCTTGCACATATATAGCTTGTTTTCCTTGATTTTGCTAGTTCCTAAATGGGAGATGTACATTTTTGTTTGCTCTGTCTACAGGGACCCATTTTTTCTTTTTTTGCCTACTAGGCTCTTATAAATTTTATTGAATCCATAATACAGGCTGGGAATTCTCTTCCATTTGCACTTACCCTTCCCTACTCCCTGAGTATCACAGTCAATTCTTTTTTTTTTCCCCTTTTATTGCCTGAGTAAATGAAAATAACTCTAGATAGGAGAGGACTGATTGCAAACAACCTGGGAATTTTTTTTAGTCTTTTAATATGTTGATAGTAATGAACTACTGGGGAGTCCTAACTCTACTAATTTTCCAGCCTTGTGGATGGTATTGCTTAGCAATATTTTATGTAGGATAGCTTTTAGGCTTTCTCAAAATAACTTTTCTAGGTCACTAAAGTGAAAGATAAACCCAACTCTAGGTATAAATGATCACATTTTACTGGAGTCTTAACTAGTTCTACTCTTAGCTTATGACTGCAGAGTAAGCTTGGAGCTTCTATCAGGAATCTGATGCAGACCTTACAGGGGCCCTTTCTTTCTTCTCCATTGGCAAGATGGGCCTACCTTGGGTGCAGTTAAACATTTCCTTCTTGTTAAAAGCGACCATTTAGACCAGCTTTAAACAGATACAAGGAAATAATTCTTTGAAAAGCTTAGTTTTATGCTTATATAGTCATTGTAATAAATTATAAGGAAAGGAAAGTTTATTGGGAAAATAAAGGAAAATTGAGTTCTTAAATTGGCAATTTTTGCTGACATGTTAATGTCAGCAAAAAATTAGCCATGTCACAAAAAAGGCAAAAAAAAAGTGAAGAAAGTGAGACAATGATATTTCAGTTTGCATTCAGAGTTCATCAGTTCTTTCTGTGGAGGAAATAGAATTTTTTTTATCATGAGTTGTTTGTTGATCATAATAGTCAAATATTTCAGTTGATTAACTTAGAAATTTTTTAAAACCAGATTATAAAAAAAATTTTGTCTTGGGATTTGGTGCTTGAATAATGTTTCTTTCTATTTTATTTAATAGTTAGTTGCAGAAGAAGGTGGATTTGATGTTGTCTGCAAAGAGAGAAAATGGACCAAAATTGCCACCAAAATGGGATTTGCTCCAGGCAAAGCTGTGGGTTCACACATTAGAGCACATTATGAACGCATCCTTTACCCCTACAACCTATTCCAATCTGGAGCTAGTCTGCTGGTGAGTGTTGGTTGTTAATTGAACCTGGTTTTTTAAATCCTAGTTGCTTTCCTTGGAGGAAGGGTAAGAGTGGGAATAGGGAGAGGGTCTTGACAATTTCAAAGATTCTGTTCAGAATATTAATATTTTATATATTTTCAGCAGTGAACTTCTTTGATTAAGTATAGCATAATGTATGATTTTCTTTTAGATTGTACAAAATATGTGGGGTAAAACCTTTTGTCAAGCTGAAATTGGTTGCTAACAAGGGAAGCATCTTTCATTGGATGAGTTGTTGAATAAATATGCCATTTTGTCTTATACTTGTTGTTGAATGAAGTCTTGTGGTTCTTATCTCAAACCTGTTTTACTTTTGTGTTCCTGGTTGTTGTTTCATGAAGTACAGTCTATGAAATACCTGCCCATTCATTCTCATGTCAGATGGGCTCTTCATTGAGATTTTCAGGAGATACAAATTGGTAGCAGGATGGAAGATCCTGATTATTTTTTTGAGTACATTGTCTTTCTTGACAAGGGAACTTATTTAAATGAGAGAAAAAGCTTTTATGTCTGTTGACATTTGTTATATTTTTCTAATTGTAGCTCGAAGCCTGACCAACAGAGCAGATTTTAGTCCTGGGCTTTACAAAGCAAAACAAAACACCTTTGAGAAAGTCTTGGTTTAAGAATGTATATGGAAATCCTATTCACTGGAAGTACCGTGCTTTAGGATTATCCATAGTCATTTTAATGTGTTTTTAAAGATGTTTTAATAAGCTTTGTTAATGTCAGTCTTATGAAGGTAAGAAAGATGACTTTATAGGGTCACTAGTATTTACAATCTTTAATGCTTAATAAGTATTTAAGGTTCTCACTTTTTTGTGCTTTTATATAAAACAAAGCCTGATCCAATTAGTGTAGCAATTTCATTTTCAGAAACAATAAAATGTAAATAAATAATAAACTGATAGATCTGAAATCTTCAGATGAATTGTGCCAATGTGTGTGTGGTGTTTTTTTTTTTTTTTTATTGTTTTTAACATTTTGGATGAAATGGGGCAGAATTCCATGCTAATTCTTTTTATTTATTTTTAATACCGTTTCCTAGTATGGACCAGTGAATTCGTACTTTTAAAAAATTGTGTAGATTTTAATTTTTCAAGAGTTGACGCTTCCTTGTTTGTGTTTGAGAAATCTCTCTGGCTCAGGTAGTGTAGGAGCAAACCTCAGTGCATCATGAAATCAGGTAGCCAGTGCATAGAGAGATGCCTCCTCTGACTCACAGCATCAGGCCCCTTCTTATGGCCTGGTCATTGTGGAAGGAAACAGTATCAGAGCAGGAGACAACGTGGGCTGCTTGTGACCTCAATTTTTGTGGCCCCACTTTTTGTTAAGTGTAACTTTCCAAGCTCTCTCTTGCAATAGGCACCTGACATATGTTCCAAACTGATGTGTTTAGTGGATCATGGCGTTCTGGAAAAGGTATGTTTCCTTTTTATTGTTGTGCTGTTTTTGTTTTAAATCTGCCGTGCCTGAAAGCTGTCTCTTCTGCCCTGTTGTCATCATTGCCCCCATTCTGATGTGCTGGATGTACAGGCTTCATTTGGCTTTCTAAAAAAACAAACAAATGTGGTTTATTTGCTTCTTTCATTGTCTTTTAGTGCTTTGTGGTTTTTTTTTTTTTGTTTGCTTTTTGATTGTTGATACTTTAGGGGCCCTTGTCTCCTTTTACCCCCAACCAGTAGAACCTCACATACAGGTCCTCTGCTGGTTTCCAGTTTTTTTTTTTTTTTTTTAAACACTTCCTCCCTCCCCCCCCCTTTTTTTTTTTTTTTTTTTTTAAAAATCAGGACTAGGGTCTTAGTTTGTTTTTGGGAGATGATGTTGAATTTGGATCTTTTTGGATGTGTGCTTTTAACTTCTAAACTTTCCAGGTCGTAATAGCAAAGTAACTTCAGTGTACAAGTGAACTGTGTCTTAGCCAAGTCCTGTAAAATTTGATGGTGATCTATAATGGTGTCAGAAAAAAGGTCACAAAAGTAAAGAAATAGATGGATTTTTTTTTTTTTTTAAGTCCCTTTACCCTTTTCTTATAGAGTACTGACTTTCTGTGGATTACTGTCACTTTGCTTTCATCTGGTAATTGAAATAGGCTTTATTTGGATTCTGGGTGAGGCCTCTGGAACTTTTTGGTATTCTAGAGCTTCATTGATTCAGATTAACAGCTTTTGCCATTATTTCCAGATTTTTTCTATCTACTCTGAATATTAAAAGGCATTAAGAGAAAATTCAGAGGCGGCCTAGGAGAGTTAACCCTGGTTTATGTGTCTAGCATTTTTGCAAAGTTCCCTGCAAATTGTGGTACCAATTATTTTGCAAGCATCTGTTTACTCACTTATTTCCCTACCCCAAAAGGAGAAGTATTTATTTGCTGGCTTGGGAAAATGGAATTATTTAAATTATATTTGGCCTCACTCAGTCTTCATGTGCTAATGTGTTTTGAGTTGTTTGTTTATTAAGCATTATTAAGGAATATCAGAATGTATGGAGTACATATCTTTCAGATAATGAGTTCATTAGCTTGGCAGAAAAAAGGGGAGTAAAAAATAAATTTAAAAAATTGTGCCTGATGGAGTTGTCAGTTGGAGAACTCCAGGGCAACAGTTAGGGATGTAGAGTGACAGGGCAGAAGTTAAATTAGAAGAATAATGTAGAGAGTAATTGTATACCAAGTTTGTCTAAACCATAGACTTGTATCTTCGAGAAACCTCCTTCTGAGAATTTATCTTTTAAGGTTTACCACCCTTGAAATTCCCTTTCCCCAGTAGAATTAAAATTAGACACAGTATTTGATAGTTATCACATGTGAAACAATAAAAGTGCTTTTAAGCAATATTTTGAAATGAAATAAATATCTAGTAGACTTGATTTCCCTCTTCCCAGGAATTTCCCCATCTTGGGAGAATATTGTTGCTGTGGAACAAAGCAAGCTCCAAACAGAACTTCTGTTCATAGAGACTCTTGGTGAGAGATCCAGACAATCTCTCTGTTTAGTACCTGAAATTTTGTGTCTATTAGTGGTGGTGCCAGGTATTAATAATTCCATGTGGGATCATTTTTTTTTTTTTTTAAATCACTCTCAGACTGACATCTTGATCCAGAGTTGTCTTTGCCAAGAAATTGAGAAATTTTTTTAAAGTAGCTCTTTTCCTTCTTTTTAATAAAATTGGAATTAATTTGTTTACAGCCTTAATTTTTGTTATTTTAAAACCTTCAATAGCAAAAAATAGGGGAAATTTAGATTTAAATGCTTAGGACTGTTGTATAACCTTGATGGATTTGTGAATTTGCTTTGGAGAATCAAAACCAGCATTTAGATTCCAATTTTTACTGATCTATAAAATATCTAGTCTTTCCTGAGCTTTTTTTTTTTTTTTTTTTTTTTTTGGATTCATGAACCTTTATGTTTTGGCCTCATAATTGGCAGCCAAGCTAATCATTTCAAAAAAATAAGAAATTTTACCAGCTTATAGCATTTCAGTCAGAGATAGATAACTTCATCTATAAGTGCTAAGATTGTGGTACATTTGATTTTCGTAGAGTTGGAAATTCTTGTCAGGAGATTGAGAAATTTGCAATTTCAATTTATGCTCTGTATGCTCTTTTTTATGTCCCAGAATTATTTATTCAAAAATATTCAAATCTTTTAAGGACTTAATTCCAATAGTATACATGTAGGGCCATAGAAGTTACTCACATCTTATAAGATCTAGAAAGGTTCTCCATAAATGTCTTGTTCAATTTGCTCTTAACACTCAAACTTAATACATATTTTAGCTCATTTTTTTCAGCAGATTAAATTATGCCTGTTTTAACATACACTGTCTCATGATATGCTATTGAGGGATCAGTAACAACCAAATCACAAAACTCTTGATCTCATCTCTTGACATTTGATGTCAACAGTGTTAACTTTGTGGGGGAGGGGACTAGGAACTCAATGATATTAATAAGAAATGTTTTCTGGTATCTGTCATCTTTCTGCAGTTCAGAAATCATTAATGTATAAGAATAATGTTGATTGGGTTTTTAGGAAACAATTACATAAGCTCATCAAGAAAGATAGAATTTCCAGTTTACTGTTTATGGAAACATTTTCTTTGCTGTTGCTTTACAATTTTTATTATTTTATAATAGTGTTTATATAGTAATATATAGGATTTCCTTTTGTAACAGTTCTTTCAATCTTTTATGCTACTTAGAATAAGGAATTTATGGACATCTTTAGAAGTCATTAAGAATAATGTGCCATGATATGTAAAAGTTGTTATTGTTAATCACATCTAGCAAGCATATCTAGTTCCTTCTATCTTAAATTTCCAACACTTTTTTTGGAATGGATTCTTATTACAACCTAATTCAGAAACAATTGCTTTCGGGCTTTGAATCTTCAACTAATGTTTGATATAGAATTATGAGAAAATTAAATCTTATTCTTAAATCAATTTACTTAAATATCTTTGGCTGGAGACACAATATTATGCCATTTAAATAGGTATGATATCAAGTAGCCATTGTTGCTTGTATACATTCTGTGTTCTTCACCAATAGATTTGAAGCATACATTACAGAATCATATGTTGGCCTGATTAGTGATTAAAAGGAAGAGTGAAATCTCACCAACCCAATTGTGTTGTTTACAGTGTCTGCAAAAGCCAAATCTCACCACAGATACAAAGGACAAGGAATATAAACCTCATGATATTCCCCAGAGACAGTCAGTTCAACCTGTGGAAACGTGTCCCCCAGCACGTCGTGCAAAACGCATGAGAGCAGAGGTGAGAGCCTTAGAAGTTTAAACTGTTGATATTTTAGAAGGCATATAGTACCTGTTTAAATTTAGTGGATATGTGATAAAAATAAAGTAAAGGTAAAGTAAAAGATTATACCTTGATGAGTAGGTGGCTTTCTAACATTTTAATATCTGGATAAAAAAGTAAATAGTTGGGGGTGAGCTCCAAGAAAAACTGGAAAATAGTTGTATGGGATTAAGGTTAGGAGATATGGGGAGTGGAAAATATTTATTTAAAAATTAATAGCAGAACTAGGAATGGAATGAAAACTCTGTTTTCTCAGAGGTATACTGGTTAGTGATACAGCAAATGTAATGAGAAGAGAATATGTAGTGCTGTAGTACAATCTTTATGAAAGAAATTGAGATGTTATAGAAGATAGTGGGTGGTGATACTGAATGAGAGGGAGGGGAAAATAGATTTTTTTTTAAAAATAAGATTATAAGAGAACATAGGATTTCATAAGGGAATACAAGAGAATAGAGTAGGAAAAGGTAGCCTACATTTGTATTATTTTGAGATTCTCATGGGAAAGGAGGGCAAGGCTTTGAAATCTAATCTGATCTAATGGGTAAGTTTTTGGACTGAATAGAATGAATAGAGGAGAAAGATTGTCTTCTAAAAGGAGGTTTTCAGATTCACTTTTTATTTGGGGAGTAAGGAGGGCATGTGGAGGCAATCAGGGTTGAGTGACTTGTCCAGAGCTAGTTAGTGTCTGAAGTCTGATTTGAACTCAGCTCCTTATGACTCCAGTGCTGGTACTCTGTTCAAGTAAGTTCTTCTTCTAAACATCCCTCTCTTCCAGCAGGGAGGTTCTGAAAGATGAGTGATCTGTAACGTAAGCATGTCTCTTCTGCAGTCCCCCCCCCCCAAAAAAAAAATTCTTTTGCTGGGTGACTTGACAAAAGATGGCCTTTTTGCTCTGGGTTGGGTCTTTGGTCCCACTTGCCAAGGATCCCTATCACCAGATGGGCCTGAAGCAACTGACCATGAATCCAGAACTCCTCGACTTAATCTTGAAAGTAGGCTGAGACAAAAGTATGTTTAACATACCATCCATATGACAACTAGGGCCTTTGTCTTGTGACTGAATTTGAAGATGAAGGTAGAAGGTGGCACTTAAGATGTTGGGATAGGTAGGGTGTAAGGAAAGAGTTGAGGCCATTTACACAGTAGTAGTTTTCAGAATCTATTCCTGATCTCATCTGTATTGTTCATTTTCCTTAATTATATGGAGTTCTGGAGAGATTCCTCAAATAAGTTAGATGATGGTTTGTTTAAGGTTGGTGGCATATGTTTGGAAAGAAAATGCTAACCATGTTTAACCTATATTGGATTGCTCGCTGTCTTGGGGACAGGGAAAAGGGAGAGCAGAGGGAGAAAAATTTGGAACACAAGATTTTGCAAAGATGAATATTGGAAATTGTTTTAGCATTTTATTTTCCCAAATATATGCAAAGATAATTTCCAATTTCCAATAGTCACCTTTGCAAATTATGTTCCAAATTTTTCTCCCTCTGTTCTGCCTTTTTTAACTGAAAAGAATGCTAGATTACTAAGTACCTTTAGCTTTTACTTTCAATATTTAAATATATCAATTTAATGAAATATTAATGTGTTACTTTTTAAAGGCTGCTAATATTAAAACAGAACCTGGAGAGGCTCCAGAAGCCAGAACTCATAATCTGAGACGTCGAATGGGTTGTCCAACTCCAAAATGTGAAAATGGTAAGAACAAATCATAAGTGCAGGATGAAGAAAGAAATAAAAATAACAAAACCAAAGTTAATGGTTAGATATGGGGTTGAGTTACCAAATGTAAGTTTTGGATGTAGTCTTAAAATTCAATTCAGTAACAGTTTCAGCATTTATTGAAAACTACGACTTGGAAAACACTTGGCTAACAAATTTGTTTCAATCAACATAGACCAACTTGTGTTTTCTCACAGTAGCTAATGATTTGTTTGTATCCTAGTGGAAGTTTTGGATGATCTACTTCTTAGGTTATATACAGAAACTTAATTTCACCTTCACACTTCTGTGGGTGAGTTGGGACCAGGGAATGTGTAAAGGTCTGGTCATCTCTAAGTTGTCCTTCCACAACTCAATCTCCCAGCCAGACTAGATTACTCTCCAGACCCAATCAATGCTGCCCTCTTTTATCCTTGCAGAGATTGTAGTGAGAACTCAATGGGGCTTGTTAAAAGTTTTCAGAAGTTCAAAGGTGTAAACTCCCCCTAAAGGCCGGAAATAAAGGTGTGAATTCTGAGCTAGAGAATTGCACAACCTGAGTTCTCACCTTGTAATCCTAACAGGAGTGAACATAACATTTTTCTCTGGCCATGGTTTAGGTATAGAAAATATAGAAAATTTAGTTTTAAAATTATTTAAAATTTTAAAATTATCTTTGGAATTAATACTGGTCAATACGTGCTTTAACTTCCATTCATCTAGATTGCAGAGACCTCATGTTAGTTTTATTTTAGAAGTTAAATATAGGCTTTGAAACTAGTTGGAAGGAATTATTTTATAGTCCGACACTCTTCCTAAGGTTCGTTTTACATATATAGTAGAAACTATTAAAATTCTTTTTGAATTTAAAATTTATTACTTCATTGTATAGATAGAAATAACAGATTTAGTTATGAATCTTTTCATTTCTTTGAGAAACAGTTGTCTCATTCCAAAACTTTAGGTCTTTGAAAATAATGAATTGGAGCTAATTCTTAAAAAAGACTGGACTGGACAAATGACCAAAATTTCAGAGGACCCATAATGAAACATGCTTCCTGATAGAGAGCTGATGAACTCAAGAGTACAGATTGAAGCTCTTTTCTCCCCTCTCCTCCCTTCTTTTCCCCTTTTTTCCTCTCCTTGAACATAACTTGAAATTAAATTTAAAAAAAGACTTGTTTAAGAAATTATAGGAAAACATTAGCAATAATATGAAAATTTTAAATTAGGAGTCACCTGTGTAGCCAATATTTCTTTGGTGTGTTGGGTCTTAAATAAGAGTCATCTTAAGCATATTTTGGAAAGTTCTAGAGAAACTTAAGTAACACTTTAGTAATAAATATTTTTTATACTATTGAAACCTCAAGCATATACCATTTTGCTCACCACTGGAAATTTACCTATATTAATGCTGTAATTTGTTGCAGTGGAAACAAAATAAGTTCTTTAAAAATAATAAACATGATGGAAAAGTATAGAATGTTTTGGTTTTTTTGGGGTTGTTGCCAACAGAGAAAGAGATTCGGAGCACAATAAAAAGAGAGCCCATTGAGAAGAAAGAGCATACTGGGGAAATTGAGAAGGAGAAACCTAAGAGTCGGTCTAAGAAAAGCACAAATGCTGTGAGTCACCTTTTTCTTTCTTATCCTAGCTTGATGTTGAAAACATTTTGCTTTTCTCCAGAAGATCATTTTCAGTGTTTTTCTAGGGAAAATTGTGAGGTAAGGTGATAGACTTAAGAATTAAAAAAAAATTATGAACTGTATTAACTAAGTTAAATTTTAGAGAATCAATAGTTATTTTCAGTGCATGTTTTAAGTATGCCCGTGCCCCTCCTTGGTGATGGAACTCAAATCTGTGGATAAGTCTCAGATTGTGCTTTATGAATCATTCTAGCAGATAAGGTGTGCTAATTAATATAGATCTTTCAACCAACATAGAAGAAAATATATATATATAATTATTTTTTTTAAATGTTGAGCATTTTCACTCAATTTGAATTGAACATGAAAATTCAAATTCATGTCTTTCCCTCCTCTTTACCCAGGCTCTTAACATGACATCCCAGGCCCTCACCCCTCCCATCAACCTCCCCTTCCCCCCCAGTCTTTGTCTTATCTACTGGCCTAATTTCTGTGACTTTTTCCAAGAGTTTAAGATTACAAAAAACCATGTAGCCACTCCTCTTCAACTTGATAACATTTTTCTTTTAGGGTCAGAGGTACAGGTTACCCTAATATGAAGGGAATTCTCTTTGTAGCTTCATGTAGAATTAAAAAGCATAATAGGTTGTTGCTTTTCCACAAAGTTTCCCATTTTTATAGTTGCTTAATAAGAAATGGAAAGCTGTATTATCTACATTAGAATTTTCCTACCCTTAATTTGATATTTCTTCATACAACCATTGACTATATTGCATACATTCACAGCTTCAAATTCCTGTGGAATGATTATTTTCTTATATAATGTTAAGTGTTTAGCAAAGATTAAAGCCTAATTATAGGGATGTCATAGAAGCAACTTCGATCTAATCATTTAATGATTTGTTTTTTGATTTTGGTTAAACATAAAATCTTTGAATTTTATGTTTTAAGAGGGCTATTTGTTAAAGTAAGGATTTACTTGAAAAGATTAGGTACAGTTATGGATATTGGGATGAGAAGAGAGAGTAATAGGTTAATTAACTCTCAAATCCCCTTCAGTCTTAGAATTTTATAAAATCAGATGTGAATGCACACTGCCTTGTTAAAAAGACAATTTCTAATGTTACAGGTGGATCTATATGTCTGCCTCTTGTGTGGCAGTGGCAATGATGAGGATCGCCTTCTTTTGTGTGATGGCTGTGATGATAGCTACCATACTTTCTGCTTGATTCCACCTCTTCATGACGTTCCCAAGGGAGACTGGAGATGCCCTAAATGTTTGGCTCAGGTAAGATTAGAACTTGGGTATTGTTTTAACATGTGTAGTGAGGTACATTGAATTTTTTAAAATTGAATTTTCTTCTTCTCAAATATTTATTCAAGTTAAAAAATGAAACTCTTGCAACAAATATGTATTGTTGAGCAAAACAAATTCCCATATTAAGTGTAGACAAAGGGAAAGCTTTATTATGACAAAACCAAGAGAGGAAGCTCTGAAGATGTTATTTTTCACAAAGGTTTATTACATGGCAAGTATATGATATATAAAAGCTGTCAGTTTTATTAGCATTATTTTTCTTGGCTTAAACTTTTTGACCAGATTTACGATACTATTTTCTTATTTAGATAGGAGATGTCGTGACAGATGTGGTATTTGGCATGTATACTACCATTTGATACTAGGAGGAATCCTGCTAAATTTCTTTGTAGGTTTCAGATGCTTCTTTATTTATTTTGCATTCCATTTGATTTTTATCAGTTGAAATTGGGGAAGTTGATTGATTAGTATGAAATTATATATATTGTATATTATATCCATGTATATTATAGAGAGGGCTAAAATTTTGTGAGTTTAGAAGAGAGATGTGCTCATCTTTTTTGGATGTCACTTTAGTGAAAATAATTTGTCTTTTCTTTTGTTTTAGGAATGTAATAAGCCTCAGGAAGCATTTGGTTTTGAACAGGCAGCCAGAGACTACACACTCCGCACTTTTGGGGAAATGGCAGATGCATTCAAGTCAGACTATTTCAACATGCCTGTCCATGTATGTATATGGCTTGAATTTTGAACTTCTACTTATTTGAAATCTAGATCATGATGTATACATATAACATTTAAAGTAGCCTGCATTTTATATAACCTAACTTAATTGCAATACAGAATAAATGAGAAATTTCATGTTAAACACAGGTAACTTATATTTTTATATTGTTACACAGTTTTCAGTATTTTTTGTATGAGTTTATTTTATTTTCACCATGACTCTTATCTTATTGACAGTGTGTAAATCTGAAGGAATGGGCAATTGAGGACTTCCTCTATCGGGTTTTTAAGAAGTCACTATTAGAACTTGAATCTAGATTATTCAGCATTTAAAAGCCTAGCATTAATTACTCCTTGTATTTTGCATTCTTCATCCTGTTTTTCCAAAGTTATTACCCTCTTTTTCTCCCTGATGGTATAGTAGCATACCATATGAAGGGGTATTTGTTCACTCAGTGTGTGTGTGTGTGTGTGTGTGTGTGTGTGTGTGTGTGTGTGTGTGTGTGTGGGTTTTTTTGGACAATTTCCTTGCCTATGAAACAGGGAAAATGTATCCTGGACAGTCACATTATACCTATCACTACTGAAATGTTTATGAGCTAATGTACATGGAATATGTTTCAAGAAGTAGAAGATATTATTAAAACAGGGCCAGGGTAACTAGATAGTAAGGTTGTTAGTGTGAAAATGGAACGCTTCATTACTGATTGCCAAACAAAATCTCAACCCCTTCCCTTTTTGATAGTAGGAAATCCTAAATTCCATTGTAATTTACAACATGACATCTAGAAAGTGGAATTTTGTTACTAGTTTTGATCCTTGGGCCATTGTAGAAGGAACACTTCCCCCCCCATCTCTTAAAAGACCATGCTGTGCTGCTTCTTTGAGAAATGGAACTTTTGGTGAGGGAATTCATTCTTTGGTTCCTTTTCATTTCCAGATGGTTCCCACAGAGCTGGTGGAGAAAGAATTTTGGCGTCTGGTAAGCACCATTGAAGAGGATGTCACAGTGGAGTATGGTGCTGATATCGCCTCTAAAGAATTTGGCAGTGGTTTTCCTGTACGAGATGGAAAAATAAAACTCTCCCCAGGGGAGGAGGTAAGGTTCTAAACATTTATGTTTCAGAATGTGAAAACAGCTTGCTATAAAAATGTGGAAATAGAGCTTCTTTAATGGATATCCTTTAGCAATTGTATTCTATCTCTGGCATTATTACAGTGAATTGTTATGGTCCGTGTGTAGCCTGTAAGTCATTAATATTGCAATTTATTTACAATTCCCATATAGTTGAGAATTTTTCAGGTTCTGGAATATTTCCTTGGAGTACAGAAATGTTAATGATTATTTTAGTAGAACTTTTCAAGTGTTGAATAAGTATGTGGTGTAGAAATTCTTATTTTGAACTCCTAGGATCTTTCAATTCATATATGTACAAGATTCTTTACTATGAATTATAGAAGTGGCATTTGGAAAGAATATACTTTCCTACCCACACCAAATATTCATAAGTTAAGATTCTGAAGAACATTTCTGCTATTAAATCTTTTATTAGGAAATCAATGTGTTCCTTTTACAAAGTAGTTGTTAGCATCAAAAATAAGAAGCTGCCTTAAAGAAATAAATTTAGGCTACAAATTTGTATCAGATTTACTACTCTCCAACCTTCTTAGGTAGTATTTCCTACCCAACATAAAAATAATTAATTTTATTTGGTGTGTTTATTATTATTCAGTTAAAGTGATTAACTAGTGATTTTGAAAACAAATTGATGAATTTGATGTAAAATGTAAAACAAGCTGGAGTTTTTGTCTTATTGAATTTTAGGAATATCTTGATAGTGGCTGGAATTTGAACAACATGCCTGTAATGGAGCAATCTGTCCTTGCTCACATTACTGCTGATATATGTGGCATGAAGCTACCTTGGCTGTATGTGGGAATGTGTTTTTCTTCATTTTGTTGGCACATTGAAGACCACTGGAGCTATTCAATTAATTATCTGCACTGGTAAGAGATCCCAAATAGAATTTGTGGTGGGGCAAGAGGGTATGTGTTTTATAACTAAATACTTGGTCTTTTAGATCTTCTCCCTCCTCCATTAGTCTTCCAGTTTCTGGTAGCAGAGTTATTGATATAGACTGTTGACCTAACTCAGGAAAATGCCTTATGGTAGTTTGTCCTTTTGCAGGGATAATATTATAATATGTCTATTCTCTTTGTCACTTGACATTTATCTTTGCACTACTCTGGACAATTGAATTGATCAGCAGTGTAGGATGTCTTTTTGAAAGAGAAAGAAATCTTGTTTTCCTTTACTGCTATGTAATATTAGCTCATTCTTCTATTTTTTAGTTTCTGGCTTGTCATACTTTCATAGTTAATTCACTGAGATCTCACATATTTATATCTCTTTTCTTGGAAAGTCATTGTATAATTAACTACCTATTTCTAAGTGGTATAAATATATAGGTAGGCCTTAAGTTGTGTACCAACTTTACTGCTTCCTAAATCCTTCAAAAATAAACTTCCCTAAATTGGTGTTCCTTTTCATATATCCCTTTATATTGGTTCCTTCGTAAGGAGAAGAAGGCTGAGAAGAGAGACTTTGTCAGCCTTTGTATGTAAAATGGCAGGTCTGCTTTTCTTCCTTGGCAATTGCTTCCAGATGTTGAGGAAGATGATTCTTACCATATTTCCTTGGGATGTCACAGAATAATTTGTTGAAGGTGTTTTAAAGATGTTGAGCTCTATAGAAATGCTAATTGTCTTATTAGGTTTCCATTAACCTCAATTGTTAGAGTGGGTAATGCAGATTGTATTGCCATCCCTCATTCATCCCAAATTCTAGCCTATATCTGGTTTAAGAAATGGTATCAATCTTAAGTCTTAGACTTTTGATATTGCAATTCTTAGAAATCTATCTGATTTTTTTTTTTTCCTATAGGGGTTTATAAAAAAAAAAAACCAACTAATTTTCTTTTACTTAACACTTGAAAAAAAAGTAATTTCTACACTTAGGCAAATTATTTGCTGTTTGACCATCCCTTTATAGCAGTCGTTTGAAGCAGGACCTGAAAATAGGAAGGTTTCAAGATATCACATCGTAGAGCAAGGACTAGTGGAAGAGACTGTTACATGTTTATTTATTTATTTATTTTTCTAATTTGTTTGTAGGGGGGAGCCAAAAACCTGGTATGGAGCCCCAGGGTATGCAGCAGAGCAGCTGGAAGATGTAATGAAGAAACTGGCTCCAGAGCTCTTTGTGTCGCAGCCAGATCTCCTCCACCAGCTTGTCACTATCATGAACCCAAATACCCTAATGGCTCACGGTGTGCCTGTATGTTTTAAGCTCTTACCCTATTGCCACTCTTCCCTTGTTTCATTTTTTTTTCCTCTCCCTTTTCTAGACACTCATTATTTTTTGTGAAATTGTTTCAGTTCTAAGAATTTCTCACATAGCATAATTTGATAGCAGAAACGGCTGTTTGGTGTATTTTTAATAACACATTCCATGAAGCCAGTGGGTTTTTAAGATGTAAAAACCAACTCAGAGTGCAACTGAAGAGGGTGAATGAAGAGGGTGGTAAACTAAGGCAGAGATGGGTCAGTGGTTTCTTTCTGGCTGGCTGGCTGTCTTTCTCCTTCCAAAGTACCAAAGCTGGATTTGTAGCGAATTAATTCACCTACTCAATTGCTGTGTTAAAACAAAATCTTGATTAGGAAAGGGACGTCTCAGGGTCAGCAGGCAAAAGACAGAGAAAAGCCTATTTGCAAGGAATAGAATTTTGGAGGTCTGTTTTATACACAAACAGGATCATAAAACAGTTTGTATTTACAAAGGACTTTTCTGCTTCCTTCGGATATAGAGAAGTTTGTATATCAAAGAAGTTCCTCAGGAGGCTTGTAAATCCTTTGAAGTTTGTATAAGACAGGAATTTCTCTTGAGGATGTAAGACTCTGTTAATCATTTGTATCTTGAGCTATCTCCTTTGACCTCTTCACAACCAGTAATTAGATGCGCTATTACAAATAAGGAAAATATACTTTGTCAACCTAGACCTCATTTTTGTTCTGCTTTGGATCGGCCAACTCAAATGGCATTCTCTACACTGCCATTTGCATGGATAGTTCAGATACATAGAGGTCAAGGATCATAGATTGAGAGTGGAAAATGAACTACTTCATTGTCTTCATTTTACAGATTAGGAAATTGGTGCTGAGAAGTTGAGTGAAATACCTGGGGTCATGCAGGCATGAGTGATAGAGCTCAGATTTAATCTATGCCCTCCTGATTGCAAAATCATTGCTTTTTCCATTGGATTTCTAATTCCATTTTTGGACCATGCCATAGGCACAACTCTGGTATTCAGTTTGGTGTCTATTTCTGGGAACCAAATTTCCGGGAAAGTGACGAGCTGGGACATCCAGAAGAGGATGATCTGAATTGAGAGAACAAGAAGATATGGAATGCAAGAAGTAGTTGAAGGAATTGTAAGATGAATGTAGGTGAAAAGCTTTAAGAAAATGATGGTCATTTTGGAGTGTTAATAGGGCTGCTTTGTGGAAAGAGATATTAATTGGCTTTTTTCTACTGGGCTCACCCAAAAAGAACTACAGTGAGTGAAGTTACATAGAGCCAGATTGCAGTATGATAGAAAGAGACAATAGATAGAGTTCAAGACTTGAAGTCAGGAAGACTTGAGTTTGAATCCAATTATTTACTAGTAATATGACCCTGGGCAGGTTCTATGACTTCTTTGCTGCAATTTTCTCTACTGTAAAATGGGTATAATAATTGTATTCACCTCATAAGGTTGTTGTGAAGATCACATGAGTTAACAGTAAAAAAAAAAAAATGCTTTGCAAACCTTAAAACTATTCAAATGCAAAAATATGTTTGAGAGCTGCTCAAAAAATGGAATGGTGGGTGCATTGGTATGTTTATGCTTAAAAGATGTTTGTGATTATATGTTATAGGGAGAGTCTTTTAAAAATTTTTCTTTATTTTATTTTTTCAAATACATATAAATATAGTTTTCAACATTCATTTTTGTAATATTTTGTTTCAAATTTTTCTCCCTCTCTCCCTTAGACCTCCTCCCCAAGTCAACAAGCAATCTGATAATATGGATTAAATATGTGCAATTCATTATAGGAAAATTCTTTGATCAGTTAATACCTGGACCAATGGTTTTATTTTCTTGGAACGACTTTGTTTCATGCCTTACTTTACTGCCAATATAAATTATTATTAATCTTAAAATTAAGTGTCTGGAAATTTTTCAGTGAATCTTGCTAAATTCTTATTTACTGTGGTTAACTCATTATGTAAAAAATAAGGTTGTAGTTGTTCCAACTTTTGTACACATAGAAATTGGCTCTCCTTAGTTCACAATGTATAGTTAAAAATGAAAGATGATTGAAAAGATTCAAGTCCAGTCCAAGTCCAGTAGGGTGGTGAAGTCAGTTTGCTATTTGAATGTTGAATTCCCTTTAGAGATAACACTTCATAGTGTTTTGAGTGCCATATTTTGGAGTAGAAAGTAGTTGTTTGTACTATTGTTCCTAACATCCTGTGGTACTAGTATTCTTTTTTCCATATCAAGATCTCCAAGCCTCCATAAACTTTTTCATTTATTTGTCAACTTTTAGAAGCCATTTATCTGGTGAAGAATTCTTTGAAGTCAGCTAAATTTGCCATGAGAGACTCTCAAATTACCTTGAATAGGTACTTTCAGAGCTTGAATGTCCATTGGCCATAGAAGCCCAAGTAACCTCCTTGTAGAGCAAGGCATCATGTTTTGGTTTTAGTGGAGTTTTAATAGAACGTCAACATTATGATGATGTCATTATCCTTTGCCCCTAATGAGGGTAACCAGGAATCTTTCTTTGATTACAAATAATTGGTGACCTAAAATTTAGATGATTGCTTAAATGACTCCGATTATATGCAGTTAGAATTTCCTTTATTTTATATTTTAGCTTAATATTTGCAATGGTTTATCATCAACTCACTTATATACTATTTTAAGGAAAAATACAAATCCTTTTGTAAAACCATCATAGGCTAATTTAAAATTTTAGCAATATGTTTTTGGTGGGGAGGCAGCAATGATGTCCAAAAGTACATTGTGATCACTTTGTGACAGAAATAAGTGTAATCTTTTCAGAGATGTCTACATCGATAATATTGATGTGTACCTGGGCTAGCCTCCATGTTTAGGAAAGTATGAGAGAAGAGTGAAGACTGAAGTTCTACAGAACTGCTGTTCTGACCTCATTGTTGTATGTCTGTGAATCCTGGATAGTCTACCAGAACCGTGCCAGGAAACTGAATCGCTTCCATTTGAATCTATTAGTGCAACCTTGTTGCCCTCAGAAGTCAGCTATCTTAACCACCGAATGAAGTTTTATTCAGTACCATTTACTGATGTGTGCACCTATGGGATTATTGCTGAAAATGTCAAAATGACTTGATTATCTCTGTTTCATATGCTTTATACATGTTGTCCACCTTAGAAATACATTGTTTTTATTTCTTTCTATTAGGTTTACCGAACTAATCAGTGTGCTGGCGAGTTTGTGATTACCTTTCCAAGAGCCTATCACAGTGGTTTTAACCAGGGCTTCAATTTTGCTGAAGCAGTTAATTTCTGCACTGTTGATTGGGTATGTACTAAGACATACTAATATATACTAATATGTTAAAATATTTTTTGATTTTTCTGTGTTTCATGTATAAGTTAAATTGTTAATTGCCACATGGGCAGTCAACTTAAAAGTGGTCATTTTAGTTAATAACTGCTGACTCTCTTAATGGTTTGTTCCAAAAATGTTAACATAAGTATATTTTAATATTAGTGAGTTGAACTGGAGCACTATTTGTTCTGCTTGATCTCTGATAAAAGAACTGTCTTTTGCCTCTTTTTTGAATGCTCATCCTCATACAACTACTTGGCACATAGTGCTTAATGTTTCTTTATTAATTGAAAACTTATTAAATATGTTTTTCTAAAATTTCTCTCATAGCCTTTTTTGCTTTTTTAGTCTCATGTTTTTGGCATATTATTTTTAGCAAAAAATTTCCTGAAAAAAATTGCTAGTTGGACCAAAGGATTTTGTAGCGTGTGAAGCTGTTTGAATTCTTCTGAAGAAGTTTGTTTTTGAAATAATTTTATCTGTTTTATATAGATTGTACGTTGCTTTAACATGATATAGTATAGTTTAAAAAATCAGATTTACAAAACACATTATGAGGTCATCTGCTTGTAATTTGTTTTTTTCCATTGAAGTATTTATCTTTTGATACAGCTTCCATTAGGACGTCAGTGTGTGGAGCATTATCGGTTGCTGAACCGATATTGTGTATTTTCTCATGATGAGATGATTTGTAAAATGGCCTCCAAAGCTGATGTACTAGATGTGGTCGTTGCTTCAACTGTTCAGAAAGATATGGCCATTATGATTGAAGATGAAAAGACCTTAAGGGAGACTGTTCGCAAGTTGGTAAGGTTTATGCATTAAGGCTATTATGATTGTATTCTCATTTTTAGAATTTTTTTGTGTATGTCAAAATTTGGAAGTTAATTTTGTTGGCAGGTCATTCATAATAAGTTCTATTAAATAATAAGTAATCTTTTTTTCCATCTTTCTTTAAAAAAACAAAAATAAATCCTTCCTGGTTAAAAGTTAGTGACTTTTGCCTTTTGGAAATGTTTTTATTTTGTTTGTTAGACTTACATACTAGTACAAAGCATTTGAGCTTTCCATGTTACTTTGGATTAAAGTGCATACTATAGAACAAAGGCAGTGACTATTGAATCATACCTCCTTGAAGAGTTCCTGACAGAAAACAAAGTTTTTGAGTTTTTGTTCTTATCCATTCTCTGGAACAGGCTCTGTTGTAATAGTCTATATATACACATCATCTCCCTGTAAAGGATAAGAATAATGCACAGACTTTTTAATTTTATCCTGAATAAATCATGAGTCCAGATTTCATAGCCAATTTTGTTTGAATTGGTGAATTATGTAAAGTATGTATATTATTCATAAAAAAAAAAAACCCCAAGGCACAGAGAGGCAAGAACAATTTTATCCTTATATTATCCCTGGGAGGTAAGGTGCTATTATTCTCTCCATTTTATAAAGATCAGATGGAGATTAAGGTGACTTGCCCAGGGTCAGATAGCTAATAAGTATCTGAGCTGGAATTTGAACTAGCTGACTCCAAATATGCTACCCAGTTGTACACTTTTTTGTATTGCCTTGAAGGATTATTTTGATGTTTATTTTCTACTCCATCCTAAGTTTTGTAGAGAGAACTGAAAATGAAATATCTTGCAATATTATGTTGTTAAAGATCTAAGGGGAAAAGCTTCCTTTTTTTTCATGATCCATTCTATTATCTGACAATACTTTGTTCATATTGGAGATTTTTCTGCTTCTAGTGGAGAAACCAAAAAATGAAGGCCCCTTTTCTTTCTGATAGCTCTTTATTTAAAAGAAGACTAGCGTCCCAAGCCATATAATTACTATTCCACTTAATCTTGCCTTTTTCAGTCTTATTTCTGATCATGATTCATCTGTATTGATCTTCCCATGGCAACTATTCTATGTATGTCAAAGTTCTCTGTAAGACTCACCTATTTTAATCATTTTAATATTTTATATCAATATCAGTAATCACTTTAGTATTTAATCATTTTAATTGCTATATTAAACATTTACATTCCCAGAACTAGTAGTCTAGTATCGACCTGATCAGTGTGGAATAGAATTGATATCTTACTTTGAAGTTCCTGTATGCTGTGGAATTCCTATATTGTGTTGGTTTTTCATATCCAAAGCTCATCTGTGACAGCACTTTCAGAGGCAAAATCTTTTTCTACATTTATAGACTAGTTTAAATTTACCATATTATACCTTTGCTTTCCCAAACTCTTTCTCTTTCCTATTCATTAAAATTTTTTTTTCTATGCTTAGTGGTTTATACAATCTTTTTGGAGCTTTCTAAAGCAAACTTTATTGTAGGGAGTAATCGATTCAGAACGCATGGATTTTGAACTGTTACCAGATGATGAGCGCCAATGCATAAAATGCAAGACCACATGTTTCATGTCTGGGGTGTCCTGTTCTTGTAAACCTGGGCTGCTGGTGTGTCTCCATCATGTAGAAGACCTGTGTTCTTGTCCTGCCTATAAGTATAAGCTGGGGTGAGTAGAACTATTTCTTTCAATGCTTTAAAGGTTAAGGATGTCTTTGTGAGAGCATGCTATTTTTTTCTACATTCCTAGTCTTCATATACATTATTGTAACAATTATATTTCGGATGGAAATGTTTTGTACTGCGTTATTTTATTTTTGTGATATGTGTATAAGTCAGACTGAAATAGGTTTTCTTGCTTCTAGGTACAGATATACTCTGGATGACCTATATCCTATGATGAATGCCCTGAAACTCCGAGCAGAATCATATAATGAATGGGCATTGAATGTGAATGAAGCTTTGGAAGCCAAGATCAACAATAAAAAAAGTATGCGATACAGTACAATAAAGATGATGCTGTTTGTTCATCTGAAAAGCACATAAAACATAATGATCATTAGTAATGAAGCTTTGCATAGTTGTTTTTCTAGCTTTCTAGTCAAATCTTAGATTAATGGCAGACGTAAGCTAGGAGTCCATGATTATATATAGACCTAGTAGTTGTGTGTACATCTATGTTATTTACAAAGCAAAATGTAGATAACTACCTCTGATTTTTGTCTTAAAAACCTCTTTCCCTTCTGTATATTAATTCATATCACCAAGTTTTCTTGTCTATAGTATTGTTTACTTTTGATGACTTTTGTCTTATCTACTGAGTGAAACATCTTAAAACTTCTAGTTTAGGGGGTGAAGGTTTTAAATCTTTGTGTATGGGAACTTAAACAGCTGGAGGTACTAGTAGATATTTTGCCAGAACTGGAGATAATTAAATACTTTTAAGGGGAGCATTTTGTTTGATTAAATTAATGAAATGCTATCTTGTCACTGTAAAGCTACTTGAAAACAAGGTCTTTATCATTCTTTATCATTTATCAATATTTATTCTTTATCATTCAGGAAAAGTTCCTCTTGCTGTTATTCTAGAAAGTAGTTGTCTTCTCTTCTTTTCCATCTTGTTTCAATCTTCTTTTGAGGTCTTCGGCACCACACCCAGCCTTGTTTTCTTTCTCCTGTCCCTCAGAATTCTTCCCTTTTTTTTAATAGCATTCTTTGTATATATTTCCATTCTATTAACTGAATTCTAACTGAAGTCTCTTATTTAAAGAGGTTGGTTCATCAATTAGAGCAGGTTGTACTTTTGCATTTTATAATGAACGTTTTTATTCTACAACATAACTGCTTCTAATTTCTTGGTTTTTTTGGGGGGGACAATTTTATACTTTAAAAGATAGGGCTAATAAATGGATACTGGTGGCAGATAATGGCTTACATATTAATTTTACATATAAATATTTTTATTATTTAAGAATATTTGTTTATATGCTTGTATTGTTTCTAGGCCTCATCAATTTTAAGGCTCTGATAGAAGAATCTGAAATAAAGAAATTTCCTGACAATGATCTTTTGCGCCATCTTCGCTTAGTCACGCAGGATGCTGATAAGTGTGCGTCTGTGGCACAGCAGCTGCTCAATGGCAAAAGGCAGACTAGGTATGGACATAGTTTTGACTTGGAATAGGGTGGAACATGCTGAAAACCCATGGCCTGTAGATGTTTATATTTTAATGAGACTTCTTGGTTATTTTTGCAGGTACCGTTCTGGTGGAGGGAAATCCCAGAATCAGTTAACAGTCAATGAACTTAGACTTTTTGTGAAACAACTATATGCTCTTCCGTGCATTCTCAGTCAAACACCACTGCTGAAGGTGGGAGATAGGTTGGGGGTGGACTTTCTTATAAATCTGCTTACTGGGGTGGTGGAATTAGTTAACCTCTTTGAGGTTTGTGCCTGGGGGTGCTTTCATGGAAACATTATTTTTTAAACTATTGTATATTGTTGTACAAACCTTTGAAAAAACGTCTGTTTTGCAATAATCTTTACCTGTTGTGAATTTGAGATAGAAAAGAATTTGTTTATTTCAGCTCCAAGCTACTAAGAATTCTTCCTTTAATTAGGTCTTTCATTTTAGTGTATACTTTTGTCTTTTGTAAAGAATGCTTCTTTAGAGCAGGGGAGATCTAAGCTTCCTTTTACTAATTTTGTGGGTATTGCTCCATCTCTAAATAGGGATCATCATACTATTAATTTCTTTATTTTTAAATTTGTATTTTTAAGACACATTGCTTTATGAATCACCATACTATTGATTTCAAGGCTGTGGGGAAAGTACTTTGTAAAAGTTTTAAAAGTGCTATCTAGCATTTATTATCTATATTACTGTCCTTCAGAGGCTGTCAGAATAGTATAGGATATTTAAGGGAGCTTGGCTCAAAGCCAGGAAGACTCAAGTCTCATTTGTAACACACACTGCCAGTGATTCCTTCCTCTGAAAAGGCCCTTTACAAACTCTCTCTTTGCTTTAGTGGGCTTTCTCAACCTTAAAAGTGGAATTCTGGCTTGCATTGATAGAGAGAGGGAGTTTCCTTAGTTGGAAGTCCTCAAAACCAAGGAAATCATAGGTGTAGTTCCTGTCTGTCTGTGCACTTTAAAAAAAAAAAAATTTTTTTTCCTTACCCAGTAGGGGAGGGAAGATGGGGATACACATACCTCTTATAAGAAATTATATATAGTTAATATAGAATTCACATATTGGCTATGTATAAAAGATACATATCTCAGTGTGCATTCTGTTTATCATCTCTGTCAGGAGTCTGGTAGGCATACACATCTTATTAAATTAGTGTGAAATAAAATTAAGTTCAGTTATTAAAATAAGCACTTGACAATCTTGAAACAGGTTTTAGTTAAAATGTATCTTCATCAGTTATGGTTAATTCTCCATTTGATTTTCTAGGATCTCTTGAATAGGGTGGAAGATTTCCAACAACACAGCCAGAAACTACTATCTGAAGAAATGCCCAGCGCTGCTGAGCTGCAGGAGTTGTTGGATGTCAGTTTTGAATTTGATGTTGAGCTTCCACAGCTTTCTGAGATGCGTATACGTCTAGAACAGGCTCGTTGGCTAGAAGAAGTTCACCGCGCTTGCTTAGATCCCAGCTCCCTCACCCTGGATGATATGAGACGTCTCATAGACTTGGGAGTGGGATTGGCCCCATACTCAGCAGTGGAGAAGGCCATGGCGAGGCTACAGGAGCTGCTTACTGTGTCAGAACATTGGGATGACAAAGCCAGGAGCCTCATCAAGGCCAGGTGAAACCCAATTTCATCTTTTTTCCCCATTTGATAGTGATACTTAAATGGGTAGAAAAGATGTTCCTAAAAAGAAGTAGAATCTGTACTTTACTTGACCATGTTAGTCCATGTTTTTATAACCAGATTGTATTCCAGTATTAGAGCAAGCAGAGTCTATGGGGATAGAGGAGGTGGGGATAGAAGAGATGCTTTTGAATTTATGTTGTTATTGTCCATGGATTTTGACAGTGAATTCCTAGTTTAAAGTGAAATGATCTTTATTTTAGAATTCTGTATAGAGCCAACTGTTGCAGATTACTCTTCATGACAAGTGTCAAAACTTAAAGCTACAGCTGTTGAATAACAAATTGAATGTAATAACTTACAAGGAAAAACTCAATAATTAGACTTATTCAGACATGAAAAAAACTACTTATCAGTAGTGATCATCAGGATAACTTGGGAAATTTTCACAGGAGATTGCAAATTGGACTAGATAGTCCTTTGGATTAGATGGTGAAAGCCTTTTAATTCTAAGATTCAGCAATCTGTCCATATGCTACTATTTACTCCCCCTTTTCAATCTAATTTTACTAATGTCATTTCTGGCCATGGAACAGGGCAAAAAATACTAACATACTTGGAAATCAAGTTCATTTCCTGGTTGTCAGATTACTCTTGTATGTAGGGTGGAGGAATCAAGATTGAGGAGAGAGGGGAGGGGGGCTACCTGTTGTCCTTGGGATTGGATCTAACTTGATCATCTTGATATGTACTGTTTTGTGTAGAACAATGCCTAACTTTTAGCATGGAGGGAATTTTTACCAAGTTATCCTTCAAATGGAGTTTTTTGGTAATCACAGACCACAGAGCCAAGAACAAGACACAACTTCATTTATAGACTTTGCAACCATTTAAGTCTGTAGCAGTCAGCCATCATTTGGATTAAACATATGACACAGAAGTGACTGCTATCCATAGCTAAATTGTATTTGAAAACTGAAATCAAAAAGATTTTTGTTTGTAATACCAATTTTATTAGTGTTTTGGTTCTATCGTATAAAATTAATTTGTGCATCAGATGCTAAGTGTATTGAATATCTCATTTCCATAGACCACGACACTCATTAAATAGCCTTGCAGCAGCAGTCAAGGAAATTGAAGAAATTCCAGCATACCTCCCAAATGGCCTTGCTCTGAAAGATGCTGTACAGAAAGCCAAAGACTGGCTTCAGGAAGTAGAAGTCCTTCAGGTTGGTGTAACTTAGAAAAAAATCCCATTATGATTGTTTCTACTCATTCTCTATATGTATCTGGCATGTACTGATTTTGGAGTGAGGTGGGGGGGGGTTCCTTTTACATTAAGGGGCCATTATCAAGGTAAATATAGCATGGTACAATTTTGGGTAAAGGGGATGATGCTATATATATAAAAGTCTTTCTAGATTTTTGTGCCAGGTACCCCATCTCTTCTTCCCCTTCCATTTCTCAATTCGGTTTTCTCTAGACGGGTTTTTGTTGTTAAACTTCATCCCTGTTTTTCCTGATAGTCTGTGGTAGTACAAGAAGATGAAAGTAGGAGATAAAAGGTTATCAGTAACTTGAAGTCAGAGAAGTGTCTGTTGACTTGAATTATATTAAACCCAAAAAATATAAAAGTTAAATTTTTGAGTAATAATCTTCTTAATAGTTGCTGAAGAACATCTGACATGACTGATCTTCTGCATCTAATAGGTATAAGTCTTTTTATTTATTTTTTTTATTGAAAACAGTCACTTTATTATAAAATTTTTTTGGACAGTATATATGCATGAGTAATTTATTTTTTTTTTTTTATAACATCCCTTGTAATCGTTTTTCCAAATTATCCCCTCTCTCCCTCTACTCCCTCCCCTAGGTGACAGGCAATCCTATACATTTTACATGTGTTACAGTATAACCTAGATACAATATATGTGTGTAAATCCAATTTTCTTGTTGCACATTAAGTATTAGCTTCCGAAGGTATAAGTAACCTGGGTAGATAGACAGTAGTGCTAACAATTTACATGCACTTCCCAGTGTTCCTTCTCTGGGTCTAGTTGTTTCTGTCCATCATTGATCAACTGGAAGTGAGTTAGATCTTCTTTATGTTGAAGATATCCTAGGTATAATAGTCTTATGAAAGACAAGAGTTAAGCTTATTACCAAAGTGATATGGTAGCACATGTTAAAATGAACTGGATTTTTCTGTGCTTCTGACTACATACTAGTAGTACCATTAACCTTTCTTTAATGTTAATAGACTAAGTAAATCTACCCCATTAGATCTTAAATGTGAGATGAGCCGGGAATTTGGAGAACTTTCATTATCTCTGAATGTCCTGTAGTTTAGACCTGCTTCCTACTAAGCCAGGATCAAGACCTGGAAAAGGCAAGAAACACAGCCTTTCATTAAGACAAAGTCCACGATTAACTTGTTACCTAAATCTAGGTTAGTAAAAAGCAAGACATTTTCCCAAAAGTTCTGCCCCCATAACATTATTAAAATCCAACTCTGTAGAAATAAACAGTTTTTTCAGGAGCTCTTGCTTCTGTGTTAAAAGATAAGGTAAAATGTAAGTGTATAAAATATACTAGAGTGCCCTGAGATAAATTTTAATGATCAGAAATTTGGGGAGGGTATTTAGAAAAACCAGATTGGAGATCTCAGTAAAAAAAAAATATAGCTTTTTTTTTTTTTTTTTTTCTCCTGCCTTTCAACTTCATTTTGTATATTTGGAGACAAGTTATCTGACAGATTTTGAGAGGAAATTAATAAAAATGCACTTCATAATAAAAATGGAAAAATTCAACCAACATATCCATTTTCTAAATTAGAAATTCATTTTTCTTAATTTGAAATGCTGTCTTATTCTTTCTTTTCCTGATTACAAACTTCAGCTGATAAATTCAAAGAGCTTATTTCTTTCCTCTTCCCAGATTTTCTTGAGCTGATGTTTTTGAACTTAGGTGAAAGAAGTTTTCCCCCTTAAATGAGAAATGATTTCTAAATGAGAAACAGGTGGCCACGCGGGATCAAATTTTTGTTCACTTGCTTTTATAAATGATGCTCCTTGAATGGACTGCATCTGTAAGGATTTATTGTGCATTTATAAAAGGTTGGAAAGGCTGTATGTTTGAATGTAGCTCAAGTAGTGCCTTAGATCTTTGGATTCATTTCTAGTTTTTGACACTTTCTGGCTTTGAGGCTATGGATTAGACCCTCTACTCCCTTCAAGCCTTAGTGTCCTCATTTATACATGCAACCTATAATTTTCAAGGTTGTAAGTCTCAGGTGAAAACAATAGGGAGTAATGGTGTATTTCCAGAATTGTAAAGAGTGCCCTAAAAATGTCAGTTATTATTAATTATTGAAGAAAAATAAAACTCCTAGTAACTAAAACTAATGATGATGATTTTATTTAAATGGAGAAGTCATTCAATAGACCTAACTAGATTGAGGTATTACAGATGGGAGAGGCAGTTACACTTGTCTTTAAAATAACCCAATGAAAACATGAAGGGAAATTAGCAGAGGGTAGAAGAATAAGGACCTTCTGAATTATTCTCAGAGGGGCTACTTTGCCACAGATATGTCAGGATTACATATGAATAGGTATTTTTGACTGGAACTGAGAGCCATTTTGCTCATTCCATATTTGTTTCATATTTTTGTGAAACTACCTTCAAACTCTTGATGACACAAAACTAGAGGACTATATCGATTATGGAAAATTTGAGATTTTTAAGATACCGTTAGCTTCTAAGTTCAGAATGTAAAATTTGTAATGTATGGAAAGTTTGATTATTCACTGATAATATCAATTGTAAATATGTCTTTGGATTATTATGCATCAGTTAACGATAAATTGGTTTGTCTAAGACTAAATTACCTATACAATGGAATTTTTTAACTAATAATTTTAAATTTATTATTACTTAGTTTTTCAAGTAAGGACTTTTTTTTTAAATAGTTTTTTCTTTTCAGAATACATATAAAGATATTTTTTTTTTTTCTTTCCTTTTTTCTTTCTTTTTTTTTTTTCCAAAGGTAGTTTTCAACATTCACTCTTGCAAAACCTTGTTCCATATTTTTTTCTCCCTCTCCTTTTTTCCCCTCCTCCCCTATATAGTAAGTAATCCAATATAGATTCAACATGTACAATGCTTTTACACAAATTTCCACATTTACCATGCTGCACAAGAAAAATCAGATCAAAAAGGGGAAAAATTTGAGGGAAAAAAGCAAAGAAACAGCACAAAATGAAAATACTATGTTGAGATCTACATGCAGTCTCCATAGTCCACTCTTTAGATGCAGATGGCTCTCTCCATCACAAGTCTATTGGAACTGGCCTGCATCATCTCATTGTTGAAAAGTGTCACATTCCCCACAGTTGATCATCCCATAATCTTGTTGCTGTGAACAATGTTCTCTGGGTTCTACTCACTTCACTCATGATGATAAGTTCATTTAAATCTCTGCTGATTGTTTTTTAATAGAAAAATAATATTCTATTACATTTATATACTATTAACTTAGCCATTCCCCAACAGATGGGTATCCACTTAATTTCCAAAAGTAAGGACTTATTAAAAAAAAGTTTATAATCAAAGTATACCAAGTTTGTCAACAGACAATGCTTACAGCACTAAAAGAGAAGCTGTTAGTGTGACCATTATAAAATATCTAGTTCATTCTTGATGATGCTCTTTAATGTTAATGTTACTTCAAGAAAGCTAAATAGTTTTAAGTGCTATATATTTATTTTTGCGGGTATAATTACAGTACAGCTGAGAAGTATGGCAGTTAATTGATAATGAACAATTTTTTAATTCTTAGATTTGAGTTTCGATGTAAAATAGTTATCTGCCTCATTTTCACCTCTGAAAACTCTGATATCCCTTGCTAACAGACCACTTTAGGTACTCTTTTAAAACGTTGTTTCCATGTCCTATGACTGCCTTTCTGTTTTTATCTAGATGCATTTTACTAACTTCTCAAGGAAGTACTGATGCTACAGTTAATTATTCTTTACTACACACACTTTCCAGCCCAGAGTGGGTACTGTTAGCTAGTTTGATCCCGCGTGGCCACCTGTTTCTCATTTCTGGGTAGCTAGGTAGTACAATGGATGAATCCCAAGCTTCATCTTTCTAAGTTTAAATCTAGCCTCAGACCAGGGATGTCACTTTACTCTGTGTGCCTCAGTTTTCTCACCTAGAGAAGTATATGGCAAGTCTATTATTCCACAATCCCCAAAAAACCCTAAATGGAACTGGATATGACTGAAATGAAGAA
Source organism: Sminthopsis crassicaudata (assembly GCF_048593235.1). NCBI lineage: Eukaryota > Metazoa > Chordata > Mammalia > Dasyuromorphia > Dasyuridae > Sminthopsis > Sminthopsis crassicaudata. The sequence continues at coordinate 98,182,664 of NC_133620.1, read as the reverse complement.
CAAAAAGAACCTTGAACTTGAAGTCCATTTCATAATCCAGATCCAGCACTTAATAAATCAATGGTTATGTGGTCATGAGCAAGTCCCTGAATGTTTCTATACCTCAGTTTCATAATTTGTAAAATGAGAATTCCCAATTTTTGTTGGGATAACATTCCTAGAATGTAGTGCAGGAGTAAAAAAAAAAACTATGAATGGTCATATGTTGGACCTATGAGGAGTAGGTTCCAGTGACCACTAAAAACTGCTAGTGATTGTTGAAAATACTCTTGTCCACATATAGTTATTTATAGCAAAACATTAATACCAATAATAATGCACATGATAATCATAGAATAATCCATACAGTGTTATAGAGACCTGGATGAGTTGGTCTGGTATGGGGAAGAGCAGAGGAAGTTCTCTAAAGTAATAAAAAAAAAAAAAAGGCATCCTCATTTCTAATATTCTTTTCAACTTTGTGGAACTCTTCCCTGGTGAAAAGCATGTGCTTTGGGCTGAGTCCCTGGTTCTCAGAAATGTGAACTCCAAGGCAGCAATTTGGGGTCTGTGTGTGTGTGTGTGTGTGTGTGTGTGTGTGTGTGTGTGTGTACGTATGTGAGAGAGAGAAAGAGATAGATAGAGAGATATGAGGGGTGGTCCTGGTGGTTCTGGGATGCCCATGATCTCAAAAGGCCATGGTGTGGGATAGGGAGAGGTAAGTGAGAGGTTATAACCTCCTACAAACTTAGCTGTATTTCCAGCTTTTCAGTTCTCTTTTATGAATACTACTACTTTTGCAGATAAAATTGCACCTTTATTATTTTCTCTAATCCTCATAGCCACTAATGTGCCTGGTTGGGAAAGTTAAGTACTTAGGATTTAGTATATTTAACTTTAGGAAAGCTATTTGCAAGCCTTCTAAAAACATTGTCACTATATAGTGACAGTTAGTTATTAGTAACAGTCAGCTATCAGACTTCACTGTTACTGAAATGTTGTCCAGAATGTTCTGTTGATAAATGCCTTTTTTGTTACCAGGGGCAAGAGTGACAATCATGTATTTAAAGGGAAGCACATAATCTTATCCTAAGGCCATTGATTTCATTCATGGTTATATATTCAGGCTTTTGAGTGACACAAACAAGTAGATATTCTATTCAGCTTAGTGTTAATATTCACAGTGTTGATATTTACACAAAAATACAAGATGCCATATGAGGGGACAATGAAGATTATTTCAAAGACAGAAGAAAAAATAGCATAATTGATTAGTACATTGAAAAATTTTGAAATTCTGCATTTTGTCATGCGATGGATCTGTTTACATATGGATGAATTCTTTAGCCAAAATTATTTTTCTAGCTGCTAAAATTTAATTGGAAAATGGTTCTCAGAAGGTATGTGAAGAATTCTGTGGATGGAGCACAGGCAAAGTTCTCTTACCCTGAGGAGTTTTTGCTGGTTGGGACAAATAAGGACTAGCAATTCAAGGATGACCAAAGCAAAAGCATTAATATACCCTAGATGATGGTGAAAACTGCTCTTAAATCATTGTTTTCAGGGCTGTGACTCAAACATTTAGCAGCAAAAATTGTTTTTGTTTCATTTTTCAGTATGGGGTTATACTTGTACAAGAAAGAATAAACCAAGTATTTTAATTTTCTGAAATTAAAAAATCTTTTTGTAATACAACTCCGTAATTTATGCCTGTAATGTAAAGAGAAATCTGGGGTATCTAGGTGGCAAATGGATAGTCCTGGGCTTCAAGTTCAACTCTAATTGTGTGACCCTGCATGACTTCATTTTGTTTGTCTCAGTTTCTTTGTAAAATAAGCTGGAGAAGGAAAAGGCAAAACATTCCAGTATCTTTGCCAAGAAAACCCCAAACCAACCTGCTAAACTAAGGTTGAATTTGAACAAAGTTTAGGCCATTTCCTGAAGTCCCCAGGAATTGTGGAATTGGGTGGTTATCTCTCAGGCATAATTCAGTCTTTTGCCTTCTATCTTCTACCAGTGAATTTTACTTTGTTGAAGGATCATATTTGTTCTTAAATCAGAAGAATAAACAGAAAAAAACCATTCCTCTTAAAAATTTTTGTCTTTAATATCAGCTGTTTTCTTGATTGTATAGGCTGGAGGCCGTGTACCAGTGTTAGATACACTAATGGAACTTGTTTCAAGAGGCCGAGCTATCCCTGTGCATCTGAATTCTTTGCCAAGACTAGAATCCCTAGTGGCTGAGGTTCAATCTTGGAAAGAATGTGCAGCCAATACTTTTCTGATGGAAAATTCTCCATACTCACTCTTAGAGGTAAGATAACTTGAAACTAGCCAACCCAAGTCTCTTTTGGCTCAATAAAATGTATTGCCATTCATATATAAAATCAATGCTATATGCTCAATTTTTTTTTTCCTTGTAGGGATATAGAACTTATGCTTGAAAAATTTACAAAATATACTTGATGATCAATCCCAGGATACCACTTTGACTAAGGAAATACTTTATTCTCCCATATAAATCTTATTAGCCTTCAGTTATTAACCCTTCGTTTTGACCATGTTCTATTAGTAGTTGAGCTGTTCTTCAGAAAAGTCAGTTTTATCAGAATCCCTGTGGATTAGTTTCTCCATTACCTCATAAATGGTTTTCCTACTTTTTTTTGGTTCAGATCTTTGATTTCATTTGTGTAGAATCTACTTGGTGAGGAGATTCCAAATCTGCCTGTTTGAACTAGAGACTGTTTTCTAGCTTCTACAATCTTAGACAGCTGCCTGAGTCACTGAGAGGTTAGGACATGCCCAGGACTGTATAGTCCAGATGTTGGGAGCAGAACTTGATTTTTGTATTCTGTGGCTGCGACTTATATTGCCAAGCTCATGATGTGTCCTACTTATTAGATGATTTGGTTTGGGATACATTGCCAGGTGAGAATAGAAGTGCTTTAGTTAATAGAATCTTGATGATCTGGCATCTCATTTAAATACACTGTTCAACTTCCTTTTCCAAGTAACTGCTTTGTGTGTTTTTTAAATCTCATTAAATCAGAGCACTCTGACCCTAGATCTCTTCCTCTAGAAAAGAAATTAAGAATGCACTTTTTAGACTATTTATCTAGCCAGAAAGCCTGGTCTCTGACCTAACCTTTTTTTCTTGTACCATGGGGCCCTTCTGTCACACTGGTGAAGCCTATTTTGGACTCTTTCAGAATAATATTTTTTAAGTAATTGAAAAAAGTGGTAAATTTTACTTGGAAATTATTAAAATTAAATTATTAAAATTTTAAATCATTAAAAAAAAAGATATGGGCGCAGCTAGGTGGCTTATACACTTAACATTTCCTAGCTATGTGATCATTTAACCCCAGTTAAAACCTCAGGATCTAGAGTTAGGGTTTTGTTTCCTTGCATCATTTTGTTCCTCCCTGATAGCAGCAGATGATTTTGAAACATTGTGCTTTGTTACTCATGTTAGGTTCTTTGTCCCCGGTGTGATGTGGGTACGATGGGACTGAAGAAAAAGCAGAGAAAGTTAAAAGAACCTATTCCAAGTGGAAAGAAGAGAAGCACAAGACTGGAAAGCCTGAGTGACCTTGAAAGAGCTTTGACTGAAAGTAAAGAAACAGCTTCAGCGGTATGTTATTCTCTCTCAAATTAGTTTCCACATTGATGACTTTAAAAAAAATTTTTTTTTTAAATATCTTTTGTTTATAGTTTTAATCACAATCATTTCTGAATCTCTCCCCACTCTGACCTTTGCTTTTAACAAAAAAATACAAAACATTTTGAGCAAATAAACTGATCAGACAATATGGCAGATAACAAACAATATTTCATACCATAGTTCCCCACTTCTCCAAGATTTTTTATTTGCAATAGGGTTAATGGGAGAACAGATAAGAATGTATAGAAAGTGCTTATGGGTACGGTCTCTTAAGTTATATCAATTATTTAAAAAAATTTTTTTTTATTTCTCCCTCTTTCAAAGTATTATAATTGTTAACCTTTTTGGCTGTTAATATACAAATACTGAGTTTGGGGATTGCAAGCTGTCTTTGTTGGAAGATGGGAGTTAGCTACAATTATTAAGCAGACAGCAAAATCTGGTTTTCGAATCATAGCTTGTAAGGAGCAGAAAGAGCCAGCACAGTAAAGTTAGTGGGAGGTGTTGGTTTTTTAAATCAATAGAATGGATTTAATAGTAATAACAGTAGTTGAGCTTTTTCTGTAGTCTAGGAGTTCTTTAAGAGATTAAAAAACATTGTGATTAAATTTGTGATTGGAATTGTCCATTGTTTAGCAATTGTAACTAATAAGCTAATTTATGCTGAACAAGAAAAATGTTTCCTTAATTACTACTTTTGAATTGTAAGGGAGAAAGTACGGATTTATTTTAACTTGGGATGATTTTAAGAGACATTTGAAGCAAGTGATAAAAGTTTCTTAGAATCTTGCTATCTAAACCAGATAGTTAGGACAAATTAAACTTTGGTAATAAATTAGGAATTGTGTGTTTATAAATAAACAACTCCTAATTTGTTACCAAAGTTTAATCTTTTTATATTGACATAGTGTTTGTGGGTTTATGGTACAGAATTAAAAAGTAATGAATTTGAAAATTTATGTTGTAGGATTTGGGAATTTTAAGGAAGTTAGAATGTAAAAGAAACAAATGTAGAGATTAATATGAGAAATAACACAAAAGTTCCAGGAACATCCAACATTGGGAAGTGTCCAGAAGGAATCTCCGTGCCCTATCATTAAAGTTTGATTTCACATCATCTTTGCAGATGGCAACACTTGGCGAAGCTCGGCTAAAGGAAATGGAAGCCTTGCAGTCCCTGAGAGCAGCTAATGAAGGGAAACTACTGTCTCCCAACCAAGACTCAGAAATCAAAATCTGCTTATGTCAGAAATCCCCGGCTGCACCTATGATTCAGTGCGAACTCTGCCGAGATGCCTTCCACACGGGCTGTGTGGCTGTGCCCAGCATCTTGCAAGGTCCCCGGGTCTGGCTATGTCCCTATTGTCGAAGATCTGAGAAACCCCCATTAGAGAAAATTCTGCCCCTTTTGGCTTCCCTTCAACGAATCCGTGTTCGCCTTCCCGAAGGAGATGCTCTTCGGTATATGATTGAAAGAACCGTGAACTGGCAGCATAGAGCACAGCAGATGCTTGCTTCAGGGAGCCTAAAATTGGTACTAGACCGAGCGGGGTCAGGACTATTATACAGCAGATGGCAGGCCTCAACAGGCCAGGTGCCAGAGACAAATAAGGTAGGCTTAGACTTTGGTTTTCAGAATCTGGCAAGCTCATATAACTTCCATGCATGTTGCTGGGATGCTTCCCCTGCTACTGGAGCATCCTCTTCTCTGGATCACTGGTGTGTTATGTGTTCTCAGTTTGCTGCTGCTGCTGCTGCCTCCACCGCCACTGCCTTCTCAAAGAAATGTCTTCTAAGGGATTTATTTTGTCTGTTTCCTGAAGCATATGCTCATCCACATGGCTGTGGACACATCTGCTTCTGTGGGGCCTTTATCTGTAGAATGATCTTCATTCTTCTGTTCATTTAGAGCAGTCTCAGGTTTTCCAAGTTGCTTCCCTTTAATTTGCACAAAAAATCCATTAGTCTGTATATTTTTTTCTGTTTAAATTTTACGCTGTCCATGCAAGTGAGTTTCATCAAGTAGAATGGAAAAAACTCTTGCCATTTTCTCCATTCTTTTTTCAAAAAGGTTTTTATAAATGCTGCAATTTCTTCCTGTATCCCTTCTTCCTCTCCCTGTAACATACATCAGTGCTGTTCCTCCCATTTACCTGAGAGTAAAGGAAATGAGTATAACATTTGATTCTTTTGGTGGCATTTTGCTAAAATAACATTTGATTCTTCTGGTGGCGTTTTGCTAAAAAGCATGGCACCAACACTCACTTGGGATAGGGAAGTTTTCTTTTCTATTAGGTAGGTTTTAAAAAAAAACACACCAGAACTTGGCTATTAGTCTGTATTTTTCCAATCTCTTATTCGAATTGTCTGCAAGTTCATTTGGACAGTAACTGAGTTTGTTTATTGCCCTGAACTACTTAGTTCCCTTTATTTCTCATCATTTCCTTGGTAATATAGAGTTTATGGTTTTTACAAGTAAGAACTTCAAGTTATTTGTGACCAAACCTTTATCTTACTCTTTTGGCTGTGACTACTTTAGAGTAAATGTTTTCAAGTAGTTTCAAAAACTTTTTGTCAAAAAAATGTTTTGTTATCTTACAAACATGTAATTGTTTGTGTTATCTTTTTTGGTACATATTACTACTTTTGTGGTAAATTGGCATTTTTAATTGAAATCTTTAGTTTTTGTACACTGTAAGAGTTATTAGTTTGGATCTGTCCCATAAAGAAAAGAGATTTAAAAAAGAGACAGTATTAACTACTGTCAAGGTAGCCATGTAAAACTGATTTCAATGAAGCCGGGAAGATTAAAGGCCTGCTCCCTTAGTGATGAGTCCATTTGCTTAGACTCGAAGATTCCAAAGTGATAAATGCCAAAGACAATCAGTTTAGGGCAGTCAAGTCATTGTGCCTCCCTCTTGTCAATCTTGACAACGTGATCCTGCTCCATCTCTGGGCCTGTAAGAAATTATTTCTGTGCTAGGAAAGTCTTGTTACAAAATGTTTTCCTCCTATTAGGTTTCACAGACAATTGGTGCAATGTCCTTTTCTCTGCCCCATGACTGGGATAACAGATCCTCCTACTTACACTCTCCCTTTTCAACTGGACGAAGTTGCATCCCCCTCCATGGTGTGTATACTACCATTCATTTTGGGGTTTGGTGTAGAGAAGTTACAAGCAGTTCTATCGTGGTTCTACTACTGTTGTAATCAGTTGTCTAATTAAAAGTCCTTGACTTAATTTCATTTTAGTCATTTAATCATAAAGTTTATTGCTCTCTCAAAAAATGCAAAGGAGTTTGGTGGGAGGAAGGGAAACTTTTTATTAATTCATTTTTGGAATGTTATTGTGGTTAATTTATCATTCCCAACTTCATGGATCTCTGAAAGTTTCTAAACAGATTTTGAAAATGTTTGGAGTACTTGGTAGAATCCTGTTCCTTACCCACCAACTAGACTTAGTATCTGATAGCTTGGCTTCTTTACTAGTTCAGGTTTGTGTAGATTTGGGACTGCCAGCTTCCATGTATTAAGGATTAATGTGAGGTTACAAAAGCTAATCTTTTCTGTCAGTTTTGGAAGAAAAAGTCAGGAATAATCAAGTTAAGATTTATTTGTTCTAATCTTTTATAGGTATCACTCCTGATGTGGATGAACTGTTAACAGAAGCCCAGTTACTCCAGGTGTCTCTGCCTGAGATTCAAGAAATCTATCAGACTTTACTCACCAAGCCTAGCCCAACTCAGCATCCTGACCGAGGGTCACCTGTTGGACTCACCAATGAGAAGGCAAGCATCAGGCTTGAGGAGGATAAGCTCTGTGTCACTAACTTTTTTACATATAATTGGGAACAATAATTGAAAAAAAAATAAGCCACAGGAGATAAAACTTATTAACAATCTGTCTTTTAAATTTCTGCTCTAATTATGCCAAACTTTAAAAAAATGTAACTAGCCAGTCTCCTACTTGAGTACCAGGAGAATTGGCTCATAAATAAAAGCCAGGGATGGCATATTGGAGCCAGATCAAAACTGCTCTACCTATAAGGTAACTTCTCCAGTCCTGCTCCCATCATTGACTCTAAAACTTGGGACATATCTTCTAACATTTGGACATCCTGAGAAACTAATTCCTTTCTAGTTTATAAAAGACATACCACTTGGAGAAGGGCTGTTTGTGACTGGATATAGTTGTATAAACTTGTTTTTCATTCTTGTAAGTCCATCTTGAATCTATAATTGAGGTTAAAGTAGGGGTTCTTTTGGAAATCTGGTGACCACCCAGGGACTACCAGGAGTAGTGTTTTAAGTATTGAAGAAAATGCTCTGACTCAGTTAGAGCTTAATGAAAAGATTTCTCTTCCCCCCCCCCCCCCATCCAAGTTAAGAGGATCTCCTGAACTTCAAGATCCATGAACTTCAGGCTAAGAATCCCTAGACTAAACATAATGTTTTAGAAGACTAATTCAACTGAGTCTATCTATTGTGCCCTCAACAACTTTGTAGAAGAGAGTTTCTATGGGGTATAGAGAATATGTTTGTCTGTATTAGTGAATTACTCCAGTAGTATCATTGTTGGCCCTAAGAAGTTTATAAGAAAAAAAGTAATACTGTTGGAATAGACCAGTAAGAAAATCTCAAGATATCCATAGAGGATAGAGAATAGAGCCTTATATTTTTAAAGGGGGAGTTGAGTTGGAGATCCAGGCACAAAATTAACAAGAACTTATTGACAATACCCAGAATAAGGGAATCTGTATTAAAAGGTAGCATCTACCATGTTAGTTCAATTCTGTAGAACATTTTCTCCTAAAATCTGGGTTTTAGATATAAAACCTACTACACCTGAGGTTAAAAAGTGCATAGTTATATTCATCCTTTTAATTTTGGGTTGCAACTACTTAACCTTTTACAGCTTTTGGCAATTCCCCAAGATGATGTTGAAGATGCTACTTTGTTTTGGTAGGGAGTTTATCTGTGTATCATTAAAACCACTGGGATAAAATAGGGCATTTTACTGTAAGAAATCTGTATTCTAAAGAAAGGATAAATGTGCATTTAAAAAAATAAACTTAATTTGAAGACTTTTTTTTATTGGGGGACTGTTTACCTACCCAAAAACCAAGGTGGTTCTGACACCTTCTTTTCCTTTGATTGGTTGCTTAGCATTTATAAGTGGATTAGGGAAGAGGTTATGAAATACTTGGATTTTACTTACAAATTTCTAGTTTACATTTTCTCTCTAGTCATTGTTTATTTATTCATTCATTTATTTTAGTGCAAATATCAGAGGGCATTATTTGGGAAATCAAAGTTAATCTTGACATCACATTTTTCCAGAATGACTGTTGCCGGGGGAAGCGAGATGGAATTGGAAATCTTGAGAGAAAATTGAAGAGACGACTGGAAAGAGAGGGTTTGTCTGTTGAGCGAAGGGAGCGAATTAAAAAAACGCGGACCCCTAAAAAGAAGAAAATCAAACTGAGCCACTCCAAGGACATGAACAATCTCAAGCAAGAGAAAGAACGGAGCTACGAACTGGCCCGTCCCACTGAAACTCACTCCCTGCCCTCAGACACATCCTACTCGGAACAAGAGGACTCTGAGGATGAAGATGCCATCTGCCCGGCCGTGAGCTGCCTACAGCCAGAAGGAGATGAGGTCAGTGAGGTTTGGGCCATAGAGGACGAGCTACCTACCCCCTAACTCAGACACCCTGCTGGGTCTGTCTCTCTTCTGCTTATCTGCTTGGAGCTGATCGAAGTCGATGGCTCCTCCCTACCCCTACTGATTTCTCTGCTCTTACCATCGTAACTGGGTCTTCTCCCTTTTCTCGAAGAAACTCTTGCTCTTCCCTTTTTCCTTTTCTTGCCTCCTCTTCCAGCTTTCACCATCCAGGTGCTCAGAAGGTGGGAGGGATGCTGTCGTATTGTTTTTTAATGCTTACCCACCACAGGGAAGCACTGTTTTAACCCCAAAGCAGTCAACTTGAAGAATGGCTTTGACTTGGTGGTTCTGGCTAGTGGTCCAGCTACGTTACATCTGGCTTAACTGTTGTGCCAGAGATCCCAGTGGTGAAATATTGGCGGGTTAGTTAGAAACAGTCTAGATCTCCTGAACCTGGCCCGCTGGCCCGCCCATTTTTGAAACTCATTTTCCCCTCTGAAAATCCCATCTCCCTGCTCTTTGTAACTAGGTGGACTGGGTCCAGTGTGATGGCAGCTGCAATCAGTGGTTTCATCAGGTCTGTGTTGGTGTTTCTCCTGAGATGGCAGAGAAGGAAGACTACATCTGTGTGCGCTGTACTGTGAAGGACGCACCGAACCGAAAGTAAAAAAAACAAAACAATACAAAAACAAATCCCCCATTTACGTAATTCAGGACTCCGAGAAGATTTCTGCAATTTCTCAGCAAAGCTGCAGGACTGGTATTAGAGCCAGCCTGTAAACGGTGCTATTTCTATTCTTCATGGGATCATTTTTCCAGAACTGTTTGAAAAAAAAAAAAAGAAAAAAAGAAAAAACTAACAAAAAAATTTTTTTTGACACTTTTTGTATTTTTCCCTTAAAAGCTGTTTGTGGTTGTTGAGGTCTGAAATGCTGACTGTTTTTTGCAGGGGTTTCCACCAATTTAGAAGGGAGTGAAGCTGGCACCTTTTCATGGACAGCATTAAAATCATACCTCTGTCTGGGATTTACCGGCTTAAGAATCCAGCTTGGCTTCAGTGCCCAGAGTGGCACCAGAAATTCCAGTAAATCCTCTTTTGAGGAATCTCTCCTGTTTACTGTTACCATTTGGGGGGAACTTTTAGTTTTTCACTTTGGGGTTTTTGTTTTTGTTTTGCTCTGCTCTCCGACTCCTGCCTTTCCCCTTCCTCCTCCTCCCCATAGATTAGGTTTATTTATCTGAGCAATAACTTCTATGTCTGGTTTCAGTGGCTGGAATTAAAAACGTTCTGAACAGTGTGGTGGTGCTTTAGCATTGGGTTAATGTACGGGATGCAGACGTTTAGAATCTAGTGCCACTGATGGACTAGTGATATAGAAGGGAGACAGCTCTGTAAGTAATTTCCACAGCTGTATTTTCGCTTTCTCTTTTTCTTTCCCCTCGGGGAGGGGGGTAGCTTGTATCAAATGTTGCAGTTTATATTGTGGAATAAATCCTTGGTTATGACATAATAGTAAATCTTGGTTATTCAAAGCCTTTAGAATGCAGCTTCTCTTAACCTTTTTTTCCTTCAGCTTGCCTTGCTTCTGCCCAGTTAGGCTGTCGTAGAATAAGCCCCAACATGAAGGGGCTGGAGATGGGTTTCTTCTGGTGTGTTGTGCCCTTCCTTTGCTCTATTGCTGAATCCCTCACCCTTCCCATCTTTGGGTGGGTTCATACTCTATAGGGAAGAGTACCTGTCCTTGAAAGCCATTCTGTTGATAACCTTTCTCAGAATGTTGGCATTCATGCCCAAATTTTCCAGCTTGGCACCCCATCTGATGAAATGTTTTCTTTGTATATACTAAAGTTAAAGAGGAAACTAGAGTTTTAAGGACAAGAACTCAGGAAGGAATCCAAAAAGATTTCTTCCTCATAGACGGGCCTATAGAATTGAATTGAAGGAGAGTTTAGTTCCCATGGGGCTAAGCACTTACAAGGGAGGAGCAGCTGCCTTCCCATTTCTTTTTTCCTCCCCATTCTCATTTCTATCTACCAGGGCATGGGGTTGGGGAGTAGTGGGGTTCCTGTACCTCTCATTACCATTTCCTCCCCACACCTCTTTTAAAGAGCTCTGTCTTAGTGAAGATCACTGACAAACATAACAAGCTCTCTTGCCTACTTCCCTTTCTGTGACCATTTGGTAACATTTTTCTCATTTTGTAGCCATCAACCTGAGGGGAGGGTTAGAACTTTTAGTGGGTTTTAAAAAACAAAAACAAAAACACCCTAGCAGTTTGTGATGTAGTGGAGATTAAATGTACTAGCCCCCTTATGCAATTTAAATAATTAAATCTCTTTATGAACAATCTTAGTTGTCTGCAGTTTTGATGCAGTTCCTGTGGTGTCTCCTTGTTTGGGGTCTTGGGCTTAGAAAAAAATCTGGTTAATAGAGCACCCACTAAAATACAATGTGGTTTGGCCCTCAAATTCCCACAGTCAGAATGTCAACACCAATGCATTCATCTAATACCAAGGGGAAGAGGATTCTGCAGCCAATCATAGGCTTTATTAAGCTTTCTTGTCTTTCAGAAACTGAGGTTTTTAGGGTGTTTAATGAGAAGAAAGAAAGCTTTTGAAGTGCTGTGATAAGGAGCTGCCTAGGATCTATTTTAGGTCTGCATAGGAGTGCCATGCTTAGTCTTCACTATTCAAAAAACCCCGTTAGAAAATCATACCGTCACAGTTTTAGATCTGATGGGGGGAACATTGGACATTATCTGCTCAAACCCCCTCATTTCATAATTGAGGAAATTAAGTCTCAAATTAGCTAAATAATCAAGATTACTCAGAGTAAGCGTCAGAGCCAGAATTGGATCTTGGATCCTCTGCCTGCTCTTACACTGTACCATTATAATTAGAATGGAGTTCTACCCATAAGACACCTTTATAGGTGGAAGGGATCTTAGATCATGGAGTGGCCTTGAGGAAAGAAGGCTGAATCTGGAATCAGAGGACCTTGGGTTCTCATGCTGCCTGGGTCTTTATCCTTCCTTAGGCTCTAGTTTCCTCATTTGTAAAATGGTAGCATAGAATTAAAATGACCCACGTCCCTTCCTGCTTTCACTCCAGTATCTTAATTTAACAGATGAAGAATCAAGTACTTAAGGTGGTTGTCCTCTAACACTGTCCCAGGGAATCCGTGACAGTGATATAGCCAAGATTAATATCCAAGTCTCCTGACTCCTCAGTACTTGTATGGGATATTGTGTACCTCTCTAGCACTCATTGGAGCTTGGAGTACAGTCATTAAAATGGGGGATGAGTTCTTTGGAAACAAGAGTGGTTTCATGTGACATGCCTGAGTCTCCAATCTTTGGGGAGGCTGAACTGGTAAGTAATTTGTATTCACTCGTTGATCCTCAAGTTTCCAGTCAGAAAATGGTCAGAGGTTTGTCCACTTGCTCTTCTGTTTGGAATGATTTTAGACTTGGATTTAGATTTTGGAATCTGATTTTAGAGTCTTGAACTTTCAGTCCTTTTGAGTTGGCAGAGGAGTGCCCATCCCTGCCATCATCTCACCTGTGGGCAATGAGAGAGTGTCACTTCCACCAGGTTAAGGCCAAGTCCGTCTGCCTGGGGCCTCTGTGTTACTGATATAATTGATCAATAAAAACATTTTAATGTGATTACAGTTATGCCCATCATATTCAGATGGTTAGTGAGAACTTATCACATACAAGGCCCCAGTGATACTTTCTACTTTCAGGAAGCTTCCAATCCCTCTTTTATACTCAATCCCAGAGCATGTAAATCACCAGGGACTCAAGATCTCTTGTCAGTATTTAAACATCATCAGTATAGAGACAATTCCAGAAATACATTTCATATGCAGGATGCAGGTGTCCTTGCAAGTTAGCACTGGCCTAGACCAGTGGTCCTCAAAACATTTTAAATAGGGGGCTAGTTCACTGTCCCTCAGACTGTGGGAGGGCTGGACTATAGTAAAAATAACAGCTCACACTCTGTCTCCGCCCCTCAGCCCATTTGCCATAACCTGGCGGGCGGCATCTGGTTTGAGAACCCTGGCTTAGACAGTAATTAGTATGTACTTTACAGAATCCCAAGATAGGATCTTTTTTTGGCTATTGGAGAAGAGCAGAGGCAGTGATGAAACTCCAGCTCTGGGTCCCTACCCTATGTAGCTCTAGCAGACTGGATTAATTGATTTGTGACCTGGCTGGGGTCATTGTGCTGCTCTAATTCCTGTTACCCTCCCTCTCCAGTATGATTCTCAACTCCCATTGATTAAGTTCTTTTACCTTCTGAGGAAATCATGTGAACCCTTACATATTTTAGGTATTTTCCTGATTGTCTAAAATGTTTATGAATTGGTATAGCCTGCTCTCTGAAGGAATGCTACCTTATAATCTCTCAGTTCAGTATGTATCACGGCTTCTTCACTAGGTACACCTTAAGGTTCTTAGCCACATGAGGAAGCCCTCTAGGCCAGCAGGGGAACAGACAAATTTTGGTTTAATCACATGGGGCAAGGAATTGTGGTATTTTATGTACATCTCAGCCATTGTATTTCCCAGAAAACTTGTATTTGACTTAAGGTGGGTTAAAATTTATCAGTGACAAGTAGAAGCAAAAGGAGTACATTCTTTTAGTGGGGACAGCAAAAACTGGGAAATGGGAAAGCTGCTAAATTAGGTGTTGCTTTTTATTTGTTATATATTTGTATACCAATTATAAGGAATTAAACCACAAACGGTTAACATGAGCAGAAGTTGGAGAGAGAAGAAACTTTTTTGTCCTCTACACAGAACCCTAATGTTTTTCATTTTCTAACTTTTAATGGAATAATTCTGAAGAGGTAGAGAGGGATCTTTGTTATTTGGTTTGGCTCTTGGCCTCCAGACATCACTGGCAAAGATTTTTTAGTGATAAATGATGGTAATCATACTTTTCAGGGTCTCCAGGGATTGATAGCTTCAGCTATCATATATCTGACACAGTGACTAATCACCATGATTTAATCAGTCAGGGAGTCCAATTTTGTGTTTAATCAAATACTTTTTTGGCTAGTTTATACTAATTTTATTTGCTTGAACCTTTGTGCAGAGTTATTTGGGAAGTAAGGAAGGTCTAGGAATTCCATTTCCTATTAGTTTCTAGAAATAGTAGGCTTTTCTGGATCTTTTACACTTCCATTAGAGTGTAATCTACCTGAAGTTAGTCACTTATTTATAATTATTTTTAGCACCTAGCAAAGTGTGATTAGTTTATTGTAAGAAGTGCTTGTTGATTGATCCCCTCTGAGGATACAATTAAAAAGCAAACAATATTTGTACATAAGTAGTTTACATTCTCCTGGGAGGGAGGAGTTAACTGTTATGCACAGATAAATAAAAATAATTAAAAGTAGAAGGGAACAAACCTCAACAACTAACATCAAAGACTTCTTTAACAGTTGCCACCTGAGTTGAACCTTCAAGAGAGTAATGACAAAGTAACTTTGCTTAGGAAAATTACTCAAGCTATTGATCATGTTCATTTCCATAATAATCGGTTTGTAATTCTAGTACATATTCCCAACATTTTTTTTTTCCTGTCCATTAAACCTTGGTAGGTAAGAACCTATCCTACCCTCTTTTGTAATTAAACTGGATTCTAACTCCCATGGGCTTCATAAACCAATACCTGTACCCATGCTACCAGGCCACTGGAGCAATCATAACAGAAGTGAGAGGTTATTTCATTGTGAAAGAGGATAAAGAAAACCATGACACTCTAAACTGGCCTCAGCAGCACCCATGGATTGGATTTGGGGGAATTTCTAGGCAGATCTGAAGTGGAAAGGAAAGGAAGGAGGTTGCCTTAGAGAAGACCCAGACTCCTGGGGAGCATGAGCAGATTTTTGATGACTTCTGGTGCTTCTAATATGAAGAGTCCCCAAGCTGAGCTACTGGTTTGGCTGGATTTGCAAAAGATACACTAATGAGGGAAATGTTAAAACCAACATAAAAGTGGACACTAAGGTATACTCTTGTATACCTCATGAGAAAGTGGAAAAAAAAAATGAAAATAAAACTTAGATACAGTTCTGTATCTAGACAAACTAGGATCTAATAAAGTATCCAAATTTTGTCATCCTTAGTTTCCCCATTGCTGGTCACTTAGGTTTGCTGCAACCTCTACTCTTGTAATCACCTGTGTGTGGGGGGGCTCCCTTTCCCTCCCCACCCCAAGGTTTAATCACTTGGCAGTTCTCCCATTGTTCAGACTCCCATCATTCTTCACCTGTTTTGCACAACTGGTCCTGTTCCTAATTGGTCTCTGCCAATTCATCTCATCTCCACTTCCATCATTGATGTGGCTGTTGGAGTGATAATTTGGTAAATCCTAAATCTGACCACGTCAGTCATTTTATTCTGAAGTTACTTTGAACTGTTGGGCATTTAAATTCCTTCGTAATCTAGCTACCTTTCAAGGCTGATTGTTTCTTTTCACATATGGTGTAAAATTCATAAAATTATGAATTTATTTTTTGTAAGACAATTGGGGTTAAGTGACTTGTTCAGGGTCTCACAGCCAGTAAAGTGTAGAGTTCAAGGCAGAATTTGAACTTGGATCCTCCTGTTTCCCTGGCCAGTGCTCAATCCACTGCTCCCAACTAGCTGCACACTGCACTCACCTCTTTCCCCCTTTCCTCCCTTCCTCCCTTCCTCCCTCTCCCCTCCCCCCCTCCCCCCCCCCCCCCCCTTTTTATCCAAACAGGTTTACCCTGGCGGATATTTCCTTACTTTCTGCAAACATAGCTATGTCTCCTCCAGCCTTAGAAAACGTTTTCTGATTTTGTCGCTTTGCCATTTCTAAAATGTGGAAAATGTGCCCTCTCAATCTCAGATTGTTTCAAGGCTCAGCTTAAATTTCACACATTTATATAATTCTTTCAATTGCTAGTATACTCTCTCTTCCCTTGAATTTATATTTTTTATGCACTTATTTGTATATTCTTCCCTAATAGATTGTAAGCCCTTTTGAGGGTAGGATTTCTTTTTAATTTCCACAGTGTCTAGCATAATGCTTTGCACATAGTAGATGCTTAATGAATAAAACAGTTTCTAATAAGGCTATAGATTTCAGAAGCTCTGGAACTTGGGGGTGTGGCTAGAATCACTTTAAATATGGCAAACTATAAAGAAATAACTTTTAGAACTTGAAGTCAGCATATTGGAGCTTTAATAATTCACACAAAATTCATGTGCACACTGTACAAGAACATAAAAGAAGGCCATGTGAGTAAATAAATTTCAATAAACGTAATTGGGGGGGGCTGTAAATGTTAGAAGGGCTCTAAAGGCCCCTATGGAATGGAGGGGCATGAATAAAAAGGCATCACCCTTATATTAGCTTTCCTTTTTTTCCTCACTTTGGTTTCTTGGTAAATCATTTCATTTCAGTCTTTTGATTTTGGACCAATTTATCCAATCTGATCTTACCTGGCTTAAGCCTCAGCCCTCAACTCAGTTTTCAGTGAATGGAACTGGACACCATCCTGACTAGATCCTACAAATTTACGTTTTGTAAGCTTACATTTTGAGCTGTTGCTGTTGGTAATCCTTTTACTTGCCCTCCAGCTCATTGCAATTGGGCATTGCATCTCTTTACACTCTCCAGCATCCCTCCTTGTCCCTTCCTGTCCTCACCCATCTTGATATTCAGGGCTGACCTTCTTGCTAACGCTAACTTCTGTGCATGTGACCCATCCCCTTCCCAATCTTTTCTCCAAATTTCCTGGTCATTTCTACTCTCACTTAGTTTCAGTGTCTCCCTGGCGGGTATTTCCTTACTTTCTGCAAACATAGCTATGTCTCCTCCAGCCTTAGAAAACCTTCATTGCTAATTCTCCCTTTTGTGCTAAATCTTTGATTGGTTATCTATGGCCTGGCTCCTCAACTGTACAGTCTGGCTTCTAGCCTCATAATACAAGGGAAATGAGTCAGCTCCTAAGCTTCTTGGATTTCTGTGACACTTTTTGACACTTTATCACTGTGATGACTTAGGGTTTTGAAAAGAGCCTTCCTTCTGAGTCTGCTCTTTCTAGGTCATCTTGCCTGGATCTTCAGGCCTCCCCAGAGCTCTCTCTACCTTACAATATTTTGTATTTGTATTAAATGGCATTAGATGTGTACACCAAATAGTATGAATTGGGAGGATGGTATGTATGGAGCATTTGGCTTCTGGGTGTTTGCAGTTGATTTTGATGGTTGGGTAATGAATCAGCAAAAACATAGGGTGAAATAAAGCCAGAGATTAGAGGTCATAGAACTTGCTCAAGTGGCAGCAAGTTAACTTACTCCTCAGTATGGCTAACTGGAGTTGGAAACAAGACTTTGAGCTGAAAGAATCACAAAACCTCAGAGCTTCAAGTTAATCTTAGAATTCAAAATTTTAGGCTAGAAGATACCTCAGTGGCTATTCAGTCCAATCCATATCCATTTTTTAAAAAAAGCACATCTTACATTCTACATTGTAATACAGCCTACAAGTGATTAATTCAGCATTTACCTGTATTATTTTTATTTTCCCTGAGGCATTAAGTGACTTGTTCAGGGTCACACAACTGGGAAGTGTAACATGTCTTGAGTTGAACTCAGGTCCTCCTGACTAAAGGGCTCTATCCACTGCGCCACCTAGTTGCTGACCCAACTGAATTACTTTCAAAGATCAGAAGCTCGCTATTCTCTCTGGTAATACATTCACTTTTGAACAGTTCTAATCAGTAGGAAGTTTTTTTCTTGGCATCTAACCTCAAGTTTTGTCTTTGGAGATTTCTCACTCATAGTTCTGCCTTATAGGCAACAACAGAAGTTATCCTTCCCACAAATAATTGAAGATACATTCTCCAATTAATCCTTACATAATGTTTACATTATGCATCCTGGGTTTTCCTTTGGACATGATTCCTTGCTTAAAACTATCCCTTGTAATAGAATACAGTACTCCAGAGGTTTGATAAAGAGTGTAGTGCAACTTGTCTTTGGACTGTCACTTTTGTTCCTGAAAGTTAGATATTTATTAATTCAGTTCAAAATTACATTGGTTTTCTTGATTGCCACATCATGCTGCTGACTAATACTGCAAACCTCCAGGTCTTTTTTTTCAGAGTGACTGTTTTAACTGTGCTTTCCTCATCTTTTATTTTTGAAGCTGATTTCCCTCAGGTACAAGATTACATTTATCTCTTCTGAATTTTAGATTTAGCTTTATACTCTTGTCAAGCCTTTTTTGGATCTGATTCTGCCATCTGTTGGGTTATCCATTAGGCCAAACACAGATCCTTGAGCACTCTATTGAACACACTCTCACATTGACTAGGAACCATTTTTAATACCTAGTCTGTTTGACCATACAGCCAATCTTTTATCTAGTTGTAGTATCATCCATGTTTTTCTATCTTCATGAGAGGAGAAAAGCTTTGCTAAAGTCCAGGTAAACTCTTTAGCATTGTGCTTATCTATTAGTTTGATAAATAATCTGACAAGATCTGTTTTTTGGTGATTTAATGATATGGTCCCCTTTTTAGATGTTTGCCAATCTTTTTTTAATGACCTATCTTGTAATATTTCCATGAAGTGAAGTCATATTTATGGTCTATAATTTAAAGATTTTTCGTTTTTAAAAATTGAAACATTTCCTTATCTTATGGAACCTTTGTCATTTTCCATGATTTTTCAAACTAGAGATTCAATCACAACTCCCTATTCCTTTAGAACCTGAGTTAACTAATGATAGTTCATTTCCTTATTTTTGATATCCACTCCGTGTTGTAGCATTTTTGTCATTTCCATTGCAAGGTCATTGTCCCTGGCAGAGAAGGCAATAGCAAAAGAAATCTTACCTTCCCTGTCAATGACCATTGTCCCATTTATCTTGATAAATCCCTTTTGGTTCTTATTTTCTCCTAATATAGTTTTTTCTTAAATGGTCTTTTTTGTTGTCCTTTTCACAATCTCTGCTCAGCATGTTAGCACTTCAAAGAGATTTCTGCAGATTAATGGTATGGTCTTGTAAAGTCCATCATCTTTAGTACAGTTTTTCTTAAAATCCCAAATTAAAGAACTCCCTATGCTTCCATATTGGTTTGTTTAGACAAATCCATAAATCCCCCAATTTTTCTTAATTGGAAGAATTTCCTTCTTGTGCATCTAGCATTCTTCAAGACTGATTTTCCATATAATTTAATTTAGTCCACTAGTATTTACCTAGATTTTCTTTGAACCTTTTGAAATTGACTTTCACAAATTGTAGGAAGCGCTTTCAGTCTCTCTCCATTTTTCCTCTCCAGTTTCTCAAACTCTAGGAAGGGGAGTGGTCACTTGCCTGAGGTTTTCCATTATTCCCATCCCAGCAACCAGTAAGAATCACATCAGGAATAGAATTCCTCCATGTTGGTTGTCTACCTTTGAAGGGTAAAATACCCACTAAAGCAAGTCAAAAAGTTTTAGTTGCTTTGCTTTTAGCTCAGAAAGCTCCAATAGAGGGATGGATAATAGAACTTTCCTATCCCTATTACATCACACCTTGATGCCAGACTTTTGTCTTCTCTAAATTCTTAGTATGGAAAGCTTCAACCCCATTTCACTTTAACTCTCTTGAATTTCTCAATGATAAACCATTTTGAGCCTATAGAAGACTCCCTTTATTTAAGATCATACAGCATTTCCATCACATAGTTTAGTGTAAAAAAAGATTTGTACAGGAAACTGCAAATGTATTGTGAACAACTAGCTATTTTAAATATATAGTAAAGTTATGTACATTTTTTTCTATCCCTGTCTCCACCCTAGAGATGGCTACCATTAGACACAAATGTGTATGGGTGTGTGTGTGTGTGTGTAATCATTTAATACATTCATCTGTACCTTTTCTGGATGCAGATAGTGCCTGCCTTCATATGTCCTTTCTAGTTTGGATATTTATAATAAAATCGAGTCACTCAAAGTGGTTCTTAAAACAATATTGCTGTTACTATGTACAACAACATTTTGCTCTGCTCATTTTGTCCTTCATTATTTTGTACAACTCTCCATGTTTTTCTAACATCAAGTTCAATTTTATAATAATATCCTACCACATTAATGCCACAACTTGTTCAGCCATTCACCAGTTTACTACCATCACTGGACTGCAATGTCAAGTTCTTTGCTACTCCATTTCTGTTTCTTTGAAGAACATTCTTCCTAACAGCCTGAAGTAGAGGGTCATAATTCTTAATCACTTACCTCTTTGGAGTTGGTATTAGCAAAAAGAAGAATTATATCCTAGGAGATAAGGAATAAAGAAAGGGATGGAGTAAAGCTGTTGAGGGGGTTTGCAGTGTGGAGTAGGGCAGAGAGAGTTCCCAGGGGATAGATGTCACAGTCCACTTAGAATGAGCTGTGTAGCCATTGATGGCCTGAGAAGACATTTGGAATGACCAGTGGAGGACCACAGAAGAGGGGGTGGTGGTAAAGGAACAGGGCATTCAGTATAGCTCAAGATTGGAAAGAGCTCAGAGGAGAGATGGACTAGAGGTAATGGGACATAGAATGTTTGAGGAGGGAGGCGGAGAAGAAGTAGAAGGATCAAATATGATCAGAGAAGCTAGTGGAGGTCACATCCTGGGTGGGGGGGGAGGGGAGGAGCATGTAATTAAGTCTGACCATTCTCAGGAATCACCCAAATGATGGTCTGGGTCGAGCCAGAGGTTTGGGATTGGAAGGACAGACAGAACTCCATGGAGAAAGAGGGGAGGGAGAGGAGAGTAACTTGTAAGCAGAGCTGGGGAAGATAAACAGCTGGAGTGAGGCTCATAGGAAAAGTCTGATTGGGGAGTTATTCGAGTGGGGATTGGGGATCTCGAACTTACCTACTCTAGTGTATCCAAGCAAGAGAGGAAAAGTGGCCACTGGGGAAGGGTGGCCCAGTACTGAATTTGCACAGGGCAAGAAAATAGAAAAATGGGGGAGGTGGAGATGGAGGAGTGAAGACTGAGAATATGAAGGAAGTTTAATGATTGGGCAGATGGGACATACTTCAAACTGACTGCACAGGAGTATACTTGTCAACTCAAGTCTCATTTATGAGCCCCTGGCCCTTCTAAAGTTCAGCCTGGGGACTGAAGTCCTTGTTGGGGCAACACCAAGCCATGGGCTGAGATTCCATATTTCACATATTGAGATCATTACATTGAAACTGTTAAGAGCAAGAACTTTTACAAGCTACCAGATAACTTCAACTAGACGATCTAGTACTCACAAAATGTAACTGCGTTTATCTCCATTTGTTCATAGTATGTTCTGTTCACATTGCATCTGTTCAGAATCTTTGCTACTACAGTACATTTCCTTTGTCTATAGTCCTAAGGAGGAAAGAAGAAAAGGTTGGTCTGGTATGACCTGTTAGATCCAGGCTGGCTCTTTGTGGATCAATCGCTGCCTCCTTTTTAGATTGACTGTCAAGTGCTTTGGTTGCATCCTGATTCTTTGTGACCCCATTTGGGGTTTTCTTGGCTAATATACTGAAATAGTTTGCCATTTTCTTCTCCAGCTCATTTTAGAGATAAAACAGAGGATTAAGTGAATTGTGCAGAGTCACACATTGGTAAATGTCTGAGGCAGATTGGAACTCCATTCCAGTTAGCTAGCCATTCAGTTAATATATTTTGGAATTTTTTCCAGGAATCAAACTCAATATTGTGGCTAGTAATTTGTGAATTCCATTCTCTTGTTTTTATTTTTTGCTTTTCCTGCACTTGAGTGGAGTAGAAATAACACCTGCCAATTTTTTTTCAGTATTATTTTTACAGGAAGTTAAACTAGGTAGGTGGTAATAAATGCCTGTATTAAAATGGTAGAGAGGATTGGAGCAAGGCAGAGACTATTATAGTCATTTTGTGGTGTTCAGATCTGATAACATATATAAGGTTTTTTTGACCTTGCCTCGATTTCCTTCTCTGCAAAATGGGAATATTAACACTTAATTCCCAAAGTTACGAAGATTAAATGAGAAAATAATCATAAAGCGTATTGCATAGCCATAGTGAATGCTATCGAAATATTAGCCAGTCTATTAAGCAGCACCTTCCACCGTGCCTGCCACATATTCGACACCGTCTGAATTTTGCTGTTACTATTAAGCTATAAATGCTAGTTTTTGTAGTTGATAGCAAATCCTGGAGCAGACACTAGGCGGCAGTGTTCGCCTGCCTGCGTTGTGGGCTCCCTTAGTGGCTACCGTTCTCCGCGGCGGGCACACCTGCGAGTTATCCCTGCCCAGAAGGCTCTGCTAGATGGCTTCAGGAGGCGTTTGCAGCGGCTCCTGAAACAGCACAGTCACTTGCACCGAGAATTCTCCTCCTGGAGGGTATCACCGACCTCCAAGGAGCGGAGGAATCGACCGATCATCCCCTCTCCAACCACAGCCAGACGGACACCATCCCA
Organism: Sminthopsis crassicaudata; assembly: GCF_048593235.1. NCBI lineage: Eukaryota > Metazoa > Chordata > Mammalia > Dasyuromorphia > Dasyuridae > Sminthopsis > Sminthopsis crassicaudata. Next base: position 98,159,883 of record NC_133620.1, on the reverse strand, counting down.
GAACCGGCCTCCAGTCTGCTAAAAAAAATGGCCCTACAACAAGCGGAAACTCCCTCTGGCTTGGAAGCTTTTTGTAGCATCGAATGCACTATTTGGAATACAAACCCTTTAGCCTGATATTGAAGGCTTCCGCAAGCTCTCTAAGGTCCTTCCAGCCCGAGTATACATGTGGGGTCTGCGTTCCAAGCAGGAACGAAATCTCTTCTGTCTTTCCAAGGCCTGTCGTCCTTTAAGGTGATCACTTCAGGTCCCGTTCCCTCTTTTTCCCTTCCATATCTTCCCGTCTCTCAGTCCCTTGATCCAGTTCAACATCGTCAATTCATTAGATATTTGGAAATTGAAGATGGAGGGTTTTCTCCGGATTTCTCACTACATATTTTGTGACTTTTTCTATATTTTTGTTAGCAGTGTTCCTTAGCATGCTAAAAACTTCAAATTGCAAAGGAAACATCCTGTTTTATGGGGAAGAATCAAACAAATGAGGTAGCTTGATCCTTTGAAATATTCTTAAATTGGAGCCCTTGTCCTGTGTTTCCAGGTAATAAGTTCTGGGGATACACCCTCCAAAAAAAGAGCAGCTGCCTGCAAGAAGGGGGAGGAGAGACGTAAATACATGCAAAGTAGTTGGGGGGCTGCAGTAGCAGGAGGTGCTAATCGGCAATTAGGGGGATCAGGAATGTCACACTGGGAGGCAGATTGAGTCGAGTCTGGACTGGAGCTGGGATTCCAGCCATTCATGAAGGCAGGAGGGAGGAGAGCAAATGGCAAGTTGTCTAGCTTGTCCGGAGTATGAGGTTCTGAACTACGTGAAATCTTTCATGGAGAGTTTGGAGCCAGAGCCAGACTTGGGTTTGTGCTTTGTCCTGGAGGCTGGAGTTGAGGTGATCAGAACTGGGCTTTTAAGAATATGAATTTGTGGGTTGTAATCAACCGGGGGGAGCGGAGCGCCTGAGGGGCCCTTAGGGAGGGCCTAACTCTCTGAGTGGGAAAAAAGGTGAGATTGGGTAGCTGATAAAACTTGTCACCACTTACTGAAGCCGACTTCAATATTGTATATCTGAGAGACTAGCAGGGGGAGCTGCTATGTATACATAAACCGGTGTATACGTGCATAATGTATGTGTGTGCCGAATACAGTTTGGCGTATAGGTAGATTCCAAACAGGAGGAAATTGGGAATGTGGGACCAGTGCTGGGGCCCAGAAGATAAATGAATCTGGATATGTAGATTTAATGGTCATTCACATGAAATTTCTAGGGGTTGAGTCATCTATTCAAAGATCTTCAGTGATGGTAGCACTACCCCTTGAGGCACTTTTCCCCACTTTTGGATAGCTTTAAAAACTTCCCTTTTATTTTATGCCTCAATTTACACTCTTTGATCTTAGTTGCCTAAAGTGAAATCATCCTCTAGGGATTAATATGCAAAAGAAATGTAAATCCTTCTGTACTTGACAACCCTTTAAATATCAAGTCCCCCCTCTCCTATAATCTTCTCTTGGCTAATCATCCAATTTAGCTGATTACTGAGCTAATCAGGATAATGGTAAGGATGTACTTCACTTAGATTTTGGCAAAGTTTTTGATAAAATATCTCATTCTTGTAAAGACGAGAGAGATGGAGTAGACGATGGGGTCCAAAAGGATTCAGATCTGGACGGATGGCCTCACTGAGAGTGGTGGTTCTTGTTACAAACCTCCCAGGTAGAGCTTTAGTGAGATGCTTTTTATTAGTGAAATAGAGAGACCCACACATCAGATTTGCAGATGACAAAAGCTGATAGTGATAGCTAACACACTGAACTGATGGGATCCAAAAAGGAATCTTGCCATCCTAGACATTGGGCTGAATTGAATAAATGTCAATAAAATTTTATACTTGGGTACAAATCAATTTCAAAATCTTAAGATTGGGGAAAACATGATGAGACAGCATTCTGAAAAAAGATCTGTGAGTTTTAGTGGGCTTCAGGCTTATTCTGAGTCAGCATTATGATATGGCAGCCAAAAAAGCTAATATAATTCCGAGCTGCATTAAGAAAGGCCCAATTTCCAGGAACTGGAATGTCCTACTGTAGTGCTTTTATTCAGACCTTATCTGCAGCAGCCCGTGCACTTCTGGGCACCGTTGATTGAAGAACCTTGAGTAGGCAGAGCTGGCAACCAGGATGACAGGACCTTGCGTCTAGCCTGGAGAAAAAACTGAGGGATGATAGCTGTGGTATTAAGTTTGGGGCTAGGGGTGAGATTCAGTTTCTATTTAGCCCCGCAGGGCAGAAGCAAGAGGAGCAGGCTGAGGTAGCAAAGAGGCTTAAATCAAAAATTTCTTCACAGAGCTGCCCTGAAGTATAATGAGAGGCTTCCAGAGGGAGGGGCTGGATTACTGTTTTATCTGATTTGTTAATGGGGATTCCTTTCATGATTGGGTTGGATTAGATGGCCCCGAGGGTCCTTTAGTCCCTAAATCTGTGATTCCCTGTGAAACTCTTCCAACTAATCCTCATGACATGATTTCAAGCTGCCTTCCTCTCAATATCCTTCACTTTATAGACAAGAAAAGTGAGACTGAGAGCAAGGAAAAGCTACTTGTCTAACCTTGGGCAAGTCATTTAACTCCAATCACCTCAGAGAAAAAAAGTTACTTGTCTCAGGTGAGATAAATAGCTAATAGTAGATGCCCAATTTTTAGGCACATAACCTTCCCCTTCACACATAACCTTCCCAGTTGCCTCTAGTATAAACCTGAACAGGCAAAGTGGGCTTTCTTGTTAATAAAACCTGCAAAAACAGACAAATTTGCCATGTCTGCCAAGCCGCCAGAAGGGGTCATGGTGTTTGCTGAAGTTATGTATTATTCCCTCTGAGATTGCATAGTTTGAGTTAAGGAACTCTTGAAAACTTTGGAAGCTCAAATTGGCTAAGAATAAGCCATCTCCAAACTCAGCATTTCCTTTGTTGATTGGACTGTTAAGACTGGTAGATCATGGGTATACTAAAGATACAAGACTCATGACACATTTACAGAGAAAATGGAGAGTTAAATTCTTAGCTGTAGCCATGTCAGAGTATAACTCGGAGAATGTCAGAATTTGCCCATCATGAAGATAATGGGTGGCAGAATTGAATAAAAAACAGGTCCTCAGACTTCAACTCCAGTAATTCTTCCCACTGTGTGTCAACATATAAGGGGTAGGGAGGTGGGTGTTTCCTAAAAACTATTCCACTTTTTCATAAATGTGAAGGTCTGTGTCTTCTATATGTCATACTTAAATCAAATTTGTGGAGGATACACTCAATCTTTTTATTTTTTATTATTACAGCTTTTTATTTACAAGATACACGCATGGGTAGTTTTTCAGTGTTGACAGTTGCAAAACCTTCTGTTCCAACTTTTCCCCTCCTTCCCCCACCCCCTCCCCTAGATGGCAGGTAGACCAATACATGTTAAATATGTTAAAGTATAAGTTAAATACAATATATGTATACACGTCCAAATAGTTATTTTGCTGCACAAGAAGAATCGGACTTTGAAATAATGTAAAATTAACCTGTGAAGGACATCAAAAATGCAGGCAGACAAAATTAGAGAGAGTGGAAATGCTATGTTGTGGTTCACACTCATTTCCCAGAGTTCTTTTGCTGGGTGTAGCTGATTCTCTTCATTATTGAACAAAAGGAACTGATTTGGTTCATCTCATTGTTGAAGAGAGTCACGTTCATCAGAATTGATCCTTATATAGTATTGTTGTTGAAGTATTCAATGATCTCCTGGTTCTGCTCATTTCACTCAGCATCAGTTCATGCAAGTCTTTCCAAGCCTTTCTGAAATCATCCTGTTGGTCATTTCTTACAGAACAATATTCATATATCACAATTTATTCAGACATTCTCCAATTGATGGGCATCCACTCAGTTTCCGGTTTCTAGCCACTACTAAAAGAGCTGCCACAAGCATTTTGGCACATACAGGTCCCTTTCCCTTCTTTAATATCTCTTTGGGAATAGAAGCTCTGTAGTAGCATTGCTAGGTCAAAGGGTATGCACAGTTTGATAACTTTTTGAACGTAGTTCCAAATTGCTCTCCAGAATGGTTGGATTTGTTCACAATTCCACCAACAATGCATCATAACTCAAAATCTTAGGTGATTTTTATCAGATCAGAAATTTTACTAGATTAGATTCAAAACAAAAAAGATGAAATTTAACTGGATAAAGAGAAAATACTGCATTTAGGTACAGAAAATGAATTACCATAACTATAGGATGGTGGTTTAGTGGCACTCTACATAACAAAAGACCTTGGAGCTTTATTTGATGCAATTTTAAGATAAACCAACATTATGGTTGGAGCCCCCCCCCCAAAAAAAAAAACAAAAAACAAACTAATCCAAAAGGGGCTTCATTAAGAGAGGTGTCTAGAAGTACTAAAGTTGTTTGGCACCTTGTTTCTGCTCCAAGGACTTAGAATATTGTGTCTTGGTATCACAAGTTGGTCCAAAGAGTTTGGAAATTATGCTGATTAGGAACTGCTATAGGAGAAGGGGAGAGAAACAGGCAAAGACTGTGAGGAATTTTGGTTAGCTAGTGGTTAGGTATCTGACTTTTCAATTCACTTTCCATGAGAGGGGTGCCCAGGTAGGGCTAAGCAGATGGCAGTCTCCTAATCCCATGGAATCAAAGCCCCCAAAGCAACTTTGAGATCTCACCTTTGATATCCCTGTCTCCCAAATATGAAGGAAGAAGTTGGTGGGAAATGTTGGTTGGGCGCACAGGACAATAAAATTGTCTTTGAGGGGGCAGCTAAGGATTATGACTGACTCTACACAGGATGAAATTGGGTGCTTTCCATCCTACCTGGGATGGGGGTTTGGACACGCGTAAAGCCATTTCCTCATCCTCAGACATCAGTATAGTGTAGACAGGTAACTCTGAAAGCTCTCCATGTTTCTCATAAGCTCCTGATAGGAAGCATGTAACCACTTCTGCAAATGGCTTTCTGGATACCTGGCTGGAGGGTAATAACCCTCCAACTCAGGAAAATTTTTCATTTTCATTTTCCCTTCTATTTTAAGACCACATGTTTTAAGTCTAACTGGCTTAAAACATTAATTGCTTGGATCATGGGTTTCAAGCTCAAAGTCTATCATTTCTTTTGGGCCAGGAGCTTGCCAAGATCCTAACCACTCCTAACCTCTTATCCTTTGTAAACTCTCTCCCTTATCATATAGACCTAAGTCCAATCCAGCCAATTAAACCTCATTGTATCAAAACATCCTAATCATGACCACCTCAGAGAGGGCCAGAAAATGATAATGCTATAAAGACTTGCCTCTGGTAGCTGGTGAATGTCCTCAGGGGATTTATAAGGAGGACCACAGTCTAGATGGGGGCCAGAAAAGCCTTTCCAAAAGTGACATCTGATTTTAATCACATTCGACTAGTATTAAGTTCCTACCGTGTGCAAGGCATTGGGAGTACAAAGTAAAAAATGAAAAAAAGTGCGCCTCCTCCCGGAAAGGCTTTTTTTTTTTTTTTTTTTTAATTAATAGGTATTCATTGGATTTCCTTCTACCAGGAAGATGCAAGTAAATATAGTCTTAAAAGGGAGAAGGTGCTTATAACTGGAAACGGGAAAAGACTCTTGTAGGAAGTAGCACCTGAATTAAACCTTGAAGAAAGCAAAGGATTCTTTGAGTAAGACAACACTTGTATTGCAGAAGTAAAATTAATAAAATTCGGATGGGATGGAGTGGTGAGCAAGAGGAAAGAATATAAAATTGTAAGAATATAAGGGTGTGAAAGGAATCCCGGTGGTATCATCTGCTTGGAGGTTAAATGGATCAGGGGAGAAATAGAGGGTTTTTTGTGTATGTTGATTTTGAGATTACTTTAGGACATATCCAGCTGAAAGTCATAAAGCAGGTCATAAGGAGGGATGACATGTGGGGGACTTAGATTTAGGAGTTTGTTGCATAGATATGATTTTTGAGCCAATGTGAACCGATTGCCAAGAAAGGATGAGGGGACTATGTAGAAAAGGGAGGACCTAGGACTGAACCTTGGGGAATACCCATGTTTAGTAGGTAGGAGGAGGAGAATGATTCAAAAAAAGGAGGATGAGAAGCTGTTAGGAAGAAGAGGAGAGAAGGGAGTGTCTAGGAGGGCTGAGTGGTTAATTGTATAAAAAGCTAGAGAGAGGTCAAGTAATAATTGTAGTTAATAGCATTTATACAATGCATTAAGGTTTGGAAGACACCAATGTCATCTCAATGGTTATCCTGGGAGGAGGGGCTATTATCATCTCTAATAAATAGAATGAAAAGTGAGACTAAGATTGTTAAGAAATTGTTGATCATCTTGAGGACAGAATAGTAGGATTTGATGCTAGATTGTAAGGTCACTTGAGTGGCAAGTTAGGAAATGGAGGTAAATAGGTAGAGGATCTTTTCTAGAGGTTTCTGAAAAATAGAGATGTAGGAAGATAGTTTGAGGAGCTCAACCTTCTGTTTGTAAACAGACTTTAAAAATTTAATAGTCTTGGTGATAAGTTCTGGCAAACTGGGGTCCTCCGGAGACATATGTGCCATCAAAGGGAGGAGGCAGCTTGTACAGATGTCCAATGGGGGGGTCCATGCGAGGAACGTGTGTGAATGGATATGTTGCATTTCTGGCATTTCAGGACCCCCCCCCTCCTGATAATCAGTGTCGCTTCTCCATGGACACTTTTGCCTGGGCACTGCTTTGATGGCGTACAGGGACTCTGTTGTGTGGGGTGGCCAGGTCTCCCAGGGCTCAAATCCACTCTCCAAGTCCTCAGCAGTTTTTTGTATGTGAATGTGCCCAAAGCTTGACACACTGTGATTCCCAGTAGATGCAAAAGACCCTCGGGACCTACCCATTCCCCAGATAATGTCAAGCACTCTGTAAAACATGCATCTTTATTAATGACATGCTGTATATGACTGCATAAGTAATAAGCATTTATACAACACCTACTACGTGTCACTACTTTACAGATATCTCCTTTGATGTATGAGTGCCTTTGTGTTCTGGTGTGTGAGTATATGAATAACTGCCTACATGTATTCCTATTAATCTCTTGCTTTGCAGATGGGAAGCACTGGATCATAGATTTAGAGCTGGAAAGGGATCTTTGATATCTAATCCAAATCCCTTGTTTGATGGATGAGGTCACTGAGAGCTAGTTAGTTTAGTGACTTGCTTATTCACTTAGCTGGCATTGAACTCGGGTCTTTTGAATGCACACACTGTTTTCTTGCCACTGCTTTTATAAGAATTATAGCTTACCTCTTACGCTATCTGCATTTAATCAGGTTCATTATAAAAATCAACTTATAGAAATGGTTAATCAAGAATTCATTATAACCTTTGAGGAGTCTCATGACTGTGCAAATGTACTGTAGTTCTTGGGGAGAGAGGTTTGACTCTGTATTATTTTTCCATAGTTAGGTTATGCCATTATTTGTATCTAAAAGCTTGTATTTCCATAGATTATAAATTCCACAAGGGCAAGAACTACCTTCATGACTTCTGTTAATTCCTCCAATGCAAATTAGACTATTTTGATGAATTTATGCATCATGAATTATTGTTTTTTTGAGTGAATAGACCCTGATAAACTATACATTCCCCTAACAACCACCTGATGGAGTAGGTAGTGAGCGTGGTTGATATAAATTTAATTCAATTCAACAGACTTTTCCTTATTTCATTAGAGAGAGTTCAAAGGACTGGAAGTCTTCTAGTCCAGCTCTCCTGACATGAGTCAGAAAAGTAACTTCTCCCTATTTTTACAGCTCTTTACACAATGAAGCCTGAGCTCAAGCCAAAACTTACCCGACACCTCAGTGCCCCTTTCAGCAGCAAAATGGGATTCCCCAATGGAAAGGATGTATTGTAGCTCCTGAGCCGTAACCCTGAGCAGGTTGTGGTGTGTTTACATGGAGGATGCTAAGAGCGGTTTCTGTAGTGTCAGCTAAGGCAATATCATGGGGCAGCCACATGGCTCAGTAAATAGAGTGCAAGTGATTGCCCCCTGTTTGCTTCAGCTTCCACTTCTGTAAAAATGAGCTGCAGAAGGAAATGGCAAGCCATTCCAGTGTGTCTGCCAGGAAAACCCCAGTGGGGTCATGAAGAATCAGACATGACTGGTACAACTAAACAACAGAAAAGCAATAGATAAGACAGAAGAAGAAATGTTTACAGAAGATTCTGGAGCCAGTTGTAAATGATTTGTTAATAATTAAAAATATGTGACTTGAAAAGTTGGTTGCTCATATGAGAGCAAGGAATGATAGCCTTGGGATCCATAAAATATTAAAAAAAAGATATCAGAAGGAAGCTTTCGATGAGTTCGGAGGCTCCTTCAGGGACAATGTACACAAAGGCCTAGTAAATATACACACCCTTGTAACACTTGCCACTGACTCCTACACTGGGGCTTGTACGGAGCATTCTTTGCCATGGCAGCCTGTGAGCTCCACAAAAGCACATGGGCTGAAAAGGCATGGATGGTTTTCATTGGGCACTCCTGGAGGGTCAAAAGGAAGCCCCATAAGTGTCCAGCTGAGCATCAAAGTAAGTATCAAGGAGGAACTTGCTCTGTATGGGATTTCTCCTGGGTTCATCCCAGCCCTGTTCTGCATCTTCCATTCTATCACTAGCCCGAGGCACGGGGGCATTGATTGACTTACTGAAGTGTGTGTCCGAGCCGGGTCATCCTGGTTCAAAGGCTGCACCACAGATGCCCTGTATCTGGGAGACATGGGAAGTCCTAAATAGGGAGTCTTGGACGTGAGACCACACCCCCATTTTACAGAAAAGCAGCCCCGGCTGGGAAGGCACAGTTACTGTCAGAGGGGGTGACTGAGTCACTGAACTACCTGAGGCTTAAATCTGGAGGGAGGCACACTGTATGTGAATACCCACAAATCTGTGTGATTCTGCCATGTTGTATCAGTTCTAGAGGGTTCTAAGACTTGATCTTGGGCCAAACCTTGGAGGGGTTGGGTTTGCCTAAATAAAGCAAAGAATTATGGAAAGTGTGGAAGGAGCAAGCACAAGATAGTCGGCACATAAATGTGAATTAGGATTCAATGGAGTTGTAAGGTTTGCTGAGCCCAGCGACCCAAGACATGAAACGACCTAGAGCATGCGAGGAGCGTGGTCATCATCCCCAAAGAGCCAGGGGCTCTTCTGTTTCTCCCGGAAATTAACTTGACAATACTGGGGACCTTGGAGAGGAGGCAGCCTTCCTGAAGATCACCTTGGCTCCATCGCACTTCCATGATGATGGTTATGTCATATTCCTCTCTACGACTATAGGCTCTGTTAGGACTTGTCTTTCTTCCCTTCTCTCCCTCTCCTCTCTCCCCTTTTCTCTCCTTCCTCTGCTTTTTCTCAAAGCAAGGTTAAGTGAAGGCACGGCAGCTTATTCCCCTCCCATCTCACTGATTTCAGTTCAGACATTTTTCAGTCATGGCCCCATTTGGCATTTTTATGGCAATGATACTGGAGTGTTTTGCCATTTTCTTCCCCAGTTGATTTGACAGATAAGGAAACTGAGGCACACAAGATTAAGTAACTTGTCTAGAGTTACACGCCTGGTAAGTGTCTGAGGCCGGATTTGAATTTGGGTCTTCTTGATTGCAGACTCTGCACTACGACACCATCTGGCTCCTCGAGAGGAAGATAAGTGAAGGCCCTAACGTCACTCAGTGAAGTTCAGAATATAAGGGGGAACTCGGCTAGATTCTCGCCCTTGGTGATAACTTTGAGATCATAAGAGTGACCATCTAGTGTTTTTATAGTTGAGGAAACTGAGGAACACGGGGTTCAAGGGACTTAAGTGGAAAACAGGATCTGAGCCCAGATCCCAACATGGTGCACTCTCATTGTTGCATATCACATGGTCATGGCTAATCAGAAACTCCCCTGGTCAATTTAAGTTCACAGAGTGGCGAGGGTTTGGTTATATGCCATTATTTGGAAATGGGTTGATGGGATGAATTATATGTGCTCTCAACAACATGGATGTGTCAAAGAAAAACGTGGTCCAGTGGTGGGGGTTCCACAACCCCAGCCTTTTTTAGGGGAGAGAGCTCCTAAGTATTCCAGCTTTATGGTTCCTGATGTAGCAACAAGCTGAAATTCTCAGATTCAGCTTATTATGAGGAAGGGGAGAGTTTGCAGGTAGCACCACCCTCCTGCAGAGAGAAGGATCACACATGTGGGCCCCCTGCCAATGGAGTAACAAAGAAGTGCATCCCTAACACGAAGAAGCCAAGGGCCTGGAATTTGTTCTCCACTAGTTCTATAATAGGCAAGATGAGCTTGGGATAGTATTTCTCTCTTAGATAACCCAGCCCTTCAAGATCACAGTGTTGTATATCTATATGGATCTCTGAATATACATACATACATATATATATATAACCCTCTCAAATTAGCAGGCTGTAATCTGGCAAAAGTCTAAAGACTTCATGGGCCCCTATTGGGAAGGGAGGACTCACTGAATAAGAGAAATTTATAGGCTTTATGGGCTATCAAGATCTTATATGAACTTTGCATTTTTCTTTGGGGTGGAATAAAGTTTGTCTTGCACCTATTTTGTATTGTTATTTTGAGTGTTTGTATGGGATCTGAAGACTCTTTACTTACATGAAAGATGAAACATGAGTTATATCCAGAGATTTCCCAGACAACACTGGGAGCAAAATAAATCCCAAAGTTGTGATTTGAGATTCAGGATTGGATTTACTCTGTGTAAACTCACAACCCGGGCAGCCAAACCACAGGTTATACATATACTGTCCGTGATATCTATCTGGAGCAGACAATCGTTACCTCATTGCAGGTGGAAAAATTTAGCTTTCATTCAAGGCCAAAGCACTTGGAACTATTTATGCACTTTGATTTATAGTCAACCCTAAACCTTTGCCAGAAATGCAGTAAAAACCCATCTCTACCCTTTTCTCCTCCCCACCCCTCGTTCCTCCATTCCCAACAAAAAGGCCCCAAGTACTGCTGGAGTGGCTGACCGTCTTCAGCAATGTCATCTTCTCTGTTCAATCTATTCCTCTTACACTCACACATACGATCTTATTATGGCAAAGTGGAAACAGTTCTAGCTTTAGGTAATTTGGGTGGGTCCACAGGAATTAATTACAAAACATTAAATGAGATCTTTATTCTGAAGTTTAGAGGATTTATGAGTTTATTTGAGGCTCTTTAGAGCAAGGTTGTAAGAATTGCAATGGTCCTTGTGAATTTGAGGTCCAGAGAGAAAAGCAGCTGGAACTAGATCACACAGGATGCTGAATCCAGTAATCTTGACCCCCGTTCCTTAGATTTATCTTCTGTGACTCGGAGCATTTGTTCCCTCCGGCTGAGGCACTGTCCCCAGAGCCAAATCTGCAAGGCGGCTATTATTTACATAGGTTTTAACCTAGAAGGGGACCAGGGTTAGCTACTTGCCTTCCAGCTCCTCTCTGATGAGCATCTCCATCACCCACATTGCCCTCTAGTGAGAGAAAAAATATTCATCTATTTTCAAGTTCTTATTTTTTTCTGACCCATTTACTCTTTAAAGCTCCAGGGAGCCCCAAGTATACTGCAGACACCCTTTTCATCAAAATCCTTTCAGTGCCCCCAAGAACTGTTTGGGGGAGTATGGGAATACAGAGGAGAATCAAAGAGAATCCTGTCTCACTGAATGAGGTCAAATGGGTTTTCTACAGTCATGGAGATGAAGGGACGAAGCATTCACAGAATGTTAGAGGTGGAAGGAGTCTCAGAGATAAACTAGTTTAATATCTATTTTACAGATGAGGAAACGCAGGATAAGGGTCTGTTCAGGTACAGGTTGAACTAGACAGACTCAAAGATCTGATTGTGAGAGATTTGCTCAGGAAAACACTCTAGACAGATGTAAGGCTCCAGGCTCCCAAGCCAGGGTTTCTTTTCACTATGCCATTTGCTTTAGTCAGTTCTGATCTTTCTGTTTTGAAGTAGAATTCCCAGTGATCCTGAGACCTATTACCTAATTTCTAGGAGCAGGTCTAAATCTGAGTGTTGCTTGAAAATTAAGTGTCTTCTCTTACTGCTAGTTAGTGGCTAGAGGGCAGTGTGGTATAGGGAAAGAATGGTGAATCTGGAGTCAGTGACCTAAATTAGCAAACTGACTTTGGGCAGAACATTTCATTTCTCTGGATCTCAGCTACTTTTCTGCAAATCTGATTAAATGGTGGTTAACATCCTTTTTGCCTCTAAAACAGATATAGAGCCCCTATCTTCTTGGAGAGTAGCTTTTAAGACATGGGAATGTCATTTTCCACCTACATTCATAGATATTAATTGTTCATTACTTATTTTATTTTATTTTATTTTTCTTTTGCTGGATCATAGAATCGATTCTGGAAGAAATCTCTGATTATTCTTCCTTTTACCTAAAAACTACTTACATTTACTTGGGATTTGGGGAGGAGTTGACTTCCAAGGACTATTTTAAATGCTAGGAGACATAACTTAGTAAACTTATGATTTAGATGATGTTTAACCTTGTTTTATTCATCCAAACTTTTTCTTTTGGAAAGTAGCATTTCTCCCAGCTATGATTAGGGCTTTTTTTTTTTTTTTAAGACATCTTAAACATTATTTTTGTGGTTTATCTAAGGGACATTTAGAAAGTCAAAAGAAAAATGAAACATTAATTCAATTAAGTGTTAAAACTACATTTCTGTTCACCAAGACATACACTTGGTAAAAGAAGGTACAAGAAGGAGACCTTCAGTGGTAGAAATTGGATGTTAGGTTTTAGAAACCATCTACTCAAATTAAAATACTTGAAGGGGATACAATCCAGAGACGTGTTTAATCATTGTTTACTTAATTGTCAGGAACAATGCAAACTACTAGGGAGTAGAAAGAAAGAGAAGTTTGATGGAAATAATGATTTTGTGACTTAAAACCTGTAAGCTAGAAAAAAGTTCAGTACGTTGGAGCTGTTTAATGTCAATACATTGGCTGAAGCCCAGTTCATTGGACACCAATTCTTTCCTATTTGTTATATTTACAATAATTGGGCATCCGAAAAGCTTTTTATGCAGACAAAAATCTCACTAGGAAGAAGCAAAGACAATTTAAAAGGGGGTAGAGAATAGGAACTATGAATAAATACAGAATAAAAATGAATTATTTAACTCAAGGCTGGAGTGGTATGGGCATAGGGGCGACTGTTGTGAAGAGATTTGTTATCAAGAATAAAGTGACCATTATTTATTCCTTCCCCCAAACTCCTTAAGAGAAAAGGATAACAAGAAAACAAATGGGGGACAAAGACAGGGGATTTAAGCTAGAGAATGCTGAAATAATAAAATTGGTGGAAGTTATGGAATTTATGAGATCTTTAAGACAAAGAGGCTCCATCCGTGATCTGTTCAGATGGGTTTGATTCCTTTCTGCTTGAATTGTTGGGAAATGATTACCTTTGAAGTTCCATTATCGTTCTGGGATGAGTATCTTCAGCCACTGATGAATCACTGATTGAAGTGCCAAAGGAAAAACAGATACCTTTGAAAACAAAGCCACCTAGTCAGTAGCTGAAGAACTAGTGGTGTTGGAGTGGAGGAAGGTAGGTAGGGATATATGTCTGCTCCCATCCTTTACTTTTCCTGCAAGAGAAGCCTGAGGGAACAGAGAGCAGGGATGCTGAACTGCTGATTAGATTTATAACCCAGATGCTATTGGTTCTGATGAATTAAAAGAACATTAAAACCGTAGCCTGGGACACTGCATTTTTCATTTACCTAAATTGATTGCAGCATAGAATCTCTTAACAGTGTCTGAGAAGACAGGTTTGCTTTATCTAACCCTGGGTTTTCTGGAGTACTTAGAAAAAGTTGGGGCACTAGATTGATTGGGGAATTTGATTATCAAGACAGGAAGCAAAGCATGCCTCCTTAAGAAACTAATATTATCCAGACACATGAGCCTAGGCATATTCTGTGAATAGGAGGCTTCACCTTATACTTTAGTCAATCATCCTGATGGAACAAATTGAATCTTGTTAGAATGAAAACTATGAGAGAGAGTGTGGAGGAATTGATTAGCACAGTGGCAAGGTAGAAAGAACATTGGACCGGAGGTCAGGAGACCTGGGTTCTAGTCCCAATTCATTCATCCAGCATCGATTTAATACTTACTATGTGCAAGACATGTGCTAGGCACTGGGAGTAGCAAAACTGCTGTCCAGAAACTAACAATATAACGGGAAAGATAAGTATGCAAAGAACTGTGCAAGAAAGAAGGAGAGTGTAAAATCCTGTGAGAAATCTGGAGCAGATACAGATCGCCATTCAGTGGCAATGAAACCAGGTGGAAAGAAAGTTCAGCAATCGTGTATTAAATACCTACCACAAATACCTGCTAAATTTGGGGGGATACAAAGACAAAAACCTACACATCCCTACACTGAGGGAAGCTTTATTGGGGAAAAATAATATGTACAAAAAAACAAATACAGAATAATTTCATTAGGGAAATGCGCTAGCCAAATGGAGTGGGGTAGGCTGCATAGCAGAATGTAGCATTTTAGCCAAGTCTTAAAGTGCTTCCTTGGCAATTGGTGGCTTAGTGAATAGAGTTAGAAAGTTAGGAACCCTGGGTTCAGATTTTGTCTCAGTTTTCTCATCTATAAAATGAGCTGAAGAAGTAAATGGCAAACCAGTCCAGTTACTTCTGCCAAGAAAACCTGTGAAGAGTCAGATGTGACTGAAATGACTGAACACCAACAACAAATGAAGTAAGAGAAAGAGCTGGACAGGTAGCGATTAGTGGTGTGGAGGTGATTAGCATATATACATTCTAGGAATGGGAAATAATGTGAATGAAGGCACAGATATTATAGAATCTTAGATTAAGAACTAAAAGAGAACTTGGAAGTCACCAAATCCAAACCCTTCATTTTTCAAATGAGAAAAAAGGCTGAGAGAAGTCAAACCCAGGACTATAGAGTTAGTGTCTAAGACAGGGTATGAACTTGAAGACCAGCAAGAAACAGAATGAAAATTGGAGTAGTAGGGATAGAAAGAAATCACGTTTGTCTGGATCACAGAAAATTTGGATTAGATACCAGATGAGATATACCAGAATGGTACTAGTTTGTGAAATGCCTTGATTGCTAGAGTTAAGGTTTTATTTTATTAGGTAGGCCATAGGAAGTCATTCAAAAATTTTAATTAGAAGAGTGATACATTAAGAAGACTATAGAAGAAAGAGTGTGAAGGATAGGGAAGAGACTGGAAAGCTGTTACTGGGTCCATTTGAATAAGTCATTATTCCTTTCTAATCCTGTTTTCTCACCGGGGGAAAAAAACAACCACATGAAAAGAACTGGATGACCCCTTAGATCCCACTTAGCTGGGAAATGTTGTGATGCTAGACACATCCTCAGTGATAGATAGCCAACCCAAAGATGGCAGGTCACAAGAATCATCATAATTAAAGGACACAATGAGTATCATCTAATGAAGACTCATTCTTTATTAGTTTTACTTTCTCCATATTTTCTGTTTCAGCCTCAGGGTTATCTCTGCTCAGCAGCTGGGCAGTTTATGCCAGCAACTTCCTCACTAGAGCTCTGGGTTGAGGCAACTTCAATCAGATTTAGGATTTCCCCAGTGTTTTCCATCACCCCCCTCTGTGACAGTCTCATAAATAGCTACTCTCTCCCCCTTGCTCTGGGTCAGGCTGATGAATCTCTCCATGGGCTGTCACATGCTTGAGAATTATTTGCAAGGTGACTTTCTACAAATCCATTCTGTACTCTATTTCCACATGCCCTGAGATCCCAATTCCTCCATGAAACCCTGGAGGGCAATCTTCTTGACCTTGTTATCCCCAACTGCAGGGAATGAAGAGTGACACTTCTTGATGTTCTACAACAAAAGGAGCCTTCATTATTGAGTTCAAAGCATTTGGCATTCTTTGGCGCTTGATTTCCATTCAGTTCATGGTTAAAAAAAAAGTTATAGCACCACGCTTATTGCTTTCCTGCCTCTTTTCTCCCAAGCCCTTGCCAGGCCACGTTGATATGGCTTGAGCTCCACATTTGCTGGATTTGGAGTCAGGAGACCTAGATCTAACTTGACCTGGGTGCTAATTAATGGTGTGACACTTGGCAAGTCACTGGACTCCTCAGAGCCTAGTTTCCTCATGTGCAAGATAGCGTAATAAAACTACTATCTACTTCAAGGGAGTTGAGAGAAAAATGCTTTTACAAAGCTCTTAGTGTCACATAATTACAAGCTATCGATATTTTCCTGCTTCGGGACTTCCCTTTTTCCCCACTCCCACTTTTCTCTTTTTCTCTAAACTTTGGAATAAACTGGGTGGGGGTGTCTCACCTACTTTCCCTCTTTGAAGAGACTTTTTCTCTCTTCTTTTTCCATTGACCAGTCCACTGCTGATTCATCCTACTTGGTGCTGTCCCACTTTCCTATCCAGTCCTTAGAAGAAATCTTCCCCCGCGGTAGAGATGGGCAGATACAATCTCTTGACTTTACTTGTCCCTCTTAATGCGTCCCCCAGGGACAGTTCAACATGGCTCTTTTAGCACACAGGAGGATTTAGCCTTTAAATTAGCTTAGGGAAATGAGTAAGTAGCAGCCCTCTCAATCGGGTGGTTGTGGCTGGAGTGCCTTAGGGACCCCAATATAGCTGGGGTGGGGTGGAAAAACTGGGGAATGAGTAGGCAAAAATATATTCAGAGAGGAGAACTCCTGGTTCTTCACCCTAGAAGCACTTAGGTGGTTCAGTGAATAGAAGGCTGATCCCCGAGTTAGGAAGACTAGACACTTTCTGGTTATGTGATTTTGCACAAATCTCAACATACTTTGCCTCAATTTTCCCAGCTATAGAATGGGAATAATAGTAGCGCCTCCTTCCAGGGTTGCTGTGAGGGTCAAATGAGGTATTTGTGAAGCATTTGCCCCGCAGTAGACACCATATAAATTCTAACTGCTATTATTAGGAGTAGAAGTATTATCCTTCTTAGAGGTGGAATGGTAAGGGTCCAGTGGGGACCCTTCTCAGCTCGGGGCTTCAGTTACTTCATTTGCGTAATGGGAGAACTGGCGAGAATGGGCAGGAAAAGGACCTGAAAAAAGCTCAAAATGGGGCCCCAGAGCCCCTCTGGGGAAAAAGGAGTGCCTCCCCCATCCACAGCGTACGCACCCCACTTTCCCCAGCCGTGAGGGACAGCCCCAAAGTCCTTGAGCCGAGCCCTGGAAAAGGCGGCGAGAGCCGCGGAGGCTCACACAGAACAAGCCTGAAACCCAGGGCAGGGGCAGCTTCTCCCCCGGCAGCACCGGCCCCAACTTTCCTCCTCCCCCACACTGCAGCTGCTCCCCCGCCTCTCGCCCATTGATCCGTTCTCCCTCCTTGCCTCCCTCCCACCTCTGGCTCGGGCGCAGACTGCTAAGCTCAGCAAGTCTTGCAGCAGAGACACTTCGGAGCGGAGTTGGGGCAGAGGCAGAGCAAGGAGGGACCGGGTCCCGCGGAGGCGGATGCATCCCGGTTAGACTGCGCGACCGCGGCATTTCCCCAACCCCCCGAGCACCGGGAGCGCCCTTTCTCCCAGCTCCCTGGGGGCTGCACCCCGGTGAGTCTCGTGGGGGGGCACCCACCCACCTCCTCTAAAGTTTCTTCTTGGAGCCGGGGAGTGGTTTCTTCCCGGGGCGGCGGATCGAGGAGCCGCAGAATCGGAGCTTTCCCCTTTGAGGTGGGTGCGGAGGAGCGGAGCCCGGGGTGCCGAGGACTTTTCGCCTGATTGGGAAGGAGTGCCCGTGCACGAGCGGACAGAGCGGCTTTAGAAGTGGGCCCCCCGCAGCCCCGCTTCCTAGCTCCGGGGGTGAGGAGATAGTTCCCTAGTGTGAACCAGGTAGGGCGGCTCAGTCCCAGCATCTCAAGGTGACGGGCTGCAGAGGGGAAAGGAGGCGGGGTCCACACCCCGTCGGGTCCTCTGGCACTCCCCCGGGACCAGGGACCTTCCTCTTTACTCCCCCTTCTCCCCCCCACCCCCGTCTCCCGGGCCCCCGCCGGGACCAAGCCGTCGGGGATGTTTGCCAGCGCCCCCGAGCACTCTGGGGGGAAGCCTGCGGCTCGAGCTGTCAGTGGGATTGACTGAGGGGGCATAGAAGAAGGGAAGGGGCGCAGAGACCCTGAAGTGGGGAAGAAAAGACAGTGTTTTAGGCAATGGGGGATATGTGAAAGTGGGAACTCAAATGAGGTAGGGCACCAAGGAAAAAGGAGATGGGAGACCCCTTGCCCTCTGCCCAAATCCCATGACTCAGCATGTTTCTGCCCCTTCCCAGGTTCCCTTGCCAGGTCTGTCTCCTGCCAAGACTCTTAGGGTAAGCAAGAACTGGGGTCATATGCCCCTATGGCCTCCTTCATTTGCCCTTCACTTCTGAACACAACACCGTGAACCCCTCTCTCTCCCTTCCTCTGGACTGGCCCATCAAAGGGGAAATTACCTGTCCCATATCCCTTTTGCATCCCTGACCTTCCCTCCCCTCAATAGTCTCCTTAAGGTCTCCTCCCTCTCCCTACCCCATCCCTCTGTGAAATCAGAATTTCTCCCTCTCTATCCACACCAACATAGGTGTGTCCACGTAGGTGGACCTAGGATTGGGGCCCAGTGGACACTAGAGTCCTTTGACTTATAAAATGTCAAACAGGAAGTAATTTAGAGATTATCTGGTCCCAGGGCCTCTTTTTACAGATGAGAAACTTAAGACCCACAAGGGAAAGTGCTCTGCCCAAGGTCATAGGGCTAGTCAATGGCAGAATCAGAATTAGAACTCAGGTTTCCTGATTCCCAGTCATGTTTTCTGCTAAAATCACACTGATTTCCCTCTTCTTTCCACCGGATTCCAAATTAGCATCTAGCTGAACAGTCCTGGGATCCTGGAGTAGAGGTGGGAAAGAGAAGAACTGGGATCTCTGGTTGGCCCAGAAGCCCTCCAGATCAAAACCTATCCTTCTGGGATTGCAAAGGGATGGTTAGAGGAAGGGAGAATATCAGTGGTGAGGGGAAGAAAAGAAATGGTGAAATAAGAGGAGCTGCTGAAGGAAAAGGCTCTTGTAGATTCTTGGCAAGAAGCAAAAAGCAGAGAGTGAACGTGGGAGGGAGAATTGAGCTCGGATTGAGCAGGTAGAGGCTGAATGAAGAAGAGCAGCCTTAATTGGGGTGGAAGCTGGGAGTGGACAGACAGGGCACTGTGGTTGATTGATGAGGGGGAAAGGAAAAAGGGACAGGTCCTCATAGAGGTCTGGGAAGGTGTTGGCTGGTTGAAAGCGTCCCTGCCTCACGACATTAACAAGGTTGTTGTTTTGTTTTGTTTTGTTTTGTTTTGTTTTCTTTCTTTCTTTCTTTCTTTCTTTCTTTCTTTCTTTCTTTCTTTCTTTCTTTCTTTCTTTCTTTCTTTCTTTCTTTCTTTCTTTCTTTCTTTCTTTCTGAGGGGAGATAGTATTTAACCATTTCCTATCTACTTTTTTTCCATTTCAGGGCCCCCAAGCAAAGGGGTTGCAAGAGAGGGATGGGGGGAAAGACTTTAATCATTTTAGCTCCCTTCCTCTGATTCTGGCCAAGACCACCTACTTCTTAGCACTATTCTGCCCCTTTTCTGGGGGTGGGGAGAATTGAGGAACAGGGTGGGGGTCAGGACTCTGGCCCTGGGGCCAAGAGATCTCTGATGCAGTGGGACGTGCCTGGTGGAAGAGCTGGGCCTGGCAGGCTCTGCAGTGTGCAGCCCCGTCTCAGGACACAGCAGGTGAGTCAGCTCCTGGGGCCAACACCATGGCATATTGCCACCCAGCCCTGGAAGCCGTGGTGTCAGCTGCTTCTAACTCAAGAGTCCTGTTCATCAAGTCCCCCCCTTACTACTCAGTCTCCTTCAGTCATTTCTCCTTATTTGGGCTGCCTCTTCATTATGGTTTAGATTTTGTCTAAGTGTAATGTAGTAGAGTCTGAAATCCAAGGACTTGGGTTTGAATTTTGTAATTATTGTAATTATTGAATATTGTAATTATTTATGTGACTTTGGACAAGTCCCCTGGACAAGAAGAGTGTTTCTTGGATAAAACACCAGGCTTGAAGTCAGAAAGAAAAGAATTAAAATCTGACCTCAGACATTTTATTAATGGTATGGACCTGGGCAAGTCACTTAATCTGTTTGCTTCAGTTTTCTAATTTGTAAAATGGGGGTAATAATAGCACCTACCTACTATTAAATGAGATAATATTTGTGAAGTGCTTAGCACAATGCCTGGCCTATAATAAGTACTATATAAATGTTAGCTATTATAATTATTGTTTTTATTATTACCAATCTTTGAAGTATCTTCTAGCTCTAAATAGTTTGAACTTTAATCATTGGAGACAAATTCCAGCCCTACTCACCTTCAAGGGTAGTATAAGGAAGAACTAGTTAGTGTAGGGAATTCTGTGCCTTGGAGGTCATGTCTGGTTCAATGTCCTATATTACCTTTAGAGAGTTCCATCAGGGAAGAAGACAAATGATTATCAGCCCAGGGCATCTTAAACTAGCCTTCCTCAATTCCTCCCTCCCCATCTCCACCTCATTCTTCCTTTCCACCTGAAAGAACCAAAAACAGGCAGAGAAAGAGCTAGTAGACTCTCTTCTGCCAAGGGGAGCAGGTGCTATTGAGTAAGCTGCTGGTTTCACAGACATGGGTTACTGGAGCATTTGGCTATCCACAGCTCCTTATTGTCTTAGAATTTGGGGCAGGTGGGCTGGGGGAGAGCTTTGTAAGTAAGGAAGTAGCTGGTGTTATAAATCATTGCTTTATACCTCCCCAGAGCTAAGTGCAGCTAGAATTGCATTATGTCCTGGACTGGAATTGCTCCTGTGCAAAGAAAGCATTTGGTTGATAATGGGTTGAATTGAGTTGGGTTCCGCTGTGCGACTGCCATTGGGTAGGAATCTTTTTCTAGGATTTGATCTAAATACTCTCTAACCTAACACTGCAATGGCTTATTCTCTCCCTTCCTCCCTTTGTGCCAAAAGGGAGTCTCTGAGCATGTGCGGGGGCTGTTCAGCCCCTCACTCTTCCAAGCTACGGAGAAAGGCTCTAGAGTTCCCGTCAGAGAAATCCCTGACCTCACCCTATCCTCCTCACTGGAGAATGAAAGTTTCCAAATCAGCCTTATAGTTTTGCTGTCAAAGATGCAGACGTGACCTTGGATTTTCCCATGTTCGGAAACTGTCTTTATAATGTTGAATCCAACTGTCTCCTCCTGAACACAGTCCATGCATCCACCTGGCAGGGAGGGGGAAAAGGAAACTAAGAGAGGGGAACGAGAGTAGTGAGACAAAGCACGAGGGAGGAGAGGTACCATACCTTAATTGGCCTTATTGGAGAAATGGAACTGTAGACAATGTGTTATTTTCAGAGAATCCCAGTGCTGGAAGGTCACCCAGCCCAGTCCTCATTTAGTCAGGAAATCTAATGGTATACCCAGGAAGTTGTCATCCGGTCTTTGCTTTGAAAACATTCACTACTCTTCAAGGCAGTCTATTCCATGCCTGAGCAGTTCTAATTTTTAGGAAGCTCTTCATATTGAACTTCTGGTTCCCCAGAAGAAAAATGAAAACTCTTTGAGGACAGGAATTGACAAATAAGGTAAATGAATAAAAATGAGTTTATTAAGCATTTCCTATGTACAAAACAACATGCTATAATGTGCTAGGGGTAGAAATGGAAAAGCAGAATGGTCCCTGTTCTCAAAGGCTCAAGAGGCATTCTGAGAGGAGAATACAACACAAATAGGGGGTTTCAGCTGTCTTGGTTCTTAGGGAAAGAGAAGGAATGAAAGGGTGGGGGGAGGGAAAGAGGAAAGGGAAGAGAAAGAGAGGAAAAGGGGAGAAAAGAGAAACAGGAAAAGATGAAAGAAGAAGAGGTGAGAAAGGGAGAGTAAGTAAAAATTGGACATGACCCATTTGGGATGGCTACTATGTTGTCACAGGAAGATAGATGTAGTGAGATTACATAGCATTGGAAGGAATGATATGAGATAAAGGCTGCTTGGTCTTACAGTCAGAAGACTTGGATTCTAGCCTTGGCTCCAAAAATTCATCTGTGTGACATTAAGCAGACCTTTTCTCCTCACTGGACTTCAGCTTCTTTCCTTATAAAATGGGCAATAAATAAGGTTATTAACTGTTGGGCAAGCATTTTGAACGCTACAAAGAGGCCTTTAGCACAATCACGGTCTTTCAGAGTTGTAAGGGACTTCAGGAGCAAATAATCCAACCTATACTTTAATATAAATCCCCTCTTCAACATCTCTGGCAGGGGAGTCACAAAGCCTGTGCTGAAGACTTTCAAGAAAGGGGAACCCATATAGTAAACAATGAAGTACTAGTGATATTAAAGGAATATGCACCAAGTGGTAGAGCATGCAAATTCCTAGAGAATATTTTAAGCCTGTAACAGGAAGAAATAGACAGCAAAACTATATTAGCGGGGGACCTCAACCTTCCCCTCTCAGAATCAGACAAATCTAACCATAAAATAAACAGAAAGAAACTAGATATTATAGACATTTGGGGAAAATTGAATAGAGACAGAAAGGAATACACCTTTTTCTTAATTCAGTACATTACATCCACACAAAAATTGAGCATGTATTATGGCATAAAAACCTTACAATTGAATGCAAGAAAGGCAAAAATAGTAAATGCTTCCTTTTCAGCCCATGATGCAATAAAAAGTACACTCAATAAATAGTCAGGGAAAGATAGGCTTAAAAAACAATTGGAAATTAAATAATCTAATCCTAAAAAAATGGGTGGGTCAAACAACAAATCCCAGAAACAATCCATAATTTCATTCAAGAAAATGACAATAATGAGACAACATACTAAAAGTTTGGGATACAGCCAAAGAAAGGGACCACTGACTTCCCTAGGCAAACTATTCGACTTTGAGACAGCTTTCATTATCAATTAATCAATTGACATTTCTTAAGTGCCTTCTATGTGCCAGGCACTGTTCTAAGGATAGATAAAGACAAAATAAAGTAAAGACAGTCTTTGCCCAGAGTCTAATGGGATAGATATCAAGTAAGCAAATATATACAAATCACACATAGTATAAATAGGAGAAAAGGTGCTGGATTTACAAGGAGTTGGGAAAGGCTTCCTGTAGAAGATAAGATTTTAATTGGAACTTATTTGAATCCAAGGAAGAATAGAGACAAAGAGGGAAAGCATTCCAGGCATGGGGACAAGCCAGAGAGAACACCCAGAGCCAAGAGGGGGAGTGCCTTGTTCCTAGAACAGCCAGGAGGCCAGTGTCTGAAGGGTATAGTCTGTAAGAAGATTGAAGAGCAGGAGGGGCTGAGTTATAAAGGACCTTGTATTTGCAATGGGGAACCACTGGAGTTTGTTAAATAGAGGGGTGACATAATCAACTCACTTTGGTGGCTGAAAGGAGGATGGGTCAGAGTGGGAAAGAGTTGAGGAAGGCAGATCCACCAGCAATGGTCCAATGTGGCAGTGCTGGAGGAAAGAAGTGGCTTGTTTTGGAGATTTTGCAAAGGTGAAATCAATAGTCCTTCTAAAACTTAAGAAAAAAAAAAGACTACATTCAGGTTCCCCACATCATCCCCACCCCCAGCAGTGTTCTTTGTCTTTCCTCCAACTGATCCTCACATGGTATGAGCCAGGTATCTTCCACTATCCTAGTTGTCCTTCTCTTTTCCACATTCTTTCTAAAATGGCATGCCCAGAACTGAAACAAGAATAAAAATAAATTATTATTTATAATGATACCCAAAGAGGAATCCAGGCACTAAAATCAAGAAAACTAGGCTTCAGACCTAAAATAAATATTTCCTTTTCTCTCTAGAAAAGTTGAGTCTCCTGAAGCTTCTGGGGCTTCAGAAAGAACTGGGCTGGGAGAGTAGTTAAGGAGGCAGACAGTGGTGTGCTCAGCTTTAGAAAGATGGAATACTTCTCCAAGTAGAGCACAAGGTGGTGTTAAGGTAAGACAGAAAAGGCAGCCTCGGGGGCTGGAGCCAGGTGGGCATAGAGCATTCTGGCAGCTGGAGAGAATTTTGGCAGCTGCGGAATTCCCAGAGTAAAAGAAGAGCCATATAGTTGTGGCTGAATTACTGCCCTAATTGACTACTAAGCCACTGGGATAACCCAGCTTCATTTCATGCTTTCCTTATCTATAATGTGATTTTGATATCATTACTAGCCCCGAAGCTGGGTGGGCTCTGAATCATACTCATTGGGTATCTGAACCTCAGAAGCATGGAGCTGAACTATTTGGAGTATGTGTAAGGAGGATGGAAAGCAGGAACTAGAACTTTGTGCTAGAAATTTAGCCCTGGAGTTGGAAAACAAGGGGATGAGGAGGGCATGGGGAATAGGGTGCTCCAACCCTTAAGGGGTATTGTGAGGAGGTGCATTGGATGACAGCAAGATGATGGGGCTCAGTAACAACTTCTGACCCTTACTAGTTGTATGATCATAGGCAAGTGAGGTAACCTTGGTTTCTCCATCTGACAACCAGAGCATCTACAATATTGGAAAATATTGTATGTGAAACATTTTACAAACTTGATTTAAAAAAAATCACATAAAATTTAAATATACTCCTCTTATATCCAATAAATCATCTTTTATAATAAAGGCTTAAAAAGAGGAAAATGAACAGTCAAAATCAGTTAACCTATTAACCCTGTCTGATCCTGCACATCCATGGTCTTCCTACCTCTACCAAGATAGATACATTTTTTTTTTCAACTTGCCACTTTCATTACGTATCATTGATTTTATTTTATTGTTCTTTTGTTTATATTGTTATAGTTAGATGTTGTTCACTTTACATAAGTTTTAGGCTCTTTGAATTCTTCATGTTCATATTGTATAGGAAGAGCCCTTTAC
Source organism: Sminthopsis crassicaudata (assembly GCF_048593235.1). Classification (NCBI taxonomy): domain Eukaryota; kingdom Metazoa; phylum Chordata; class Mammalia; order Dasyuromorphia; family Dasyuridae; genus Sminthopsis; species Sminthopsis crassicaudata. Next base: position 98,134,883 of record NC_133620.1, on the reverse strand, counting down.
ATTCATATACCACATTTCATTTAGCATTCTCCAGTTGGTAGGCTCCTGCTCCAGTTCTTCATTAACTTGATAAGTTTTAAAGTTCTATGTAGATGATGATTGTTTTCCCTGTTCTTTGTCTGCTTTTCCTCTTGATTGAGAGTTAAATTCCCCTTTAGCTTCCAACTTGGAAGGGCCCTGAGCTAAAAAGTGAATAGAGGATGGACTTTGGTTTCCTTTTCTTTGGGAAGGAAGGAAGCAAGAGCCACTTAACCCTAAATCAGGGAAAGAGACTCCGTCAGAGTCCCCAGATCTCTATTGGGACCTGCTTTCCAATTTTCACAGGCTGTCCCCTCACTCACATCCACAGCCTGACTGACAGGCAGTGCTTCCTTGTCCAGGAAGCCTTCCAGGACTAACCCTCCTCAGATTGTTCTATAAATCAGAGAATAGCTTTGCCTCTTTTACTTTACATCTAATTGTTGCTATGTGAATATTTAGCCATCCAGGATGTGGGGAAGGTGGAGATGGGGTGTAGGGGAAAGGAGAGGAGATAATGAGATAATATTTGTAAAGCACTTAGCACGGTGCCCAGCAGGTAGCAGATAGTTTATAAATACTTATTCCCTTCCTTTTCCTTTCCCACTGTCTGGGAGATCCCTGGGGGCATAAACCATTATTTCATCAGTAAGTGAATGGATAGAGAACTGGGCCTAGAGACCTATCTTCAAATTTGGCCTCCATCCAGGGCAAGTCATTTAATTTCTGCCTCAGTTTCTTCAACTATAAAATGGAGCTCAAAATAGCACCTACCTTGAAGGATCATTGTGAGGATCAAATGAGGTAAAATTTGGAAAGCACTTAGCAGCCTGCCTGGCACATAGGAAATGCTTAATTCCTTCATCTAAATGGGAGATCCTAGGGAAGAAGCTGTGTTTATCCTTCAGATAAAAAAAGGGACTGTCTTTTCCCTCTTGCCCATTATTTCTAATACCTAGTGCTGGGCTCTATGCTTGTGAACATTCCTAGCAGAGAGATGTTCTCCTAATGCTGGGGGGCAGATTCCAGGCTTCCTTCTTTTCCTGGAATTTCTTTCACTATTCTCTTCATATATCACTTCTTCCTGCCCCCAGGAAAGAAAACTGAGGAGCCTTGGGAGTTTGTGGATCAATGAACAATCTGAGTCCCTGAGAGGTAGTTAAGTCTAGAGATTCAGCACTTCCGAAGGCGGAGGTGAGGAAGACTCCCTTAAAGGGCATCCCTGCCCTGAGGAGGAATTCCTCACCCTTATCTGACTCCGAGGCAGGGCTTCTCATAATTGGCAGAAGGTTGGTGATTCTGGAATTTAGCAATTAGGGAATATTGCAATTAGAGTCGGAATTCATCCATTACTTTTCCATGCTTCTTAATAATGAGTTTAAATGGTTGTAACTATAAGCACAGCACCAGGGACAAGGGAAAATAGAAGTGAATGAAGGGGAAGGCAGGGGCGTAAGAAGCAAGAGGAATGGATGTGAGCAGGGGCTTTGAGGCTGGGAGAGGATGCTTCTCTGAGTTAACCCTTCCACCTCCATGGGGGAAAGGAATTTTTAAAAGAAAATCTGGTATTGACCTTGAGCAGGAGAATGGAGTGACTAGAATTAGAAACCAGAAAGCTCTTGCCTCATTTTTTTTTTTTTTTGGGGGGGGGGAATCATTGATTCTTCTTTCTGCGATCCAATTCCTGTACCTCATTTAGTCAAAATGAACTGGAGACAAAAGTATCCAGAAGGAAAATAGAATAGATAAAAAAGGGAATACTGCATAGATGGAGAGTTGGAGGTGGCAATGAAAAACGAATAGAGGAACATGACCTCTGACTGCAGTATCCATGTGAGCTAATGCAAGAGAGAAAAAAAAAAGGAGTGTGAGATACCTACAGAATGTGGAAGAGGAAAGCTTTCCTGCTTCTTATACTTTCTATTTCTTCCTCTTTTCTTTCCCTCCCCTCCCCTCCCCTTGAAGGCAGTTAAATAGCAAATTTTTTAAAAGTCCTGGACTAGAGAGAGGAATCTGGCCTCAGATACTTCTTAGCTGTGAGACCCTGAACAAATCACTCAACTCTCTCTCTGTCTCAATTTCCTCATCTGCAAAATGGGAAAAATAAAAGCACCTACCTTACAAGGTTATTATGAAGATCAAATGAAATAACATCTATAAAATGTTTATTGTCGTGTCTGATATATAACAGGTGTTTAATAAAGGCTTATTTTCTCTTCTTTCATCCCCCCTTTTTTCTCCATTTCTTTTTCTTCTGTCTTTCTGTCCTCTCTTTTCTTCTCTCTGTCCTTTTCTTTTTCTCTCCTCCCATCACCTTGTTCTGCCTCTCCCTTCTCTCTCCACTTTCCTCCATCCCCTCTCTTCTCCCTTTGTTTCCTTCTCTCCTTCTTTTCCTCCCTCTTCTGTCACCAGTCCCCCCTATCGGCTTTTGGATTTACTAATCTTATTTAAACCAATTACAATGAAACACGTTAGATTAGTGGGAGATCAGAGCTCTGCCTTGCTTGAGATGTGGTGCGTGTGTGTGTTGGGGGGATTGAAGGGCAGGCTGAGCAGGATCTCCCATGGATACACAAAGGAGCCAAGGAAAGGGATGCACCATTACTTTGCATTTCAGCCCCTCTGCTTGAACAAAGATAAAGACTTTCCTCTCTAGGAGTTTGATTTCCAATTTGTTGCTTTCACTTCTCTGTCCCCCTCTCCAGACCTTTGGGTGGTGGGGACACTAGATTAGTCATATTTTCTTTCTCTAAGGTTCTGTTAAGAACTTCAGGCTCCCTCCTGTCCCCAACCCTGTTCCCTTAGTCAATAGAAGTCATTTTATTTATATTTCTCCAAAGGATTGGTGCCCAGGTGTGACAGGATAACTAGTATGGGGGGGAAAATAAAGTTAACATTTATGCAGTACCTACTATATGTCAGGCACTGTGCTAAGCACTTTACAATTATTATTTTATTTGGTTCTCACAGCAATATTGTAAGGTAGGTGCTATTTTTGTCCCCATTTTACAGATGAGGAAACTGGATAAGGTAGAGCTTGCACAGGATCACAGTTAGTAAATGTCTAAGGCTGGATCTGAACTCAAGTTTTCCTGATGCTAGCTCAGCTGTGCAGACAGCCTAGATTTAGTTCAAGTGGAACTCACAGAGACTACTGTCAAGGTCACTGTGATTGTCATTTTTTTCTTTCTAGGCTTCAGTTTCCATATTGGTGAAATGGGCATTAAATAAGGCTATTGTGAGGAAAATATTTTATGAAATGTAAAGTGCTAAAAATGAGATAATAGGCTTGATAATAAAATAATAATTTATACAGCACTTTACATAAATAATATAACATCTCATAATAAAATGATAATAAAAAACTTGACTTCTGTTAGGATCATAATCATTCAGGACTCAGGTTGAGATGACCTTCCAAATTTTGTACCTATCCCTATAGAGATTTCTGGAACAGGTAGATCTTTCTGTGGAAAACCAAAGGATCTGTTTTCCTATTGACCTGGGATACTCCAGTCTCCTTTTGGAGTGTTATAAAGATAATACATTTTTAAGACCTATAATGTACAGAACACTGTGCTAGGCACTGGCAATCCCAAGATAAAAAATGAAATCTCCCAGACTTCAAGGAGTTTCCAATCCAATGCAAAAAGAAATGGCAGCGATGACATCTTTCAACAAAGTGACATGTGATATAGGCAAAGAAGAGATACAAAGTGCTTTAGGAAAATTTGAAAAGGGAGAGAACTCTTTCATTTCCTTTTTTATAACAGAATAACAAACAGAAATATCATTCCTATTCAAAGGATACCAGAAAAGGAGGGTCATATGTTTATTTTCTCTCACCCCATATATGAAATCATGAATCTCCATTAAGTACTTTCAACCAGGAGGATAAGAAAAGGCATGATGGATGAGGTGTTGCCAGAACTGGACCTTGAAGAAAAAGAAGGATTTTAGCATGGTTTCTAACACAGCATTTCTAAAACTTTTTGGTCTCAGTTAGTTACACTCCTGAAAATTATCAGGGACTCACAGAGGTTTGGTTTTATGTGGGTTATATTTATTGATAATTCAATAAATTCAAGCTTATAATTTTAAAATAGAATATTTATTAATTCATTTAAAAGTAATAACAATAAACCATTACCAAGTTAATCATGCTAGTATAACATTTAATAAAAAATTAGTGAAAGGAACTGTATTGTTTTACAAATTTTCACAAATCTTTTTTAATATCTAACTTAATAAAAGGCAGTTGGGTTCTCCTATATTTTTCTGCAGTCATTCTTTTTTGATGTGTTACTTTGGTTAAAATATGTGAAGAAATTCTGGCTTCACACAGTTATATAGCTGGAAAAGAAGAAATATTTTAATAGACAAAGCACCTTATTATGTTATGAAAATAATTTTGGCTTTTCAGAATCTCTGAAAGAGTCTTGGAGACTCCCAAGGGTGACATGCCATACTTTGAAAAGACTTTGGATTTGGAGTTCAACGAGTTGGTTTGGGATTCTGGCTCCAGGGTGACCATCGTTCTCCAGGCCTCAGTTTCTCTCCCTGTAAAATGTGGGAGTCTGACGAGGTGATCCTGGAAGCTGTTTTTTATTTCAGAATTCTGTAGTCAGACAGAGATAAGGAGGAGAATTCATTCCAGGCAAAATAATAGTTGATGTTTATAGATCATTTAAAAAGCATTTTCTCATTTAATCTTCACAACCACCACATAAAGTAGGCAGTGCACGTAACATTATCCTACTTTTACAGGGGAAGAAATTAAAGGGAAGGGGGCTGGTCTGTGTTTACAAGTCCAGGCATGACAGCCTTGGCATTTGAATTCAGATCTGTGCTGACTATAAGTCCAGTGACAGTTTTGTCATGATACAGTGCTGCTTGGCAGGTGTGGTTTTGCATAAATGTATGGTGGTAGCACAGGGCTAGATGGAAGTGGGGGCCAGCTAGCGGTCCACTTTGGCCACAGAGTCATAAAAAGTGTGAAATAACCCAGAAAAGTCCATTGGAATCAGATTGTGGAAGACATTGGATGCCAGAATGGGCATTTCTAAGTGATTTGGGGACTTGGGGGCAATACAAAACTCTTAGATGGAAGTTTGAAATCCTAGAGCCCTGATAATTCTTGAGATCTAAGAGGGAGACTCTTTGAAGGTGGGCTTGCTATGGGGTAGTAGGGAGGGTGGGAATGGAAGGGTTAATCAGTGGCCTCTGTTTCCCAATTTGGCTTCCCCGCTGGGAGGGCTTGGGAGAAAAAGGCATCACTTTAATAAGGTTGCCCTGGTTCCAATCAATCCTGGCATTGCAGGGGGAGCATAGCCGAGAAATTAGATTAGCTTTCTCTGCTCTGAACGGCAGCAGGCTGCTGTTCCGGGGAAATGAGGCGAGGATCCAGCCATTGGTGGTAGAGCCTGTAACGGTCTGCCTGAAGGCTCCCTGGAAGGCCAAGGGTGGGGGCTCATCCTGTGGCCCCTTATCCCTCTCTCCTGTCACCCATCTTGCCTTGCTCTGAGCTGCAGTGAGGCTTGGGTCACCTGCTCTGCAGTTGGAGTGTCCAGGAGACAGAAGCAAGATCCAGTGGCTCTGACTGGCTCAGGGGCTGTCCAGAGGGGAAGGACCTTCCAGGCCCTGGAACTGCTGAGCCGGGGTGGCTGAGAGCTGAGGAGGTGAGCGCAAAGGGCCCTGGTGGGGACTGGATTGGGAACTGTGGTAGAAAGGGAGGAAGCAGGGATTTCCCCCTGCCTGGGTTCATTAGCACTCGTTGGCTCTACTGTACTAGAGGCAATGTTAGCCACGATAGCCACTGACTTGCAGGTGCTGGTTGGAAACTTTCCCATCTGTTGTTTCAACCTGGAAGGGTCATAAATGCCAGAACTGGAAGGAATTTTAGAGATCACTAGGTCCAACCTGCTCCTCTTACACATGAGGGAACAGAGGCAAAATGATTTGGCCAGGGTCACAGGTCAGATTATCTAAGGTCTCTTAAATAGCCTGAGTTGGACCATTTTGCACTTTATGCACAAAATATACCAATTCAACAGGAATTTCTTAACAGTTCAGTCCAGAGAGAGCTCAGGGATGGAGCTGTTTCCGAAACTATGTAGATTTGATTTCTGAGAGCCATCACTTTTTTTTCCCCCTGAGGCTGGGGTTAAGTGACTTGCCCAGGGTCACACAGCCAGGAAGTGTTAAGTATCTGAGGGCAGATTTGAACTCGGGTCCTCCTGAATTCGGGGCTGGTGCTCTATCCACTGCGCCACCTAGCTGCCCCTCATCACATTCTTAAGGGCTGAGATAAGGGACAAACGGGGGTAACCTATGAAGCCCTTTTCTCCTTCAACAGCCAGATTCATGCTACACCTGGAGACTTTCAGAGACGGGGATATGGATACCCGTGGGTTTATTTTTCTGTTGGCTTTGGCCTGGGGCACTTCAGGGTTACCCAAAAGCATATAATGGGTCAGAGTCTGTTTCAGACACCTGGAGAACTCTCCCATTCATTAAGAGTCTATAACTTTTTAGTACCTTCCATAGGATCTAACCATCCTGAAGCTGTTGTATCTAACTCAAATCCTTTTTTTTTTTGCTACAGCAAAAAGCCATGTTCTCTTGCGCTATATTCTATATTAGTTCCATGCCCGACTGTTCTCCCTCTTGCTTCCTTTGACCCTTCCCCCATACCTGTGCTATGGATCCTGCCTTTCTCTCTCCTGCCTTCTCATGGGAGACAACCAGGGAGCTGGTGGGGCTGATCTCTCTTAACTGATGATGGCCTGGTAGAGTTAGGGGTTACACATCCTTCCCAGCAATTGTCTGATGTAATTAAGATTTAGCACTTTGGACATCCAGCCTGTCATGAGTCAGGAAAACCAGTGGGCTGGGATGTACATCTTCACGCTCCTCGGTGGCTCTGCCTGTCACTGGCACAGAAAAAGAGCACGGTCAGCTTAGTGTTCCTGCCTGCCAAAGGGAGGAGCTGGGCCTTGGCTCTGGGAAGGAGGTGGGATCAGGAAGCGCGGCCCGCTAGCCACTGACCCCAGATGGAAAGGGCACGGTACAGACAGAGCGAGAGATACTTGGTTCCGCCTCCTGGTCACTGGCATCCTTTGTGCACATCTGGCCTGACAGCTGTTCAATCACCAAAGCGAGAGCGGGCAGCTCAATGCCCCTTGCATTGTAATTGATTATTTTGGCATACGGTCACTTCCCCTTTCACTGCATTTCCAGGGTTACAGTTGCCCTTGTGGTAAGGTATTCTCCACAGAGGGATAGAAAACAGAGGCACGGTGAGGATGCTTCTCATTAAGGGCAGTGGGACATATGTTCTGGGGAGAACCTACTTAATTTTCACTTTTCCAGGGAGAGAGAACAGGAGATCCCTCTTTCCCATGAAAAATTATCTGGCCATTGTGAGAGATGGGCTCTTATCATTTCTCTTCAATCCCTCCTCTCCAAATCTACCATGTACGCGGCTGGATCTTGGGCACTGAAAAGCCCTATGGACCGGGTTTGCATTGGTTAATTCCATCCACTCCATTCCCTACTTTGCAAAACCCAGAAAAGCTGGCTCCATGCCTGATGACCCTCAAGCTAAGTTAGCAAGATGAGCTACTCAGAATAGGTCGAGCACGAGCCCAGGAAGTTGGCCCATGGTGAACAGTGTAATGGACTCAAAGCTGCCCTAGCTTTTTACCTCCTCCCAGGAAAGAACAAGCATCAATACTTCGACCACAGTCTTCCTCATTCTCTAGGCAGCTGGTCCTGTTGCTTCCTGAGGAAGTAAACCTTGACCTTGGAGGACGTGACCCTGTTGCTAAAGATTTGCTGAGTCTCCAGATACCTGGATCTGAGCAACACAACTATTCTGCTTTCAATTCACATGTAGGACCTAGGAGCTCCTTGTTGTTTTGATAGGTTGCCAGCTAGGAATGGCATTTCCCTCTCACATTCCTTGGAAACTGAGAAGTGAAATCCAATCCTGGGCCTTCCCTGCATCCTCAGGTATCAGCCTCATCACTGATGGCTGAAATGGGATTGTCTGATGCAGAGGAAACTGATCTCCATGGTGATACGGGGTCCCCTTTCCTGGCACACATGACAAAGCTGGTTGGTTCTTCAAAAGAGAAAAGGATTAAGTACTATCAGGTCCTAGACCTAGGAGGGCATCTCTCAGCCCTCTCATCCCTATTGTTGCTAATTCCATCAGAGAGCTGAGCTGCAAGTGAGGAGATCACTGGGGAAGGCAGACTGCGAGGTTCAATGTAGAATTTTCAGGGGGAGGCCTTTATCTCAAGCTATCAATCTCTGATAAGAGATCTGAGACACTGTGCTTGTTGAGAAGGTAGATGAGAAGGTCGTCTGACAACAGAACAGTGGAAGAGGAGATTGTGATGATAATACAGGGAAAGCAAGTGAAAAAAAGAGAGAAGAAAAGAGAAGGAAGGGGGGAAAGGAGTGCAGCGAGTGAGAAAGGCAGGATAAAGCATATAAAGGAAATAAAGCTCTTTATACTTGCAAATCTCTTTTGAGACAGACTCCCCAGCTTCCAGTGATCACAATTCCCGGTATCTCCAGAAGTTTGGTGAGGAAACCAGAACTGGAACTAAAGTCTCTTGATTTTCTCCTATAAGTGTCACTGACTTGGGTCAAACATGTTGTCAGTTTATTTAGAATAGAAAGTTGTAAGGAAATTCTCTTTACATAAGACTCTATGCTCTACTTAGGGCCATGAAACCCCCTGGTACTATTCCTGACACCCTGTTCATACTCTGTAAAAGTCATTCAGTCAATAAGGAGTTTAAAGCATCTACTACACGCCAGGCATTGTTCTAAGAGCTATGGATACAAAGAAAAACTTTCAATCTAAAGAAAAGGACTCTTAAAATCATCTGTCATTTTTACTATCCACCTAAATGCCCTCAAGACACATCAGAAAGTGGTAAAGGTTATCTAATGTCAAAAATTATTTCTTCCTTGGAACTCAAGGAAAGAAAATGGAAGAAGCGTTCACAATTCTCCTCCAATGCATCTTTCCCAGGAAAGAGGGGAGAACTGGGCAGTTTCCACTTCTGTGAAATGAGTGGTTTGGATTCCATGATATTTAAGGTCCCTTAGCTCTGATTCCTATGAACCTAGAACCAGAAGACAGCAAAGTGTTCCATGAGAACATCATCAGGGCAACCAGTGCTAATTATGAGAAGGGGAAATTTAGGGAGTCCCTATCATTCATTAATCTATTGTATGAGCATTATTTTGTGGTGTGTGAGCTGGATTACCTTTATGTCCATTGGAGTCTCTTCCAACTCTGGAATTCTCTGATTTTGTGGAGAAGATTCAATTCATCTCCTTTAAGGGTAAAATGGCTTTCAGTGGTCTAAAGGGAAATGGACTGTACTTAAAATCAGGACACTTGAATTTACCACCATCATCAAGTCACCTTTCTGAACTAACTCCAGTTTGTTTTTTCTTCTATAAAATAAGAGAATTGGACTATGTGTCATTTCCAGTGTTTCTTCCAACTCTGACAGTTTATGAGTCTATAACTCTTAGCAGATGACTTATATGAGGCTGCCTGACCAAAAACTCTGACATGTTGAGACAGCTGACCAATGGGATTAAAGTATGTCGGTATTTTAGGAGAGAGGTGATAGCTCTTTTTCTGGGATGGGTTGGGGAGTAGTAGTCTCTTGTGGAGGCCAGAGGATGCAGGAGATGACCTCTCAAGGTCTTTTTTACTGAGGAGTCTATGAATCACATTTCTTCTTCATACTACTTGTGTTGTTGCTGCCGGGAGAATGTTTGTGACAAGAAGATGTCAGATCCTCTTGGAAATGAGTTTTTGAGCATAAACTATCCCCAGTCCACATTTTCCAATGACACACGCGGCAAACTGCAGAGTTGTTGCACTCAATCAAATCGAGTCCAATTACACCTTTGCTCCTCTCATCCCACTGTAATATAAATATCGCTTCTGCAAAGTGTATTAGCTACTGGCAACACAGGAGTCAATGAAGCTGACTCAGTGTGGGAGGGGGCTGGAGTCAGCCATGGAATGTTTCTTTTATGATCCAGAGACCAGTAATGGTGGAAAGGTTTATTAGGGGACAATAGAATTAAAAGAGGCAATAAGATTAAGTAATCCAGGAGGGCCATCAAAGAAACAAAAGGATATTCTTCCTTCTCAGGGTCAGAGGATATGTTTTTGTTGGTCCAGAGGCTAGGGGATGACTTGGATGAACTCTTAAGGTCCCCTTTAGCCCTTGAGGCACATGTGTACTATGCTGTGTGGTGTGTGCATGCGTGTTTGTGTGTGTGTGTGTGTGTGTGTGTGTGTGTGTGAGATCTTCAATATAGAACTAGAATGGCTCTAGATAAGTCCCTTTTAAGATCTCAGTTTCCTTATATGAAAATGGGTATAATAATATTTATGCAACCTACATCACAGGACTGGTGAAGATGTGAGTACTTGGAATAAATGTATTTTTCTTTTGTCTTAATTCCCAAAATATATATTTAGATAATTTTTCCCAGCTAAAGATGAATACACAATCTGCATAATACTTTTTTTTCCCCCTTTTCTCAACCATGCAGTGTTACTTCATTGAGCAGATAGGGATGCAGGGGATGAGTGCTGGACCTGCAATCAGGAAGGCTTACCTTTCTAGTTCAAATCTGGCTTTAGACATTTACTAGCTATGTGACTCTGGGCAAGTGATTTACCCCTGTTTTCTCCTTTATAAAACGAGCCGGAGAAGAAATGGCAAACCACCCCAGTGTCCTTGCCAAAAAAATCTCAAATGGGGTCACAAAAGGTCAGACACAACTGAAAAAAGAATTGAATAGGAAAGTCCTTATGGGTGGAATCTATGTCTTATTTCTCTCAAATGCCTGTCACTGAGGTGCTTTGAAATGGGCTCATTTCCGAGATTAAGGTCCACAGGGATCAGCACCATGGCCAGAGCACGTGCCCTTATTATGGCAATCCACTGGTGGAGGAAAAGCACTGGGAGGAAACAAGTATTTATTTAGCACTACGATATGGCAGGCACTCTGTGAAGCGCTTTGCAATTGTTATCTCATATGATCATTGCTGCAACCCAAGAGGTAGGGGCTATTATGATCCCTATTTTGTAGAGGCAAACAGAGGTTATGATTTGGCCAGGGTTACATAACTAGGAAGTATCTGAGACTACATTAGAATTGGATTAGAGTCAGATCTGCTCTGACTCTAAGCCAGTACTTTATCCAGTGAGCCTACTAACCTCACTTCAGGAAGGCAAAGTAAAATGGGCTGGCTAAATGAGATGCTGAGAAAGACAAAGAAAGTTCTGCCAGGAATTCAAGGCTATTGACCCATCTAGGATGGGGACAGCCATAGTTCAGTCTGGAGACAGGAACCTGGAAGTCATCTTTCTTCCAAGTGGTGCAACTTTGGCAAAATTTACTGGGTTTCTGTTTCTTCATCTATAAAGTAAAGGGAATCAAAAACCTTTCCAGTAATTGACCTTCTGTTTTTGCCGTCTCCCCCCACCTTCCTATCTTTTAGCTGGTTTATTTGTCAAGATGAGACACAATTGAACTAATCTGAGCTCTGGCAGAGGGATGGAACAGAATGGGGCTGGGCTGGCTTTGGAAAGAGAGCGAGAATTAGAGCAGTTGAGCAGTGGGAGATAGTCACCATCCACAGTAATTCTGACTTAATGAAGCCATCCTGCTAAAGCCAAGAGCCCATGGAGGATATTGAGTTTGGAGAAATGAGATTACAAAGAAGGGACAAAGTTTCAGAATCTAGGGGTAAAGAGTAGAGTGACACAACTTGATTGAGAAGGCAAAAAATAACTGAAAAAAGTGTTTTCCATGACTGTGGCTGGTCCTTATTCTTTAATAGAATTTTAAAAGTAGCAATGGAACAAAATTTGAAAATATTTACTTCAACTTTATTACTTTGCAGAGGAGAGAGCTGAGAGCTACAGAGGGAAGGGATAACTAAGGCCAAATAAGTTCTATTTTTTAGTGTATTTATTTTTAATACACATTTTTAATAATTATGTCAGGAGAGAAAAATCAGAGCAAAAGGGAAAATCATGGGAGAGATTAAAAATAGAAAAAAAGAAGTGAATATAACATGTGTTGATTTACATTCAGTCTCCTTAGTTATTTTTCAGAATGCAGATGGCATTTTCTGTCCATAGTCAACTGGGATTGCCTTGGATCACTGAATTTCTGAGAAGAACAAAGCCTTTCATAATTGATCATCACAATTTTTTTGTTATTGGGTACAAAGTATTTTTGGCTCTGCTTGTTTCGCTCAGCATCAGTTCTTGTAAATCTTTCCAGGTCTTTCTATAATCAGCTTGTTCATTATTTTTTATAGAACAAAATATTCCATAACCTTCATGTAACACAATTTGTTCATTCCCCAACTAATGGGCATCCATCCCTTTTCCAACTCTTTGTTACCACAAAAAGAGCTGTTACAAATATTTTTGCAAATATGGATCCTTTTCCCTCCTTCATGATTTCATTGGGATACAGACCCAGTAATGGCACTGCTTGGACAAGGCATATGCCCTTTGGGCATAGTTCCAGATTTCTCTCCAGAATGGCTGGATTCTTTCGCAACTCCACCAACAATGTATTAGTGTCCCAGTTTTCCCACATCCCCGCCAACATTTATCATTATCCTTTCCTATCATCTTAACCAATCTGAGAGATGTGAGGTGTTACTTCAGAGTTGTTTTAACTTGAATTTCTTTAATCAATAGTGATTTAGAACATTTTTCACATAACTACAAATGGCCACATAGCTTCTATTACAGGAATGGATCCTTTGATTTCTGGGTCAAAAAGACTCTTTCCCAGAAACTGCTTACCTGCATCTAATTATAAGTCTCACAGAGCAATGTCCATGACAAACGAATCAGTACATGGGGATATCAGCCGATACACATGTCCCTAGGTGGGTGGGAATGTGCCCCTTTTCTAGAGTTTTTTGTGGCTCACTTAAGATTCCTCCAGAGTTCTCCTTATTCCTAATACTCCAGAAACTGAAAATAGAAGACTCAGAGGGAAATGGCTGGAGCTAGTAGAAAGTCCTAGCTTTGGCCACTGTCAGGTATCTGTTATGTTTAATAGCTGAGACTCAAGTAAGATCTTGTGCCCAAGTTATTATTTTTTTCATACTAGGATTTAGAGTTTTTGAATGGTTTGTGAAGGCATCCTGAGTGTATTGTGACTTTCTAAGTTTTCTTTCTTCCCTTTTGTCAATTTTTAAGGGCAAGATTAGTAATCATAGTAAAGAAAGGATGGTGTGTGTGTGTGTGTGTGTGTGTGTGTGAAGAATTACACCATTCTATGTTCTACTCACAGGTAACCTGTGCCTGTCTTTTACCCCTCAAAGATGGGAAATGCTCTTCTACAATATAAGCCAGGATCTCCAGAGATCATCTCAGTTATCCTCCAGCCTTCATATAGGATTGTACTTAGCTCCTTCCAGGAAAATAATAAGTGAGCCTTTGCTAAAAAGTCGCCTGGGAAGAGATGACATCACCAAGTTCATTTATTCACTCCGGGGCTGTCTACTTAGGAAATCCTTCCTTAAGTCCAATTTAACTTTCTTATACTGCAGATTCAATTTAGTTTTTCTTTTTCTGATCCTAATCTGAGGAGATGGAGAATAGCTTCTGAAGCCTATATAATAATTTTCTAATTCTCAAATTCCCTTTCTTACCACAACTTTCTTCTCTTTCTTCCCTCCCATTCTCTCACTTCTACCAAACTTGTTCTGCATCATGACCTTCAGTACCTCCATTTCTCCCTCTCTTCCTCCCAGACAACAGCTTCTTTATGACTGTGTTAGCCTTAACCACACAATCAAATATTTCAACGATGTTCTTTCTGGCATCTACAATCTCTTATCTCCCTTCCTCTCTCTTGAACTTCTCTTGCTCTGGCTGGACAAACCCTGGCCCTGGAACATCTCTCACTGTTTGTTTTCTCCAGTCAGGTTGATAGGTTGCTAGACAAAATCATGAAACTATGGTGATTGGATCCATTACACGTTCATGCTATTTAAACTTAACTGGGCCCTCTCTACTGCTTGGTAATTCTTTTATTATCTCTGGCTGGCTCCATTTGTATTTCCCAGAGTGATTATTCCAAACCTTTTTTCATTCTTGACAAGTCTCCAAACATAGCCCTTCTTCCCGCTTAGTACATAGCCTCCTATTTTACTGAGTCTGAAGCTAACCGTAAGAGCTTCCTTCTTCACCTTATGGTTTCCTTTATATTCTTTTATTCCTCTATCTTCAAGTTATTTCTTCTCCTCTCCCAAGGGAGAGAGGAATGCCTCCACTTTTCCAAGGCTAACTGTTCCACCTGTAATCTATTTGTCTCTACTTCTTCTGGCTCTTTCCCCTCTGTCTACAATCTTGCTCAAATCTTCTCTATCCTAAAACAGCACAAAACTGAACAAAATAAAAAATACCACTTTCCTAGACCTTGTGCTCCCCTGAAGCTATTCTATTATTGGGCTTTTTTTTTTTTAGAGTACATACTCTTTGACTCTACTTTTGCATTATCTGCCCCTCAATCCCATCTAGTGACTGTCTTTACTGTTTTATTAAAGGGTTCTCTTCAAGGTCACCAATGGGTCCCACATTAACCAAACCCAATGGCTATTTATCCTTTTTCCTCTTTCACTTTTCTGTAGCTTTCTTTACCTTTCTGTGCTGTCTGATACTGCTGGCTGCTCCCTCCTTTGAGATTTTCTCTTTTCTCCTGACCCTCTTTCTTCATAGCTGTCTGATCTTTATCTGTTCCATTCATTAGCTCTTCCTCTTTCTCACTCCCCTAAGTGTAGATGCTCCCTAAGATTTTGTCTCTGGCTCTCTTCTTTCTACACAGTCCCTCTTCCTTAGTGAACTTCTTTATTCCTTTGGTGACCTTCTTCCTTCCCTTGGTTTCCATCTTACCTTCCTTATAAATGAGTCCTAAATCTTCAGCCCTGATCTCTCTTTCAAGCTTCAGTCCCATATTTCCATCTGTCTATAGGGAATCTTCATTTGGATCTCCTGCTGCAAGCTTCACACTTGATATGTCCAAAACCAAATCTTCCTCCCACCCAATGTAAAACAACAGCTCCTTCTTTGGAGGCAGCATGTTACAGATATAGTAACCATGAAGACTGTATTTGGAGTTAGAGGATCTGGAATCATTTGTAGCATTTGTTACTCTTGTGATCTTGATTAAGTCACTTGAAGTGCTGAGTCTCACTTTTCTCATCTGTAAAGGGAGTGAGAATAGACATGTTGATTTCTAAAGTTCTTTCCAGTTCTAAATCTTTGATCCTGTGATCCTGACCCCTTTTCTTATTAATTTCAGGACCCAGACACTTAGGCTTGTAGCCCAGGTGCTCTGTAAATATAAAATACTGGATTTTGTTGTTATTCCTATCATCTTTGATTTCTCCCTATTTCTTATCGATCCCTTATCCAATCAGTTATAAAAGTTCTAGCAATTCTTTTTTGTCAAATTTTTAGTCACCTCCTTTCCATTCCTGTCGCCACTGCTAAGTTGTCAAAGACTGTCCTCCATGTCTGGCAGATCCTTATTATTTTTTGACCAGGCAATTCCAACAGGCTTTCATAATTTTATCTCCTTGTTTCTGGGCTTGCCTTACTCTGGTCCAACTACTCATCATTTCTATATTAATGTGGGAATATTTTCTCAGTCACAAAAAGCAAACACAAAAAACCCTAACTTTCACTGTTTACTTCCTGTTACTTTCCAAGCAAAATCTAAAATCAGTTTTATCATTCAAAGTTTCATATAATCAATTAACAAATAATTATTATGCAAATATTGTATCTAGATACAATTTTTCTAGTCTTGTCTCTAATTGCCTATGCTATCTACTTCAGTCAAACTAGATTACTCATTGGTCCCTGACAATACTCTATATTTCCTCATCTCAGTTTTAATTGTCTTCATTTCCCCTCTCAACTACCACTAGAACTCCTCCTGTTGAAATCATACCTTTCAAAACCTAGCTCAAATGTCACTTCCCCCATGAATCTTCCTAATTGGATGTGACTTCCCTTCCACTGATCCCTCTAGCTTTCCATATCGCAATTGTGATTCTTATTACATTCTACTGTGTATCAGACCTTTTTTCCCCTACAGCCAGCCATGTCTCCTGTTAGACACAGTAAGATCTCAACAAATATTTGTTGAATGAGTAAATGGGGCAGGAGCCCATGCCTGGGCAGCAGGTAGAAATCCTAAGTGATAGAGTGATTTAATATTAGAAAATCCATGGCAGTTGCCCCCATGCTGGGTTTGAAGGGACCTGACTTTGTACTTCATTTCTATCACCTCTGAGACAGGGGCATACAGGATGGGGGCTGGGAGCTGGATTGCCTGCTGCTTTCACTCAGGGATTCTCAGGGAGAATATTAAATAAGCTGCATCATTCCCCAGCTTCTCCAGCTAAATCTGCCTGCCTCATGCTACTTTGGAAAGCTTCCTTAAAAGAAGTTTGTCTCCGGTTGCTGAATGCCCAAGGTGCAATTTGGTTAAAGAAGGCCTGGGTTGTTGTGATAGTTCTGGCAATTTTATTAAATCCACTTAATGGCTGTGGGCCTTGGTCTCCCTGTCTATGAAAATGGGGTGACTTGTCCATTTCTTTCCCTGAGGGACATTTCAAATCGACTTAAAGTCTCAGTGCTTTTCTGGAGTTGTCAGTCTTGAGCAGAGGGGAGAGCCCTCCACTCCCCTGGAGGATAGGCGTTCTCAAAAAAGAAGGCAGACAAGGATGTAGTTGCGGTTGCCCTGCCCCCACTTCGACAGGCTCTCTTGCTCTGGCCTCGCTGGGGATAAATAATTGATTATGACTAATGGATGATTGCGCTTGTATGAAATATTCAGCCTTGACCGTGGCAGTTTGTATAATCAGTATAATCAGATGTTTTATGCTGCCCTCCTGGTAAAAGATGAGGGACTCCTGGGTTTCCCCAGCAGCGTGAGGGACTCCTCCAGAGGGCACCGAGCTCTTTAGGAAGCTGTGTTTGTCTGTAGTTTTCTGCAAGGAGGCAGCAGAGAGGGGAGGGATGGGAGCAGGATCCCCACCTCCTGGTTATTGGAGGTATCTAACCCCGTCCTGACCTGTGAACCATCAGTCATTACCTCTGTGAAATTCTAGGGGCTGGACAAAGGGAGCCAACCTGAATTAGGTTAGTGCTGAACTTTCCCTCATCCCTCCCAATCCCGCCAGCCCTCAGCTCCCAGGAGACTCCGGCTTCTGAATCCCCTTCAGGAGGTGGTAAATCAGGTGTCTCCTCCTCCCTGGGGACAGGAACAGGGACAGGAACAGGATTAGGCTGAATGTATGCAGAGACTGCTGCAATCGGCTCCTTTCCTGACCTCTTCTCCTCCCCCCTCCCCAGCAGGCTGCTAGAGGGATGACATCATTGAGATGTCTGCATGGAGTCACGGTCCTAGCCAGCTAATATGTGGAGACCTCTCTATGAGTGGGAGTGGACACGGTCCTGATGGGGGAGGGAGTGTAGCTCGTGCACATTTGGGAGGCTTGAGACATGGGCCTCTAGTTCCTTTGTACTAAGCACATCTGGGAACCTCTGTGCAGATGAGCCAGACTGGGGCTTCCTCCCCTCCATGGGCGGGGGAGACTCCTTGGACTCTGTGATTAGCTGTATGACTTCATCTTTCTCCTTTGTAAAACTGTGGGCTTGGACAGGTGTCCCAGGTCCCTTGTAGCCTGAATATTCTGTTCTCTTCTATGTGGTTCCTGGTCTCGTCTGTTCCTCCTCTGGGAGTGCTTTTCCTTAAGGTTTTAGGATATAAGGAAGGTCATGGTGCTTTCTCTGTGCCTGGTCCCTGACGCTGGAGATCAGAGAAGACCGTGTCCATTATGTCCCTCGGAGCCATACCTAGCAGTTCCTGGACTTGGGAAAGTGATGGCTGCGTGGGGGCGGAGGGAGGATGAGGAGGTCTGTGCTGCAGTCTTGCGTGGGCTGATGCTGAAAGGGGAGGAAGTGTACCCAGGATGAAGCTCCTGCTACAGCCGCCGCTGCACCGGCCCAGGAACAGGGCAGGAAAGAAGGAAAATGCTGCCCCTGCCTCCACATTGCTTGCCATGGGAAACTCATATGGAGTGTCCCAAAAGTGGTTTTCTGCTCTCAAAAGCTTGGGAACATCCTGCACATCTAGCATTTCCTCTCACCAACCCAGAGGTAAACAGTGATATTATCATCATCCCCATTTACAGATGAGGTTGAATGATTTAGCCAAGATTCACACAGCAGGGAACTGGTAAATTTTTGGCTAGAACCCAAGCTTCTTCCAATGTGCACTTACATATATCAGAGGCAGTGAAGGTAAGGTTGTTATGAGAGAAACATTGTAACCCACATCTCCTCATACATTCAAATTATTATTATTCTTTATCTTCCTAATTATCCTAGAAGAGAAGCAAGGGAAACATTATTATTCTACTTGAAAGGTGCAAAGAGGGCCCCAGAGGAAAGGGATTCCTCCAAGGTCATGCAGCAGTTTTGTTGGGGGACACACCCCTTCCAATCCCTGGTCCGCTGCATTATATAGCTACTGGGTCCGGCTGGCTTTTCGTGGACCTGGCTGGCCCGACTGAGGGTCTTGTTCTCTCGTCTCCAGGTATGGCCAGTCTGAAACCCCAGTGCTTCTGGTCACTTCAAGTCTGAGCAACCCTTAGGGAAGAACAATTGACCAATTCTGTTGCTCCCCTGTGCTTCAGAAACCATCATTTTCAGCAGCAAGTCCTTCCTGCTGTCTAGCTTTACATTCTGCTCTGTTGCTGCAATAAAAAAAATCTTGTTCTGGGAATCTCCAGTTTGCCCTCTGTGAATTCTCATGTGAACAGCAGGAGAAGCTCACAGGCATGAGAAGGGGAGGGAGACAGATGAGTAATGCTTGCTTAACGGAGAGGAAAATGCAATTCAGGATTTTAGGTGTAGAGCCAAATCCCTCTGTAACCATCTCTCATCTCTGCCTGACTTGACGCAGTGCTATCTACTCCCTACCCAAGAGCCATCCGGGGATCTAAAGTCAGAGCATCCTCAAAAGTCAGAGCACTCTTGGGGCAGATACAGCCGGTTGTCATTGGTACCTACCCGTGGAGCCCACGCTTCCCAGGCACAGCCCAGCCAGGCTCCCTGGGCACCATGGCATTCTTTGTTGTCACTGATTCTGTAGCACCTCCAAGGAGGGGCACACTCATTAGCATGGCAACTATTTGCTGTTACTAATGAGAAGATCTTGCATTTATGAATGAATGAATGAAAAAGTATTTATGTATATTGTGTACAAAGAATGAGATCTTGCATTTATGAATAAATGAATGAAAAAGTATTTATTGTGTATCTACTGTGTATAAAGAATAATGAGAAATTCTTGCATTTATGAACGAATGAAAGAATATTTATTATGTACCGACTGTTTACAAAGAATAGTATAGGGCAGCTAGGTGGAGCAGTGGATAGAGCATCAGCCCTGAATTCAGGAGGACCAGAGTTCAAATCTGGTCTCAGACACTTAACACTTCCTAGCTGTGTGACCCTGGGCAAGTCACCTAACCCCAGCCTCAGGGGGGGGAAAAATAATAGTGTAAAATATATTGGGTTACTTGCCATCTAGGGTAGGGGAGTGAGGGAAGGTGGGGGGAAATCTGGAACACAAGGTTTGCAAGAATCAATGTTGAAAAATTATCCATGCATATGTTTTGAAAATAAAAAGCTTTAATAATAAAAAAGAATAGTGTTAAGCACTGGGGATACAAAAAAGGAAATCATCTCTGCTTTCCAGGAACTCACATCATATGGAAAGAGATAACACATGTTCACATGGAGATTCTAACTTTTTAAAGTCCTGTTATCACTAGTAGTGGTGATTATATATATACATATATATATAGGGCATGGTATTGCCTGCCTTTTCAATGGGTGGGGAGGGGTTGGAGGGAGAGAATTTGGAAATAAGCTTAAATAAAAGAATAAATATATTTTGTTATCTGCAATAAAATTGTAGAATATGGGACATAGGGAGCACATCTTAAAGATAGGAAGACTGGGTTCAAGTTCTAACCTTAGTACTTACTGGCTGTGTGATCTTGGGTAAGTCACTTCTCAGTGCTCCAGCAGACTCTCAGTAGAATTGAAAGTTCCATTCCCTATTCTGCTATCAATATGGGGATTATTTTGGGGGCTCTTTAAGGTCAACAAAGCACAGTACCATGACTTTGAGACCACTTTTCAGGGATGGCATGAGACTCTTGAAAGGCAACTCCTGTTCAGGCACAAGAGGGACCAAACAATTGGGGAAGTCTCTCCTAACTCTAAGATGTTGTGATTGGTATCTGACACATAGTTGGTGTTTAATAAGTATGTACTGATTAGTTGACTGACTGAGTTAGATAGTTACCATGTATTTGAGGTAGCGTGATGTAATGAGAAAAAGATTGGACTTGAAAACAGGAGTCCTAGGCTTCAAGTCAAGCTCTGTCTGATACTTAGCAATGGACCCATTTTCTCTGAAATTCAGTTTCTGTCTTAGAGGGTCATTATAAGAGAAATGTCTTTTAAATTTATTACATGATGTTAGAACTGGAAATAACCTTAGAGAGCATCTAGTTCAATCCCCTTATATTATAGGTGAGTAAATAGCTAAGCTCATACTGTCCATATGAGATGTAGCAAAGATGTGTTCCCCAGCCTTCTGACTCTAAAACTATTTCCTATGACTCCGTGTTGCCTTCTACTCTGTGGGAGATGCCAGCAGAAAAGCCAAGACCCTGTCCTTACTGAGGTCTCAGTCTAGTTTGAGGAGACCAGACCCAGTCCAGTGATGGCATAAAATAAGAAATTCTCCCTTGGGCTGTGTTGGTGAAGTGGCACTTTGGGAGGCAGATGGTGGTAATAGTAGGGATGGAGCTGAAGAACAGAAGAAAGCTCTTCAATACTGCAGAGTCAGAACTGAACTGATTCTCTAAACTTGCTTCTCCTTCTGGCTTCACTATTCCTGTCTGTGTGACCCTGGGTAAGTCACTTAACTTCAATTGCCTCAGGGAAAAAAATGAGCTGGAGAAGGAAATGGCAAACACTCCAGGATCTTTGCCAAGAAAAACCCAAATGGGCTCATGAAGAATCAGACATGACTGAAATGACTAAGCAGCAACAAAGGCTATGAATAGGCACTTTTCTGGGGATGTAATCCAAGGATCAATAGCCATATAATTTAATCACTAATCCACTTAGAGAAACACAAGTTAAGTCAACTCTGAGACACTATCTTACACTTATCAGATTGGCAAAGTAAACACAAAAAGGAAAGTGATAAATGCTGGAGAAACTGTGGGAAAACAGGCATATTCATATAGCATATTCATATTCATATAGCATTGGCAGAGCTGTGAATTAGTATAGCCTTTCTGGAAAGCAGTTTGTAACTATACAAAAAAGGTCTATTCCTCAAAAATATAAAAAAAGAGGAAAATACATACATGCATACATACTATATATAGGATATATATGATATATAGTATATACATACTATATATAGGATATATATGCAATACACATATAGGATATTACTTGGGGCTAATATAGATATATACATATATCTAACATATGGGCTGATTTTTACACATAATAAACACAAACATACATGTGTAACATATATACCACATATGTATAGTACAAGCATATAACATATGTATATGTGTATATACACACATATAAGTAAAGGGTCCTTTTTTGCAGAAGCAAAGAATTGGAAACTGAGGGGTTTCTCATCAATTGAAGAATGGAGAACAAGTTATGATATAGGAATGTGATAACATTATTTTATTTTGCAAAATGGTAGAGATGGTTTCAGAGAAGCCTGCAAAGACTTTTATGAATTGATGCAGAATGAAGTGGATTGAACTTTCTATCCAGTTGGCAAAGTGACTTGCTTAGGTCTGTTCCTCCCCGCTCAATAAACAGCAGTGACTCCTTATTTCTTCTAGCATAAAAAATAGAATGTCTTTTGTTTGGCACCTGAAGCCCTTTATAATCTAGCTGCAATCTTATTATCTTACATTTTAGCATAAAATACACATTATCTTACATTATTTTTTCACACACTCTGTGGTTCAGCCAAGAGGAGCTTTTTGCTCTTTTCCACACATGATATCCATATTCCCTTTCCAAGCCTTTGCACAGAACCTTGTGTTCCCTTCCTGAAATTCAATCTTTTCTCCCAACTTCTATGTAGAATCCTTTGATTCTTTTGAAACTCAGTTCAGTCATCATCTCCCACATGAAACCTTCCTGATCCTAGTAGTCTTCCCTTAAAATTATCTTGAATTTGCTGTGTAAATATTTTGTATATATCTTTAAATGTACATAGTTTCATCATAGATTGTAAACTTCTTGAGGGCAAGGACTATTTCATTTTTGTTCTCATATCCCCTAAATACTTTTATATTAGTGATGCATAAAAATGCATGTGTATCCTCTATGCTATGTTGACAACAGCCCAGTGCTTGCAAAGAGCTGGTGCTTTAAAAATGTTTATTGATCAATTATTGATGTATCTGAGGATATTTAGCCTGGAGAAGAGAAGATTTGGAAGTAAGAAGCAGGCATAATAACTGCTTTCAAGTATTTGAAGGTCTGACTTGCCAGAGAGGAACCCAGTAAAGAGCTGAGGTTAGAAGCAGCAAAGATGAGATTTTAGGTTTGATATTAGGATGAACTTCCTAAGAATGAGAGCAGTTTAAATTGAAATTTGCTGACTGGTCAATTGTGTTGCAGAATAGATCTTTGCTCAAGTATTGGTCCCGAAAGATTTCTTCTCACTATGAGACTCTGATTCTTCATCTTACTGTACGTCTGACACCTAACCCGCCCACTCACTCGTTTATTCCTCTTCTTCCTTCCCCCAAAAGACAGTCTTTTTCTACTGTTGTGATGGGAGAGAGAATCATTTCTTCCTTGCTTTTATTTGTTCTCTGTCTGTCTTGGAACCAGGCAGAAGGTCAATAAAGGTAGTGAAGGTCAGCAGAGAGAGTGTGTGACAAAAAAAGACAGGATGAAATAGAGATGGGAAAGCGTTGAGGAATAAATTCTCACTAGGAAAGGAGTGACCAAGAAGAAGGGATGGAGAGAGTGAGTGACAAGGTGGATGGCTGAGAGGTGCAGGAGTGAACAAGAGGAGGTAAAAGGGGCAAAGAGTGAGAGAGTGGAACAGATGGGGTTGGACGACAAAAGTCACCAGATGATAGGTTTTTCTTAGCAATCCAGTCTTTGTGTCTGGGATCTCCTGGTACTGCCACCTACTTCTGCACATACCCCCTCCCTCTCATCTCTCCTTTCCAGACCTGTTCTGTAGCTTCGTCCCAGCCCCCTACCATGAGAAATCTTCATTTCTGGAAATGTCGCTGAGCTGGAATTCCTCATTGGCAAGTGCACATTTTGAGTCTCTCGGGGACCATTTCTGGATGACAAAGAGCTCTTTCTGAAATTCTTAATCAGGAGAAAAATGCCCCCTACAAAATTGGAGCAGGTTCTCGGAGCTAATGGAGCCAGGGAAATGTGCATTCATTTCCTCTTTCCTCCCCTCACCACCACCCCCAAGCCACAATAGGTAATAGGAAGTTTGAACTGAAATAAGCTTCCACCAGGCTGGAAATAAAATGGCCCATGCATTTTGCAACAGAGCATTAAGAAAAAAATAAGTGTTAGCAGCTCATATAGTCACCAGGCCAAAAACGTGGATCATTATTCCTCTAGCTTAGCTCTCACTCATTGTATCTTCACTCCTCCCAATTTGCTTATTTGCTTTTTCACGGGAACTGTCCCTTCCCCAGGTGGGATGTGTCCTTTAAAGGTCCTGAAAAGGGCTTAACCTAAAGCTCCCATTGGCTAGAGACTTGGAGAGTGGAAGTCTCAATTGTTATTAACTGTGATGGTGACTTTAAATGTCCAGCTTCTGGGTCAGTTCTGGAAGAAACTCAGGGTATTTAAAGTCCTAAAATTCTCCTTTCAGGACACTCATATGTATATGAGTAAAGACTTACTATTCATCATGAACCAGAAGATTGATGACAAAGGAGTGATTCCAGGAAAGATCACTGGCTTTGCAATCAGATAAACTCTTTTATCTGTTACTTATTACCAGTGTGACCCGTGTTAGACCTGTTGGTAAAACAAAGCGGTTGGACTCTATGATTTCTAAGTCCCTTGTGGATTTAGATGCAATGACATTCCCTTTTTATTTGTTGTTGTTCAATCATGTCCAGACTTTTTTGTGACCCTCCTGGAGCAGTTTACCATTTCCTATTTTACAGCTGTGGAAACTGAGGCATACAGGGTAAAGTGACTTACAGAGGGTCACACAGCTAGTAAGAGTTTGAGGCTGGCTTTGAACTCAGGAGGATGAGTCTTCCTGACTTCAGGCCCCATATACTATCTACTGCAGCCCCATCTAATTGCCCACAAAAGCCATGGGAAGCCTTCCTGGGAGTCTCCAAGCACCTGGCCATTTACTGGCTTTTCTGGTTGCTTGGTTTCTCAAGTGCCAGTCTTGTTTTACAATTTGACTGCAAACCCCTTTAGACCAGGAATCACATATTTTCTTTCCCTTGTCCTCTTCTTTCCACTGGTGCCTAATATTAGGTACACAGCAGGAATTCAATAATTTTTTTTGACTGAATGATCTGACATAGTTTTAGAGATGAGGATACAGGGCAGACATCTTGAGAAATGTAATAGGTTGAGAAAACAGGCTTTATACACCTTTCATTATATAAGATACAAACAACAACATTTAATGAGTTGCAAGTACTGTTGTGTACAGTGCTCTATGAACAAGGTTCCTGCCTTCAAGTCTATTTGGAGAGACAAGACATAAACATGGAAAAATTGTTTAAAACATGGATATCAACCTGATATAAATGCCAAAGGAAAAAATGTGTATTTTATGCTAAAAATTGGGAGTCATTATGGTTTATTGAGCAGGGGAGGAATAGGGTCAGACCTCTGCTTTAGGCATACCACTTTGCTAGCTTGTGTGGAGGATGGGGTAGAGAAGGGAGGAACTTGAGGCAAGATATTCAAATAAAAAGCTAGTGATAATATTGATCATTTTCAGTGGGACAAAGTGAATCACCTTTGATGAACAAGCATGAATGTGATGGCATTGTAAGCACTGCATATCTCATTACATTTTCTTTCCTCTACAATCTATCCCCTTTTCAGACTTTACTATTACTATCCAGGGTACTATCATCCTTCCAGGCATATAAGTTTATGTCTTCAATGTTATCTTTGATTTTCTACTCTTTCTCACCTCCCATAGCTAATCTGTTCCAACTTTTGTCAATTTTATCATCATCTTGTTTCTCTCCTATATGTTCCCTTCTGGTTATTTACACAGCCAACACCCTAGTCCAGGCTCTTGACATCTGTCACCTGTACTACTGCAGCAACCTCCTAATTGGTCCCCTAGCTTTGAATCTCTGCCCTCACCATTCTTCCTCCATACAGTTGCCAAAGTGACTTTCCTGAAATGCAGGTCTGATCATATCAATAAATTACAGTGGTTCCCTCTGGTCTCTCAAATAAAATAGTATTCCATCTTGATCTCACCTTTAAAAGATTTATTTATATGTAAGTTTTATAATTACATAATTATTGCTACAGTAATATCTGTAAAATATAATTATATATACAAATATTGGGGCTATATGTTCAAAAATTGTTTTATCAATAGGACATTCAATCAAAAATGTTTTGAGGTCACTAATTTAGAGCACAGGGTTGAAACTGAGGTCACAAGTCTAAACCCTACACAGCAGAGGTAGAATCCCACAAAAAGAAATTTATGGGACATCATTTACCATATTTTAGGAGTAGATAAAGCATAACTCTTCATTTTGGGCAGTAAAAAAGTAGAAGGTGCAGGAACTCAGATGGTTCAATGAACCCCATTCCCAATAATGGGGAAAAAAGGAATCTGAAGTGCTTAGTAGAGAGACCACTAGTCTGAAAATGAGGAAGCTTAGCTTCTAGAAACATTTTATGGTTGACTAAAGGAAAGAGTATTTGACTTAGTGATATGGATTCAAATCCTGACTCTAATATTTAGGAACTCCACAAGCTTAGGCAAGTCACTTATTCTCGCTTTATATCTCAGTTTTCTCATCTGCAAAATCTGGATACTTGCCCTACTTCACAGGTCCATTTGAACCAGAATTCTGAAAACCTTAACAATTCTTTATAGAACATGAACATTCATCATTACGCTTGGCTGTATAATTCATCATATTGAGCAAGACACTTCCTCTCTTTGTCTTAGTTTCCTCATCTCACCTTTGAAGGGTTTGATCATGATGATGCCTAAGGATCCTGCCAGCTCCAGAAATTTGTGATGCTTCTTTGGGGTCATTTCCATGCATTTGGGTAGAACAGAGGCTCCCCACAAAACCTTGAGGCTTCTTTTGCATACCTTTCTTCCATAGGAATTAGAGCTAGGAGGAAGCTTAGAGATAATGCCACTTTTTATAGAGAAAAAAGACTGGAATTTGGAGGGGTTAAATACCAAGTGGCAGTGCCCAGATTAAAATTCAGATTTCCGAATTTCTTTTGATTCCCCATCCAATTATGTGATCTCTCCTCTGAAGCCCGCTTCTTCTCTGTCAGCAGTCCTGTCAGAATGGACTGCCCATTCCCGATGCTTGAATACATTCCCCTTTATTTCTAATCTGTCAGCTTCCAGCTCAACTGGAGATTTTTCCTCTTTGGAGATTCTGGGGTTGACCTCCTTGATACCCTGATGGTGCTTCTTTCCCCACCCCTCTAAGAAACTGGAAACTAAAGAGCTTTCATAAGGAGAAACTCTTAAAAGATTTCTTATACACTTTATTATTTGCTTCAAAATTTCCTTGTGTCACTGGCATAAAGCAATAGTGTAATTATGAGATGGGGCTGGACAAATTATAAGGAGAAACTCTTAAGAAATTTTTGCTTCTTCTTCTCTTCACTAACTGAATGCTCCCGATCTGTCAGTGTTGGCAGGGCCAGGACCAATTAAGGACCTGATTCAGGGGATTTATACTGTTAAATGAGATAAGGCACATTTTTAGCAGCTTTTCTTTCACTTTTTGCTTCCTGTCTGCTCATCTTTCAAAAATCCTGCTCTCAACACCCCTTTCTTGTCTCTCCTGGCAATCTCTTTAGCCTTGATGTTATATAGGCGGACAAACTAGGCTGGGGGAAAGGAGTAAGTTTTGGGAAAGGGATTTAAAGGAGCAAAGGATAATAGTGCTATGGTTAAGGAGCTCAAGTCAATTCCTGTGACCTATTCCATGTGAAGGTGGTAAGGAGAGATAGAGAGGGTATACAGTGGTCCTCAAACTTTTTAAATAGGGGGCCAGTTCACTGTCTCAGACTGTGGGAGTCTGGACTATAGTAAAAACAAACACTCACACTCTGTCTCCTCCCCTCAGCCCATTTGCCATAACCCGATGGGCCGAATCAACGTCCTCAGTGGGCCGCATCTGGCCCGCGGGCCAAAGTTTGAGAACCCCTGGTACAGGGAATAATCAGAGCCCAGATTTAGTTGGGAAAAGTAGGGAGAGGAGAACATTGCTCATCTTGGAAGGTTTTTTACCTTCGCAAAAGGTAATCTTTCCCTTGGAAAAATTGCACAATCAAATGATATTGCTTTTGATGTCCTTTTAGCCCATCTCATCCTCTTCTCTCTCCCCAAACCCCAAAAGGATCTAAAGTCCTTATAGACCTTATTTTCAGATTTTCAGATAACTGTGATGGTTAGAAGGGATCTGATCAGAAAATTTCCTCTTGAGTTTTAGCTGATCTTGAAAAAAACTTCCTAACATTTGGAGAGGTACAAAAGTGGAATGAGTGACATTAATAGTGTGATATCATCACTGTATATACCTTTAAGAGAAGGTTGGCTGTTGTTTTTGAAGACATAACTAGAAATAGTTTCTCCTGGTACAAAAAGCCATTGAATGGGAGTAGTGAGGGCTCAGCAGAGGTTTGGAGGAGAGTTGAGCCATGGGTACAGTAGGTTAGGGAGAGTTGCTGAGGAAATCAAGTGAAAATAAGAATATGGTAAGACCCCAAGGAGGAGGTGGTTTTGGGGCAGCTGCTGAAGGACTTTGAAACAAGGAGCTGCAAATTCACAGTGCCTCCCATCCTGGGGAGAAAGCAATATAATTGTAGGTGCCCTGGACAAAGTCCCATTTGGCCAATACCAGCTATAGATTTTTATGTTGAGAATGATGAAGAATGATGCTTATTTACATGAGTTGCACTAGAATGACCTCTGAGCTCCTTCAAAATATTAACAACCCATATTTCTGTAAATGAATACCTGCAAATATAGGTATTTTAATAGAACTTCTTGACTCCAGTGTATGACCTAGAGCCAGGAGATCCAAGTTTCAATGTTGCTTTTGTTGTTAAGTCTGTGATTC
Source organism: Sminthopsis crassicaudata (assembly GCF_048593235.1). Taxonomy (NCBI): domain Eukaryota; kingdom Metazoa; phylum Chordata; class Mammalia; order Dasyuromorphia; family Dasyuridae; genus Sminthopsis; species Sminthopsis crassicaudata. The sequence continues at coordinate 98,106,316 of NC_133620.1, read as the reverse complement.
TGGACAAGTCACTTTATATCTCAAAAATGATTCCTTACCTACAAAATGAGTAAGAGGGCTGGTTTGTCAAAATGAAAAGACATGTGGCCTCATCCCATTGACCAGATGAATTCTTTAAAAACAAAGAAATTGACACTAATAGATCTTCTAGGATAATTCTGACCTTTTCAATGACTTTGCTCAAAGATTCTTCTTTACATGGTCAGCTGGCCTAAAGAAGATATAGAATATCTCCAAGACACTTTCCTTATAAACCACAATAATTCTTATGGAAGCAGCTCCCTAGCATCCCCTGTGTGGATAGATGCCACCTCAGCTAGTATTGACATGTGCAGACTCCCATTACACACTTACATATAGATACCAAAATATGAACAACAACAACCAAAGTTCCTGAACCCCAGCTTAAAAACCTCTGATTTAACAAGTTTTCAATCATTCTGATTGTACCACTCTCCATATCTATTTCTCCAGTTTCTTTTTAATCAGAAAAAGTCCTTATTATCAAATATTTTCCTAAAATCTAAATAAACTGCCAGTTGACAGTGTCCTCCTAGTATCCCCACTTAATAACCCCTTCAAATAAAAGAAGTTATGTTTAGTCTAGCACTGACTTTTTTTTCATTTTTTAAAAACTTGATTGTATTTTATTTTTTCCAATTATGTGTAAAGTTAGTTTTCAACAATCATATTTGCAAGATTTTGAGTTCCAAAATGTTTCTTTCTCTCCCTTACTTCCCCCCTTCAAAACGCAGCAAACAATCTGATACAAGTTATACATGTACAATAATTTTAAACATATTTCCCTTTTAGTCATATTGGGGGAAAAACTCAGAACAAAAGGGAAAAACCACAAGAGAGAAAGAAAAAAGGTGAAAATAATATGCTTTAATCAGCTTTCTATAGTTCTTTTTGGATGCAGATAGCATTGTTTATACTCTATACCAAGTCTATGAGAACTGTCTTAGATTACTGAATTGCTGTGAAGAACTAAGTCCATCACAGTTGATCATCATATAATGTTGCTGCTGCTGTGTACAATGCTCTCTTGGTTTTCTCACTGCACTCAGCATCAGTTGATGTAAGTCTCTCCAGACCTTTCTGAAATCATCCTGCTGGTCATTTCTAATAGAACAATAATATTCCATAACATTCATATACCATAACTTATTCCAGCCATTCGCCAGTGGATGGGGGGCACTGACCTATTCTTGATGAAGCAATGCCAGCTCTTTGTAATCAATACTGACAGCTTGGGACATAAAAATTAGTGATAGATTAGATGCCAGAACACTTGTGTTTCGTCTTTGGTTCTTTTCCTTAAAGCCAAGTCACCTCATATCCCTGGGTCTCAGTTTCCTTATCTGTAAAATGAAGTGATAGAACTAGATAATCTCTCCAGTTCTAAATTTAGGATCCATTTTTGAAGTCCATTATTTTCCTTCTTTTGAAAATGGGGGCACATACTCTTCTTACCATTCTTCCATCTTTCTAGTGTTATACACAGTGTCTTATTAAGCACATCTCCCACTTACTTCAATACCTAAAAGTTCATCTGGGCTAGATGACTTTAACTCACCAAGGGCCATTTCATGCCATCTTCATATTTTTTGGGGTGTCATCTCCCTATTAGACACTTTTTTCCTATCCTTTTCAGGGCACAAGTCATTCTTTTTGGCAGAGAAAATAAACAACAAAAAAAAGATATAAAAACGAGCAGCTGGGCCATCTCTCTACTTTCAATCTACTCTCAATCACCTTGAACATTTTAATGTCCTCACCTTTACATGCTCTTTCTTTTCCTCCCAGTTAAAATAGAGAGAAAAAAAAAGAGAAACAGACAGGGAGACAAAAGAGGATAGGGGAGAATAGGAGGGGAAAGGAAGAGATGAGGAGGGAAGGGAGAAGAAGAAAAGGAAAGGTGGGGGAGAGGAAGAGATGGGAGGGGAATGGAAGGGAGAGAAGAGAAAGAAAAGGAGAAAAGATAAGGAAGGGAGAAGAAAAAAAGGAGAGGAAATAAGAAGAAATTAAGGGAGAAGGCTGAGGAGAGAAGAGAGAAGAGAGAAGAGAAGGGAGAGGTGAGTCTAGGAAGAGAAAGCATAGGAGAGGGGAAGAGGAGAGGTAAGTAGAGGTGGGAGAGGAGAGGAGAGAAGAGAAATGAGGAGAAATCTTTTATTTCTGCCCTCAGCATTTCTTGTCAGTCTCAGCTCATTCTGAACTTTAGTGCTCTTGACTCTGTTTCAGAACTACACCACACATTTACCTTCATCCTCTATTACCTCTTCTTGCTTTTCAAAAACAAAGCTGATTGGTGAGTTTCCTGTGATCTCTTCAGATATCTCCCCCTTTTCCTTCTCACTGGAATTGTTTCTCCTTGCATCTTCAGAATTTCATTGCAGAGAGCTTACTTCTAGAACATGGATTCTTAACTTTTTTTTTTTCTAATGATAAAGTTTTGATAGCTTAGTAAAGTTTTCAGATCTTGTCTCTACATAATATTTTAAAAGCATAAAATAAAATATATAGGATTACAAAGGAAAGCAATTACATTAAAATAGATATTAAATTAAGAAAAATAATTTAATAGTTATTAAATTATTAACAAATACATAAGCATATGTATATAGATGTGCATGTTCATTTATATATGTGTGTGTGTGTATGTGTGTGTGTGTGTGTGTGTTTGTTTATATGTACATACACACACAGAGTTAAGTGGCACAATGGATAGAGTACTCAATCTGGAGTAAGGAAACCTCCTCTTTGTGACTTCAAATGTTACCTTACACATTTATTAACTGTGTGATCCTGAGGCAAGCCACTTTACCCTGTTAGTCTCAGTTTCCTCATCTGTAAACCAAGCTAGAGAAGGAAATGGCAAATTATACCAATAACTCTACTAGGAACACTCCAAATAGCGTCACGAAAAGTTAAACATGACTGAAAACTGAATCAGCAACAATAAATGTACACACACACATACACACAACCCAAGCTCATGGATGCCAGATTAAGAACTCCTGTCCTAGGCTGACTTCCTCTATGGAATTTTTGTCTACAAGATCTTTAACTATCCTTCTTTAGAAAAACAAGCAGCTCATCTGTAATTTATAATTTTGTAGAGTTTCAAGTTAATTTATTTGCACTGATACTATTTTTGGTTATCCAATCAGGACATGCCTAAGATAAGACTTGAACCCAATTCTTCCTGACTACAAGATCAGCCCACTGTGAATTGGCTATACTCTCTTGGTCAGGGCCTTAAAAACCAAAATCTAAGGTCAATCTCATGTAAATTAGTTTTTAAAGACTGATATAATTTTAAAATGTCTTTGTGCTCTCCTCTTTTGTCTTTTTTTGAAAACTGACTTCCCTGGGAACTTTAGGCATGTGTTCTGGTCAAAGATTTGAATTCTGTTTGGTTTTTGTTTGTTGCTTTCTTTTGTTTTGTTTTTTAGGAACCAAGAAGTAGGAAAGTGGTAAGTGGGTTCAGAGAGGATAGGGAAGTCCATTGCAGGAGTTTGTTGCAGCTTCCTTTTTATTGCTCCTTCTTTTGGAGTCACAGATCAATTAGTTCATTGATCAACATCATTCACATTGCTATAGGATTTAAAACAGTGATTCTTGGACCTTTTCTTTTACACATGGCGCAATATTATTCTTTATCATGAGGAGGAATCAGGATTATTATTAGAGACTTGTGCAAGAATTTAAATTGTTGCATTTCATGCAATTCGAAATAGATCTGGCAAAACTTGAAATGCTGGCAAGTTCTCTAGATCTTGCTTGCTGTAGCTAATAAAACCTGCTTCACAGTGGGCAGGAATGGTTCCTTCCAATTTCACTGCTGCTTGTAAAGCCACAGGCTTTTGTAATCTTCTTATGCCTGCTTCAGTCATGAAGAACCAGCCTCTAGTTGAAAATTGGAGAAAGTAGATGAAATAGGTCACAGAACCAATCGTATGTTGATTTGTATTCTGTTCTTCTGTGCCCATCTTATCTAACTCTACTAGACTTTAAGCTTCTTGAGGGAAGGAATTGTGTTTTTTTCATCTTTGTATAACCGGTGCCTAGAACAGTGTGTTATGCACATAAAAAGTAATTGATAAATGTTGAATGAATGAAAAATCAAATAACATAGAGACTGTTAGAATTGGAAGATTATTTAAAGATCATCAAATCTGGGGCAGCCAGGTGGCGCAGTGGATAGAGCACCAGCCTTGAATTCAGGAGACTCTGAGTTCAAATCTGATCTCAGACACTTAACACTTCCTAGCTGTGTGACCCTGGGCAAGTCACTTAACCCTAGCCTAAAAATAAATAAATAAAAATCATCAAATCCATCCTTCTAATATTTTACAAATGAGGAAACTGAGCTACTACCACAACGTGTGCCATAATTATATACCCTTAGTGAATACCCAGAAATGGGCTAATATCTGTAGTGAGAGAAGACCAATGAGTGAACTCACAAATTGGGTGTCTGTTTAACCTTCTATTGTCAGGGGTAATTATTTAGTTTAAGAAAACCATCTGCTTTGATTAGAGCTGTTAGCATTGAAATGTGTTTGCTTATCCTGACTCCCAAGTGTGGAATTCAAGAACTGCTGAAATTCAAAACCAGCAAAACCCTTTATTTAGAAATAGCAATTAAACAATTACTTTTCATAGCAGCAGGCTAAAAAGAAACACATTTGTCTTCATCAATAGGAATTTAGTGAGGCAGGACTCTGTATTTGGCCATAAGATATGTTCTTTGCCAAATTATAGCCTCATTGAGGAGTTAGAACTTACCTACTTAAAAGGAACTGAGCATAGAATGTGAGACTTGGGAGGGACCTTCAAGATTTCTTTTTCAGGTCCTTATTTTAAAGGTAACAAACTAGAAGACAATTAAGTCATAAACAATGTGATATTGCCTCTAACTGCCAGTGGAATACAGAGAAAGAGAGAGCAGTATGGCTCTGAGTTGCTCATGAAAGTTTCATGAAAGAAATAGCATTGAGGTGGGTCTTGGAAAATGAGTTAGCTCCGGAGAAAAAGGAATGGAAAGAAGGCAAATATCCAATCCAGTGGAAGAGTATTAAATAAAGGACAGAGGTAGGAATGAGCATGGCCAGAGCATGGAACACTGAGTTTGCACTTTAGATGTTAATCAGGAAAGGGAGGGGTTTGAAACTGAGATACATGAGTCTGAGATTGATGCAGTTGGTGGATGGTTACAGTAGATCCTTGAACAGGAGTCTATGATGAAAGCTTGTTTTAATAAAATTAATATGGCAAGGTGGTGAAAGGGAGAAGAGACTAAAGGAAAACTGCTTCAGAGTCTGTTGCAGTCAAAGTGAATATACCAAATTAGGCAGTGTGAGATGAAAAGAACACCGTCCCTAATATCAGGAAACTAATTTTATCTCTTGTTAGATATGTGACCTCAGTTTAAAGAAAGAAAGAAAATAGGGTAAAGTATTAGCTATGGGTGATAAAAAAGGAAAGAATTGAGAGGTAGCTAAATTCCATAGCGGGGAGAGTACAAGAAGACTTGAGTTCAAATCCTACCGTAGATAATTATTAGCAGTGTGACTTTGGGCAAGTCATTTATCTCATCCATTTTAGTTTCCTCATCTGTAGAATGAGACGTTTCATCTTAGTGGCCTTTCAAGGTCCTTTCTAGCTCATAATCTATGATTTTATGAGCTTAAATGTACAATACTATGAACTCCAAATGTTTTAGCTTCAGAGATGGGAAATTCTTCCATCTCTGTAACCATAAAAGAGGACTATCTCTCTGCATTACAAATATATGGAATAAAACCAACACCTCAAGAACGTGCAATTTAATATTTATAAGTCATCTGTTGACATCCTTCCTTTCTTCAAAGTCCAATCCATGTGCTATCTCTTTCATGAAATGTTTTCTTGCTCCATCAGATAAACACGATCACTCCTTCCTCAAGTTACTCAAATGATTTCCCCTTGGTCTCCCCCTTGGGATAGATAAATAGATATCTCTTGGGCAGCGAGGTGGCCTGGAGTCAAGAACACTCATCTTCCTGAGCTCAAATCTGGTCTCAGATACTAGTGTGTTTAAACATGGACAAGTCACTTAACTTTGCTTTGGTTACCTCATCTATAAAATGAGCTGGAGAAGGAAATGGGAAACCATTCCAATATCTTTGCCAAGAAAGGGAGTCACAAAGTGTTGGATATGACTGGAATGACACAGTAATCTTTTAATTAGTATTCCTGTCCCAAGTTTCTTTTTACTCCAGATCACCCTCCATATGTCTGCCAAAGTGATTCTCTCAAAAGGTAGATCTGACCTCCTCCCTCCCTCCAACCCCCCAACATACTAAGTGCAAGTAATTCCTTATTTCCTCCAGTATAAAATATAAACTCCTTTGCTTTGTATTTAAAACTCTTCACACAAATATTCCCTTCTCATCTTGTCAGTCTATTTATACTTTGTTCCTCTCCACAAACTATTATGGTTCATTCATATTGGCCTGCTCCCTGATCCTCACCTGTGATGTTCCACCCCCCATTTCCATTCCTGCAATTCTCCCATTTCACTTCCCCCTTGATTCAGTTCAAATGCCACCTTCTGCAGAAGCCTTGTCCCAGTGCCTTAGCTGCTTTTCTCTCTACAGGTACTTTCCATCTTCTCTGTGAGTAGCATATTCAGAGCTGCACCAGAGTCTTAGTACAGGTTTTTTTGGGGGGAGATGGTGGAAACATCCTGTATATATTCATTTATAATGTTTACATATACACACAGAAGCTTTGTGGCTGTAAGACTTTTGAAATACCCTGTATGTATTCATATATGGTGTATTCACACACAAACATACATACATACACAGAGTGGCTAAGTGGGGCAGTGGATGGAGTGTTGGGCCTAGAAAATCAGAATCTGAGTTCAGATATGACCCCAGACCTTTACCCGCTGTTTAACCGTAGCAGGTTACTTAACCACTGTTTCCCTTAGTTTTCTAAGCTACAAAATGGAATGAAATCCACCTCTCAGGATTACTGTGAGGATCAAATAATATTAGTAAATTGCTTGGAGAATACCTGTCACATAATAAGGGTTTAATAAGTGCTTATTTCCTTCCTAATTATAGACATCTATATGTATGTATCATGTTGTCTCCCTCATTAAATTGTGAACTTCTTGAAGAAGGGACTATCTTTTAAGTTTTTTTTTTTTTAGCAAATATTAAATATATCTAGATTGATTGGTCAAACGAGATTACACACGTATGTAAACCTTAGAACAATGATTCTCAAGGGCAGGACCTGCCACAGTATCTCAAGTTTTGCCAGGCCTGCTTCAAATAGCATAAAACTTACAACTGTAATTCCATATTCATGCACTTTTCTCTGGTAGTAGTCCCTGATTCTTCCTCTTGGAGAAAAAGAATATTGTATTATATGCAAAAAGGGTTCAAGAACCCTAGTGAAATGTGAATAATGCTGATAATTAATGGGGCAAATAACAAGCTCTTCTTAAGTATAGATTCTCTGTCAGACACTGAGCTAGGTTCTGGGGACATGTTGATAGTCATAGTGATAATGAGCTATGTCAGTGGAGAGTGCACATGTAAGGAAATCACGGAAAATATGAAGGACTGAAAAATGAACACACACATCACATTTACATACACACAGAGATACATTTACATATGTGCCCATAAGCATGTACATGGGTTTTTACATTGTTACACATACTTATACAACATGCTGATGCACCCTGAGAGCTCTCCCAACCTCATGAATTCTCACACAGACACACACACTCAGCAAACTGTCTCCTGATCACCAAGGCAATCTCATCCAGGCTCCTGACTGCAAATGAGATCAGAACTCTATGAGGAATTGTCTTCTCTGTTGAGCATGAATGTGCTAAATAAATCTCCCTGCCTCTAATAAATCTTGTACAGATGTAGAAAATGCATTAAAGGCTGAAAAACCTGAGGTGGCAAGAGACGGTAGTGAGAACAGAGCTGTAAATCCTCAGTGGGCATGTCAGCTACTAGGGGCTCCTAACTCTCTCACACATAGCTGCAGTGAGGGTTTGAGGATTGGCTGGATGGGGAGAGATTCACTCCCTGAAGGTCACAACAGGGTAACCTTGGATGGCAGTCATTGCTCAACTATGGGTCTCCCTTTGTAGACTGCTTACTTACCCTGGATTCTTAGCAGGAATGGTCTGGATATAGTCTCAAATATATGACAGTGAATATGTAAATTCAACCATTCCAATAATTCAAGTTAATGTAGTTTCTGTCCCCCTCCAATAAAAAAACCTCATCAAAATGATTTATAGCATTTTATGAGTAAACATCTAGATTTAATTAATTGATTTGCTGATCAATTAACTAACCAGATATTTTATAGATATATATCTTATATAGATATCAGTTGTTGACTTTTTCCTGGGATATAACACATATATATATATAGCACATAGTCCATTACACTCTGTATATAGTTTGGGTTATTTTCTTCTAAATATGTCCTTTTTTAAAAAGATTGTTTTCATTTCCATATTCTCTCCCCTCCATTGAGAAGGACCGAAAACAAAATGCATTACAAATATAATCATGGAAAAGAAATTTCTGCAATAGCCATATATCCCTCCTCCTTTGGAAAAAAGAGGAAGGAATAGAATGTTTTTCCATATTCACTGAGTCTACCAATTCTAATTGGAGAGGGATAGCATGTTTCATCATAACTTGCAGAGGGCTGAAGTTCTGAATCAGACAAGAGAGCACTTAAGGCTACCTATTCGATGTGAGACAATAGTTCTATTAGCATATATTTGAATGATGGCTCTCTTCACCATTGGTGCTTGCTGAATGTTTTGATGGTGAGAGAATCGTAGGCAAGGATTGGAGGGCTGGGGGAGAGAGGTCAGAGTCACTTGACAGCAGGATGAGGAGGAGAGAGGCTGGAGACCCCGGACTCTAGAATCCAGGATACATCTTTGGCAAGCTGTCTGGCAGCCTGCTTGCCTCCTTCACTTCTCCCCCTAAAGAACAAGGACTTTGATTTATCCTGACTCTGGCTGATCCTGAGGCTCTCCAGGGAGCTAGCCTGTATTTTATAATAAGTCCTTTGGAATTGTGAGTAGGCATTGCATTGAGCAGAATGCTCACTTTACTCTGCATCAGTTCATACAAGTCTTCCCTGACATTTCTAAAACTATCTCCTTTACCATTCCTTACAGCACAGTAGTATTTGCCTTGTTTTTCAATCCTGGAGTTTGTCTATTATATTTCTTCTCAGCTCTTTGTAAGATCTTCCTGTAGGTTATCCTTATCTTCTTGACTTTTAAATTTCTGGCATTATTTAGTGAATCAGCAGACTTGGAGACTTCCCTGGGTACCTTCCCCTCACAAATTGCTTACAAAGCTATTATTGAAGATCAATTTCAGCAGTGACTCCTCAAGGAATGGTTCTTTTTGTACTATCTCTTCCTAAGGAATTGTTCTTTTTGTACTATCTCTTCCTACCTTTCTCCATCCCCTCTCAAATTCTAAGTAAATTATCTATTTATCCACAGTCATAACCAAAATATCTGGTCAACAAAGAAAAAGATCCATTTAATTTAGATTCCCAATACCTGCATATTATAAAACATTAGAAGGAATAGTTTAATCTCTCATTTCTATCTCACCGTCTCAGCATTGTATAGATTCAACTTCCCAAATACATGATGTCACAACTATTTGGTATGAAAGAATTTGGGTTCATAGAAACTAAAACGTTGATGGTAATGAGATTATAGCAGGTAAAGCCAGACCAGTGCTTACGAGCTGTGTGATTCTGAGCAAGTCCCTTAACCTCAAATACCCTCCCCCCAAGTAAAATAAAATAAAATAAAATATACCTTCTTGTAGCTTGGCAATCCCAGATCTTGAGCTGTGTTACAAAATGGTAATCAAAATAGCAGGTTTCTCAGATAAAGAACTGAAATTTATAATTCATTCTCTCCATGTATATACTTATAAGTCATTCTATATTACACGAGTCATATTCCTTTACTGATAAAAGGTCAAAGGATATGAACAGGCAGTTTTCAGAAGAAGAAATCAAAACTATCAATAGTCACACAAAAAAATCCTAAGTCACTATTGATTAGAGAAATGTAAATTTAAACAAGTCTGAGGTACCACCTCACATTTATCAGATTGGATAATACGACAGAAAAGGAAAATGACAAATATTGGAGGAGATGTGGGAAAATTGGAACATTAATACATTGATGATGGAGTTGTGAGCTGATTTAATTATTCTGGAGAGAATTTGGAAATTGGCTATACAATTTGCATATACCTTTTAATCCATTAAAATCACCACTTTGGGGCAGCTAAGTAGCACAGTGGATAGAGCATCAGTCCTGAAGTCAGGAGAACCTGAGTTCAAATCTGACCTCAGACACTTAATACTTTCTAGTTGTGTGACCTTGGGCAAGTCACTTAACACCAGTTGTCTCAGGAAAAAAATCACCACTAGGTACATATCTCAAAGAGATAAAAAATAAAAGACCTATATGTACAAAGATATTTAGGGGGCAGCTAAGTGGCACAGTGGATAGAGCATCAGCCCTGAATTCAGGAGGACCTGAGTTCAAATCTTGTCTCAGACACTTAACACTTCCTAGCTGTGTGACCCTGGGCAAGTCACTTAACCCCAGCCTCAGGGGGAAAAAAAGAAAGAAGCTCCTGTAACAGCTCCTTTTGTGGTGGCCAAAAATTAAAAATTGAGATGTCCTATAAGCTGTTGTATATGATTGTGGTAGAATACTATTGTGCTATAAGAAATGACAAGCAGGATGTTCTTAGGAAACTTGCAAAGACTTAAATTAACTTAAAATGAACAGAGAAGAACCAGGTGAACATTGTAAACAATAACAGCAATATTGTATGATGATTAACTGTGAATGACTTAGCTATTTTCAGCAACACAATGATCTAGGACAATTCTCAAGGACTTATGAAAAAATGCTATCCATCTCTAGAGAAAGAATTGATGGAGTCTGAATGCAGATTGAAACATACTGGGTTTTTTTTTTACTTCTTTATTACTCTTACAGTTTTTTTTCCTTTGGAGGTGTCTGTATTTTCTTTTCAAAATGGTTAATATGAAAATGTTTTACATTTGTGCAGGTGGATAATCTATATATTGCTTGTCTTCTCAAGAATGGGAAAGAGGAGGGAGGGAAAGAATATTGAACTCAAAATGTAAAATAAAATAAAATATGCCCTCCTCAATTTATTTTCAAGAGTGGAAGAAGGTAGTTTTACTTTCCCAAACGACTTTTCTTATTTCCCATTGGAATCTACTTTTGATTGTAGGATGCTAGCTTACTTCTAAAGGATTAAACACAATGGATAGAGACTGGACCTAGAGTTCAATCCATCTTCCAACAATACCTGTAGGACTGTGGGCAAGTTTTTTAACCTCAATTTCTTTGACTGTTAAATGGGGATAATTTGCAACTACTAAAACCATTGAATATTAAAAGACTTTCTTTTTCTTTAATGGTTTTCATTCTGCTAATGTGATCATGTCTACATGTTTTTCATTGGTTCCTCTGTACTCTAGATATAGATACCTTTTACCTTCTTCTTCTATATTCTCTTCATTGGGATCTCATCTTTTCCCATATACAACCTTAAGTCATGTAAGCACCTCCAAGCTATTTTACTAAGTCCAGTCCCCCCCCCTCCCCCCGCCTCAGGGCTCCTTAACTCAGCCTTCTCCTCGTTCCCACTTTCTCCCCTTCCTGCAGCTCTTCCCCAAACATTAGGAAACCTCAGCACTTCTTTAATACCTGTTGCTTTAGCCCAGCAGGGCAGCTAGGTGGCCCTGCAGTGGATAGAGTGTTGGTCTGGAGTCAGGAAGGCTCATCTTCCTGAGTTCAAATCCAGCCTCAGACATTTACTAGCTATGTAATCCTGGGCATCTCACTTCATCCTGTTTGCTTCAGTTTTCTCATCTCTCAAATGAGCTGGAGAAGGAAATGACAAACCATTCCAATATTTTTGCCAAGAAAACCCCAAAAGGGATCCTGAAGAGTACATGACTGAAACAACTGAACAATTACCCCAGCAGACACTCAGCCCCTTCTCCCCAGGAGGACATATCTCAGATTTATAACATTGTTACAACTCCCAACTGCCCCCAATGACATTGTTTCACCTAAATGTTTTCACAAAGTGAAAGTGTTTTCATGAAGTCAATTAAGGCCAGCTGATAGAGAATAGTGATACATGTGTTTGTCTTATCTGCCCTATTAAATCTTAGAGAATAGACTCAGCTGGAAAAGACCTTAGAAATCATTTAGTTTAAGCCAGCTTCTTAACTTGAATTCTATTGATTTGGCTTTTAGTTAATAACTCTGTTTCAATATATTTGGTTTTCTTCCTAAGCCTATATATATATATGTTTTAATTTTAAAAATTATTTTTAAATTTTTTCTGGTTATACATGTACATTCATTTAAAAATACATTTCCTTAGGAATCATGATGGGAGAAAAAATCAGAACAAAAAGAAAAAAACACAAGGAAAAAAACAGAAGAAAAAGGGGAAAAATGAACATAGCATGTGTCGATTTAAATTTGGTCTCCATAGTTTTCTTTCTGGATGCAGATAGCATTTTCCATCCAAAGTTTATTGGGACTGCCTTGGTTTAAGTCCATATCTTTTACACAATGAAAAATAATTCTGAGAAGGAATCCATAGGAGTGTCCAGACTGCCAAAGGGGTCCAGGACACAAAAAGAGTTTAAGAACACCCAAGTGATCTAACTCCCTCATATTCAAAGAGGATAAGTAATTCCTCCAAAGTAGACAAAGTCAGGATCCAGTAACTTCAAACACAGCATTCACTTCTTTTACATTAACACAATGCTCTCTACACATAGTAGGTAGGTGTTCAATCATTGTTGAATGAATGGATAACAGAAGAGGTTCTCTGACTGGGTCTGTGTCTGGATAATCAGGTTGACTGTTTCTGTGGGACTATTCGAATTATCAAACAGCATTGACAGGGTGCTTGTTTGAAGGGCTTATCAGATGGGCTGAGGAAGTCCAACAACTGGTCCAATAGATACAAACTGAGCTGGTTCTGAGACCGAATGAGGTTGGCTTTGAAGGATGAGGAGAAGGCACGCTGGACTCTGAGAAAAGGGAAATGGAACCTCTGAGAGCCCAGCCTATGGAGCATAATGGAGTATGCGAAGTTATTTTCTGCATTTTACCAATAAATACCAGAGCTGTGTGATCAACCTAATGCTTCGTGTTATTGTTGAATTGTTTTAGTCGTGACCTCATTTGGAGATTTTCTTGACAAAGATACAGAAATAGTTTGCCATTTTCTTCTCCAGATCATTTTACAGGTAAGGAAATCAAGGAAAGCAGGATTAAGTGACTTGTCCAGAGTCAGACAGCTAATAGTAAATGACTGGAGCTGCATTTGAATTCAGGAAGATGAGCCTTCCTGATTCCACACCTAATGGTGCCACTTACCAACCGTCGTAGTTTCTTATACTAATGCAGAAAATAAGAATCAGCTGTGGTTAGATTTTGTCATTTAAACAGCTCCTCAAAGATCTTGGGAAGTCTCTTTTCCCCTAACATATCCTTTCTGGCCATTCTCAAGTCTTCAGTGAAGAAAGAGTTAATCCCTTTTCTCACTACAGCCATCCTCTATGCTGTCTAAAACCCGACTTGGCCATTATAAATGGTCAGGCCCACATTCCACTAACTAGCTACCAGAGAGTGCAGTAATTTATTGTGGCAGGTACTTCATTAATCTTGATTTAGTGCCACTACATGGTCCTAACCCCCTTTCCCCTTCCCCTTCATTTTTTACTACATCAAATAACTTGAGTCAGATGCAAAATATAGATTCCCTTGTCAGTAATGTGACCATCTATTCCTTCAATTTCCGAGCATCCCATTCATTCCAGAACACTCAGCCCCAGATAACAGTCAATGACTCTCTGGAGGTATTGGGGTTTCTTCAGTACTTAAAAAATAGGGATAAGGAACTGTGTTCTTCCTCCCCTTCTTATTTGCCCCCCCCCCCCATCCACATCTGGGTTCCATCCTGCTCTCTCTTCATCTAAGTAAAAAAAAAGCTTTACTGGTGACTAATTCATGAATTATTCAGTTCCCTCTCTGCAAAAGCAACCAGGGTCTCAGTGGTTCCTTAGCTCAGGATAGGGTCAGATCAGGGCCAGTTGTATCCTTTATAAGTCACAGAGGGACAGAATGCCAATACCCCAGCATAATTTATTCATACCTCTAGGCAACAACCTATATAGTTATACCTGAGCAGAGGAATGGGTTTCTTACCTAGTATTCCCTCCTATGCCTCTCCATCTGTGTTGTGTCTCTGTTTTCCTGTATGTTTGAATATATGTTTATATGAATGTATGTGTATATATATATATATGCATATGAGTTGGACTGGCCCATGCAAATGTGAATGAATGCGTAAACAGGAGTGCATATAAAAACGCATGAACATATTTGCTTATGTGCAATAAATGCTATTATGGTTTGGTTTGGTTTATAGACCACTTTTCATGAGACTTCTCCTCTTCAGGTTCTTTGTTAGCCATCGAGTGACATTACCCTCATGACCACAGTGATAACCTGGCTATTGACCTTAAGTACCAGGATATCTACAGGTATAAATAACTGAATTGGAGAGTAGCATACTATTCTCCTGAATTAAAATATAAAATTTTATATAATATAATATAAATTTGATGTAGTATAACATAAAACTTAAAAGATCTTTACTAGAAATAGCTAAACATAAGTAGTAGTCAACATTACAAATTTCCACTTTTCTTAAAATTATTCTCCTTAATCTTTTAAAAGATGATGAAATTTAACACAGTGCCTGTCATGCAGTAAGCACTTAATAAATGCTTATTGATATGACACTGTATACAAATTATAGTAGAAGAAGATTTAAAGAAACATATATAGTAACAGTTTATTATAAATTATTACTTAATTTAAC
The DNA here is from genome assembly GCF_048593235.1 of Sminthopsis crassicaudata. Lineage (NCBI taxonomy): Eukaryota > Metazoa > Chordata > Mammalia > Dasyuromorphia > Dasyuridae > Sminthopsis > Sminthopsis crassicaudata. The sequence continues at coordinate 98,091,269 of NC_133620.1, read as the reverse complement.
TTTGCCTTCCCCAAGACTTAAGTAGAACACTAATTCCTTAACTAAGCCTTTTATGGACTTCACAACATATAAAAACTCCTGAAGCTTTTCATAAATTTGAAGAGTTGTAGTTTTAGAACTTGAAGAAACCTGAGAGATTTGTGAATCCTCTTTGTGACCCCATCTGGGTTTGAGTGGTTTGCCATTTTCTTCTTCAGCTCATTTTACAGATGAGGAAATTGAGGCAAAGAATGTTAAATTACTTTCCCAGGATCACATAGCTAGTGTCTGAGGCTGGATTTGAACCCAGATCTTCCTGATTCTAGAGCAATTTTACAGATGAGGAAACTGAGGTCCATTGAAGTTACACATTTTTTTTCCCTGAGGCAATTGGGGTTAAGTGACTTTCCCAGGGTCACACAGCTAGGACATGTTAAGTGTCTGAGGTCAGATTTGAACTCAGGTCTTCCTGACTTCAGGGCTGGTGCTCTGCACCAACTAGGTGCCCCAAAGTTGCACATCTTGCTTAAGGTCACAAGGATTATACATGGAAGAGACAGATTTTGAAGATAGGTACTCAAATTACAAATCCAAACACTCTTCCTCTGCTACTGAGCTGCTATTCCACCCCTAAGCATGCTTTCATAGCTATAAGATTTTTCACTCAGCCAGTATGTTCTCCCAAATGATCCGTTTTTTCCCTGGCTTTTGGCTCCTAGAGTAAATTACCTTTTTCAGCCCCATTGCTGCCAAAAGAAAGCTTGAGAGTGATGATGCAACTTACCCTTTCTCCAGTGGAATAAGCCTCCAAGACTGCATTTTTCCCCAAATTCTGTTTCCTCTCCAATTGATTATGTCTTTATCCTAAATTCATAATAATAGTAATAGGAGTATTTGATGTTTCCATTTTGCTTGAAGGTCTGCAAAGTACTTTCCATGCATTACCATATTTGAACCTTATCACAACCTTATAAGATCAGCACTTCAGATATTATTATTATCTCCATTTTAACAGACCAGGAAAGTGTAGCTCATAGAAGTTAGTGACTTGTCCACCATCATCATAGCTAGTAAATGTCAGGGGCTGGAATGGAATTCAGGTATTCTTGGCTCTCGGTCCAACTCTCCATTTACTACTCTTCATCCTCTCTCTGCCCTTTGAAAACAGACCTTACATCCGTTGGAATATTTGCACTGAATGGTCCTTTAACAGAGATCACTCACTTCCTATTGCTTTCCTTAAGAATGCAAAGTCAAAATTCAAGCCATAATTTTAAAAATATGTTTAAAAGAACATAGTGAGATTGCAAGTGTTTATCCAACATGTATATGGGTTTGTGTGTAAATAATCAATTAACATTTATTAAGTACTAATTAACATTTTAGTATTAATTAAGTATTAATTAACATTTAGTATTAATTAAGTATTAATTAACATTTATTAAGTACTAAGCACAAGGGATACCAAGAAAGGAAAAAAAAAAAACAAACCCATATATATGTATGTATGTAAGAATGAACAAATGTAAATATATGAAAAAATATATATGAGTATATTTGGTTGGTTAGCTGTCTAATAATATTCCATTTTCCTATCCTCTACATGATCACAGAATACCCTACTCTCTCTTCCCCACCCATCTCTTACTTCCTAAGCTGATAAGTTAGTTCATGTATCATGATGGTCCAAGAGGGCAAATCATCTCAATCCTGAAATGAAATTGACACCCAGCTCTGATCCTAGTTAATGATACCTGCCTACTAAAATAGGAGCTAGGGGATATGGTGAACCTGAATTCAAATCTGGTCTCAGACATGTACAAGGGAGACAAGTCACTTCACCTGTTTACCTCAGTTTCCTCATCTATAAAATGAACTGGAGAAAGAAATGACAAATCACTGCAGTATTTTTTTGCCAAGAAAACCCCAAAAGAATTCAAGAAGATGTGGATATGACTGAAATGACTGAACAACAAAAAAACACATGGGAATCTGCTTTAAAAGCAACATGCACTCATAGACACAATGTAATAATGGGTAGCATTTATATAGTGCTTTAAGGCTTGCAAAATGCTTTGCATATGTTGTTTCATTTGATGCTTCAAAAACTTTGTGAGGCCGTTACTATTGCTATCCCCACTTTTCAAATGAGAAAACTAAGGTTGAATGGGAAGTTAAGTGCCACATAGCTAACAGGTGTCTGACACAGGAGCTGACTTCAAGCTCAGCACTCTTATCTACTTTGATCCTGGGATGCAATGACCACGAAGAATCTCAGAGCTGGAATGGAGCTTCGAACCCTTTCCCACCTGTATCTTTCCCCCAATACCTTATGAGTGTTTGGAAGTGCCCTGGCTTTGCAAAGACTATGCATATACTTGCCCAGAAACAGACTCAGAGAGACACAGAACTCTATGGAGCAATACCTCCAGTTTCCTACAGTTTAGATCTTGTGGCTAAATACTTTTGAATCCTTTTGCCTTTTCACTCCACCTGACATAAATGGAGATACCACCTCTTGATATGTGCCTTAAGGGATCAAGCAATTGAGTAAAGGGCCAGACCACAGAGCAGACATTCCCTGCCCCATTAAATTGTCTTGATGAGATTTCCAATCTTTAGTTAGGAATAGTTTTGTCTTTGTGTACACATTTCTAGAGAGTAATATGGTTAGGAATGAGTGGTTATCTGACCCATTCCTCTGCCTTGAAGCAAGATTCTACCTAAGTCATTTCCTGCCTTCCAACCCCTGCTGTGAAGGCAGCTGGTGCTTCTGGTCTCTCCCTTCTCTACTTTTTATAATCAATCTTTTTATTTCCAGCTTGCCTTTGGGACAAGTTTCTTCTTGCCGCATAAATTCCAAGGAGAATGATAGAAGGGAGAAGGGTGGCTTGAGGAGAAAAGATTTATGAAGAATAAAAAACTGAAAGAATAGAAGCTTTAGGGAAAAGTGAGACAAATGGAGGTCCTGGTGCTGTTGGTTCCTGGGGGAAGGGGAAAGAACCAGTGTGATGGAAGAGGGAACACAAGCTGCTTTTTAGCTTGGCTAAGCATCAAAGTAGTAGTGGATTTGTAAAGGGATCAAGGTGAGCTAACAAAGTCCCTTCTTGAATTTCTGGGAATAATTGTTTGAAAAGTGTCTGCAATTTTCTATGAGACCCTCCCTCAGACTCCAACCCAAAACTGAATCACACAAACTGTCTAGGTTCACCTTGACCTGAAGGCAGGTGGCTGTATGAGGTGACTACATTATCATCAATCATTACAGCACCCAAACATATTTGCCTTGAGGAGAGCATAGGAAAACTCTTAAGATAAGAAAGGGAAAAGGCCATTTTTGAAAGGGCAAGAGAGCAGTATTTGGAATCAGAGGATGAACTGTCACTTATTACCTATGCTACCTTGAATAAATCATCTATACAATATATATCCTCACATCTGGAAGAGTCCTTAGAGGTCATCTTATTTGACAAAAAAGCGAGACTAAGAGCCTTAGACCTGTTGAGGTCCTTAGCTTACAAAGGTGGATATCTCCCATTGCATCCAGGGCCATCTCCAGTGGTTCTGATCCATAACTGGCCACTGGTCCTAGATGGCTCTGGAGGGGAAAGTGAGGCAGGTGACCTTGCACAGTGCTCCCTCACTTAAAATCAAATCACTTGCATATCATGGCATCAAATCCCTCATAATATGGTCTTCTTTGAGAATTAAGGACGATAATAACACTCTTTGGACCTCAGTTTTTTGTTTTTGTTTTTTTAATAAAAAGTTGCATCATGTCCTCCAATCACCAACTCCTCCCTGCTCTAAGTCCTGTGATAGCCTAAAAAAAATGCCTTTCTTTTCCTCCTTTCTTCCCTCCCTAGTGGTTCTCAGAAGGGCCGCCCCAATGCAAGAAGAAATGAGCTCACCATCTAAAAAGCCTGCTGTGTGGCTGGGGACTCAGCAGGAAAGTTCTAGGGTCTCAGCCACTGCAGGTAAACACAATATATCACACCTTGCCTGCATGCTTGCTGCGGCTGCTGTTCTGAACCAGCAAGTGAATGACTCGAGCCCTCAGGCTCGCTAAAGGAACATTCACAGGCCTGCAGGCCAAGAAATCAGGGCTTCATCAGCCAGAGGTACTGTCCATTTCCAACCCCCTTAGGGAGCTAGGGATATGAAGCAACTGTACTGAAGGTAAAAATAGGGAAAGGAGTCCACAAATGAACAGGAAGCCCTAATCCCCTAGGAATCAAGTAGGTGTTTTGGTTGCTTGTCCTGTTGCTTATAGGACAGAGACTGGGAGACTGGACCTGTGCTCTCCTTGACGCAGAGAACTACCTCTACCAGCATGAGTCTTCTCTGTTAATTATAGCCTTAGAGAGCTTCCTGAGAGCACCAAGAGGCTGGGACTTGCTCAATGTCACATGGCCAGTGCATGTCAAAGGTAGAAATTGAACCCAATTCCTCCTTGGTATAAAGTTAGCTCTTTATCCATTATTCCACACTGGCTTTATCTTATGTGAAAATTCCTTTAACTAAATGACCCAAAGTCAGTAAAAAATTCCTCATTGCAGACCCATAAACCCATCTGTCAGGAAGCCGGGGGTAATTCTGCAAAGAATCCCACCCTATCCTGCAACCAGGACCTGGTAGATGACCCTGGATTCCTAGAGAAGCCTATTTACTGCACGCAAGCTTTTATTGGGGTTGCCCAGACTTTGTTCTGCAGGGTCCAAGCTTTCCCAAACCAAAAATTGCCACAACCTTCCTATACTTAGGTCTCTCTAGCACATGGGTTGGGCTGGCAAGAGAAACATTTGCTCTGCAGTTGGCAGGCACTAACTAAGCTGAGCCTTTGCCAAGGGCAGTGGGGATGATCAGTCCCTTCTGACATCCAAATTCTGTACTTTAGTGAAAATGCTATGCTTGCTTTCATCATGGAAATGAAGCAAAGCAAATACTATTCCAATTTCTTGGGGGAGAGTGATATGCTGGTTTGGACCAGTGGTACTCCCAGGATGGAAAACACGCTCCATGGTGCAGATGAGCCAATTTGGTCAAGACAATAAGTATTTATTAATTACCTACCATGTGTCAGGTACTGTGCTAAATGCTGAGGATGTTTAAAAAGGCCAACCCCCCCACATAAAAAAAATAAAAAATCCCTGCTCTCAAGCTCATCTAATAAGAAAGACAACATGTAGACAACTATGTACAAACAAGATAAATATGGGATAAACTGAGACAATCTTAGAGGGAACCTATAGCCTTAAGAGAGCTGCTTGAGATGCTAAAAGGTCAAATGTTTGCCCAAGTTAAATAATTCAATAAATTATTTCCTAATATATAGATGTTGGTGTCAGTTGTAGATATCATTTGTAGAATCATAGATTTATCCCTGGAAGCTCCCCTAGAAGCCAACCAGTTCAACCTTCACATTTTGCCAGGGATAGGGCTTGGGGGGGCAGAATGAGCCCCAAATTGGTTTACTGACTTACCCATGGAAGCAGCTGCAATGAATAGTGTTGGGCTGAGGGTCAGGAAGACCTGAGTTGAAATCTAACTCAGACATTTACTAACTCTGTGACCCTGGGCAAGTTCTTTAAGTCTATCTATCTCCATTTACACAACTATAAAATGAAGATACTACTAGCACCACATACAATCTAGACACAACCAGAGTTAATGTGAGTATTAAATGAGATAATGTGCAAAGCACTTAGCATAGTGCTTGGGACTGAGGAGGTGTTTAATAAATGCTCATTTCCTTCCTCCTTCCAGGATTATACACTGACAAGGCATTTGATTAGGTCTCTGAAGTAGCATTTTAATCCTATTCTTACTAGTTTTCAATCCAGCATCCTATCCCGAAGCATCTCTCTGTGGCCTGAGCCTGCTTTAATTCAGCAAAAGTCAGGGTATAACTGGCACTGCCCTTGACAAAATACCATGTAGCTGTTTGGCCCTCAATGTGTGTTTTTCAATTCTCTTAAGTGCTTCTTTGGGCCTTGGTAGACCCTATGGTAGTGGGAGGCAAGGTCAGACAATACACACAAAGACTCAGTGTTACATCATCATGGAAAGCCCACTTTGGGAGATGGATGGGAGTGCTATTTCTCATTCCCCAAGCCTCAATCTCTGATTTGAATTTCCCAACACTTTAATTTGTAAGGTGATAAGATGTTCTCTTAAATGAGCTAATTAATTTAAAAGCATTCATTAGGCATTTACTTTCTCCTAAACACTGGGAAACCAATCAATACAAACAAACCAAACAGTTCCTTCTCTCAGGAAGCTTACATTTAAAGAAGGGAGCCAACATATATAAGAGAACTAGACACAGGAAGCAGAAATACATATGGTTTGTTTTGGAGAAGACTAGGTAGAGCTATCTTGAGAAGCTAAGATATGGTAGGAAAGAAAGAAGAGCCAGAGTATGAGGAGCACATCTCAAAGTCTTGCCATCATAACTGGGGACTGGCTATCTCATGGCCAGTTTTTTTAATGGCCATTCTATATAGTCTTGCACATAAATCTTCTAGCTTATCACTGTCTACTCTAAAATGTACCATGCAGCATCAAATACAACATCCAGATGTTGTCTGACCTGGGCAGAGTTTAGAGAGACTATTGCAAGGCAAGTCCTGGGCATGATGCCTAAGATTGCATTAGTTTTTAGATTTTTTAAATGACCATACCATGTTGCCTCATGGCTTGTGATATTCTCCCAACTCTTTATCTATTTCCCTTTTCTGTAATATACTCCAAAGACAATAATGTTTCTCTTTCTGCTCCTTTGATCTTCACCCAAATGTTCTTCACAAGGCTTTCTCAATAAGGTTTCTAGATTTCCTCACATGAAATATATCCTCTTAATATATAAATGCTACTCCCACATCTACCCTTTTAACTTATTCTATTCCTTTTTAAAGACAGAACTTTCCATTAGCTCAAAAGAAACACATGATGTGCAAATTTAGAGAATCCACATCAAAGATTCACATAGATTATTTGTTCCTGATTTACAGTAGAGCATTCCAAGCTTGTATTGGCTTGATCAGCCAGAAACACTGTTGCTTGAGTCTAACATAGTGATATCATTGTAGTGCTCTTCAAGAGTGAAAGACAACAATCATATAATACTATGCCATCAATCATGGGTTCCATCTCAGTAAACCTCAGGACTAGCAATGAAGTCAACTCACCTTCTTGCACAAGGATCTCTATTTCCCCTTATTACTCTAATGATATTATTTGTGCATAGGAGTCTAAGATCAAGAGTTTAATTGAGGAGTCTTTTCCTGAATTTTGTTTCCTTTGAACATTGGAGCATATTTACTGCCATTCTTTCTCCATTGTTTTCTATAATATATCTTTGTTAGATATTTATTGGAAGATTTTCTCCTTCCTTCACTTTCAGTTTGAAGCCTTTTTTGATTAATTTGTAAGACTCTAGAACAAACCCTTGGTTTTTTTTTTTTTTTTAGTACTTCCAAATATTTGGTACTCCTCCTTCCCTTTCTTTTCAATATTACATTATATCTAATTTTCTGACATAGTTTAGAACCCCCTTTGTCTTCTTTGTCTTTCTTATTTATCTTACATGAAAATACTTCCCCCTTCCTATAACCTAAAGAACACTAAATTTTCACTCAATATAATTAAGAATGGCGGCTGTAGACAGATATGTGTTCTTAATATTTTCTGCATATAGATTTTTTGGGGGCAAGGCAGTTGGAATTATGTGATTTACCTAGGGACACACATTATCTGAGGCCGGATTTGAAATCAGGTCCTCTTGACTTCAGGGTCAGTGCTCTGTCCATTGTATCATCTAGCTGCTCCTTGAATATAAATGCTAACATTTTATCAGCATTCTCATACTCGTTGAACACATATATTTGGGATTGGAGTAGCAGGTAATTCTATTTTCACGTAGATATTAGACACTGGTTTTTTTCTTTGTCTGTTTTTAGTAATAAATATTCAAGATAGGTAGCAAGATAGTAACAAAAAACTGAGTTACTCTAAATGAGTTTGAGTCTCTGAGTCTAGCAAATTACACTAGGGTGCTATAATGACCTGAGAAACTGATCACAGGGACAGCGTTGGTGATCTTTGATGAATTGTGAAGAACTGGAAAGTTGAAAAAACCCCAACAATTGTTAAATACTGTCCCACTTCTCAGAGATAAGAGAAAAAAATGAACAATAGAAGCTATTAAATGCTAAATTTAAAGTTGATCTATGATACAATTTTAGAAAGGAAAATTAAACTGATGGTTTGCAAACAACTAGAAAAAGAAGCAGTGATCCATAAAAGCTAAGATGGGTTCATTATAAACTATTCATGCCAGATCAACACATTACTGAACTAGCAGGTCAGGAGAACATTGAATAGAGATAAAATAAGGATTCCTCTATACTTGTACATATTGGGAGAAATAGCATGGGCTACTTGGTGAGTTAGTAAGCTCTCTGTTCCTGGAGTTGTATCAAATAGAAGCTGGGTGACCACCTGATAAGGTCCTTTTAGAGGATATTTCTCTACAATATTGGAGTTTGGAATGATAGCCTCCAAGGCTCCTTCTAGGTTTAAAATTCTATTATTAAATTACCCCTGTAATCTTATAGGATATGCTTTAATTCCAAAAACAACTGCATCTTGACCCAAAGAAACCAATAAACAGTACTTCTTTAGTCTGCAGGGATGTGTGGATAAAGGCCATTGACTAATAGTATGTTTTTTTTCTGAGTCTTTTCTCCCTACCAGTAATGATCAGAAAGAAGGTTACAGATTAGAAAATGGATGGAACATTGTGATGAAAAATAGAGCCAATGTACAGAAATCCCTCTGTCAGGTGGTATGAAGTCTCCTTGTAATAGAGCCCAGCTGTGAATGATTTTTATCGATGGCAATACACAGTGTTTGGGGGAAGTGGACTATCCCTATTCATAATTATGAAACATGGAAACATGTAAATTGATGGGCCTGAATCAGAGGAAAAAAGAAATGCTCCCTAATTCAGAGTGATGATGAGTGAGATGAGGAGGAAGACCAAATGACCCATCTCTTTCAAATAACTTCTCCAGGCTGGTGATACCAGTAATTCTAAATCTGACATTATGATCAGGACAGCCAACATGCATTCTCCATGATGCTCTTATCTCTTTGAGGGAAGCAGCAGTTTCTGGTATAGTCTGGTATAGTCCTATGTCCTGAGTGAAGCATAAAAAGGAATTAAATGTTTGGTCTATTGATGGATGTATAGAGGAGTTGGACTTTAGAAATCTAATCCCCTTATTTAGCTTCTTTTTTTTTTCAATAGTTTTCCTATCTAATTATGATTTGGGAAATATAAGCAAGCTATCTCTTAGGATTAAAGAGTCATAGATTCAGAGCTTAGTGAGTTAAGAAATAATATAATCCCTTGACTTTAAAGATGAGGAAACTGAGGCATAGACAAGTGAAGTGACTTGGCCAAGATTATACATGGTCCAGCAAAAGAGACTGAGGAGTAGTAAGACTATAAGAGAACTAGGTGAGAATGTAGTAGTAGTAGAGAGGAGAGTATCAGGGACAAGAGAATGATTAACATTTTCAAAGACTGTAGAGAAGTGAAGAAGGAAAAGGATCGAAAACAGAAGTCTTTAGATTCAGCAATTAAGAAAACATTTAGAAACTTTGGAAAGAAAGATTCAAGTTGTATGATATGATCACAAACCAAACTGTAGAGTTAAGAGGAGAACTAGAGGAGAAAATGTGGAGGCACTGATTATAGATGTCTTTCAAAAAGGAGTTTAGCAAGAAAATAGAGATATATAGGATTATAGCTAGTGGAATATATCCATCAACTGTAGGGGTTTTGAGGATGGATATGTTGATAGGCAGTAGGGAATTTACCAGTAGACAAGGAAAGATTGAAAATTGGTGAGAGTGGGGATTATAGAGAGGACAATCTACTTTAGAAGTCAAGATGGAATGTGTGTGTAAAAGGGTTTACTTGGATAAGGAAAAAGGCTAACTCTTCATGTGGGACAATGATCAACAAGGAGAAAGTGATTGAAGTCATTTGAGTGATGTAAAATGAAGAGGAGAGAAGTGCTAAGTGGACTCAAAATTTTCATATGAAATATAAGGCAAGAGTTTCAGCTCAGAAAGTGTGGGGAGTGGAGGAAGGAATTTTGTGGAGAATTGAAAATTTTGGAAAAGCCAGTATGAGGATTGGGATGGCAAATTGACTAGAGCTGTGTAAAAATATTGCCTTGCTACAGTGAGAACCCAGTTGAGATCGTGTTACAAATTTGTAGAGCACAGTTTCATTATTTTCTCCATTTCATTCAGCAGCATATGAATACGAAGGAAGGCAGTAGATAATGGGAACAACACAAGATTAAGGCTTGGCATGGTAAGATTGGCTATAGGATAAGGAAGCTTTGGGGCTCAAGAGAAGAGGATAGTGTAGAGTTGAGCTGGTTCACAGTGGCATCTAGATGGAGAAATGAGAAGAGTGTAGCCAGTGCAGAATTGATGGCCTGGGAAAGAACTGAGTGATTGGAAATCATACTGAGGATGAGAAACAGGTAAAAGCTTACAAGGCAAGGGAAAGGTTGGGATAACAACAGATTATGTTCAGATAAATGCATGTTTGAGTTCATGAACATTGAATTTGAAAATCTGATAAGATGAAGTAGAGAGCTGGAAATCCCCTAGTCTGTAATGAAAAGAAAAATGAGGGAAAGATTTTCTTTTTTACTTTTTTTCCCAATAGTTTCTATTTCCCCCAAATACATGCAAAGATAGCCCTTAACATCCACCACTGCAAAATCCTGCACTTCAAACCTGGGAAAGACTTTGAATTGTTTAAGCTTATGAAGTTGCTTATTCAAGCCAAATAAACCATCCCAAGTTGATTGCTATGGTAGTAGCTTTTCTATCCTTTAAGACCACTAACGCCACTAATAATAATAGCAATTTTTATTTAAAGTCTAGAAGGAACCAAGATTTTACCAACTTTCTTGCTATCCAACCTTAAGCAAATTACTTTACCTTTATGATTCCTGATTTCAGGGTCTTTAAAAAGAGCATAATAAAACCTAGCCTGACACACAGAGATTTTATGAAAAGCAAATAAAGTGATGATTCAAAAAGTGTTTTGTGATAATGCATGGAACATAATTATTTATTGGGAATATCCAACCCCGTGTCTTGACTTGCCTTTTTGGAATTCTCCTCACTATATACTCAATCCCAACAGTCTTATTCTCAATGGAGAAGAGCTGCCCATTGTCCTATACATAAATTATCTCCTTAAGCCTTTGCTTCCTTTGTAGGTTTGGGCTTTGATGGAAATATAACAAGCGAGGCAGTTTCTCTCAGAGGATAAATTTGCTACAAATGAAAGACGAAGTGCCAAACTCAGGCCCCCAGAGTCTCACTCTGGTTCTTGGCCCAGTCCTAGCTTACCTTCCAGCCCCACTTGCATTTGGGAGCTAAGTCAGGAGACAGGCAGAGGACTTGGAAATGGTGGCTGTATTCCAGTCAGTTCACAAGCTCCTGGTTCCCCCAGGTATTTAACTTCAATTTTGAGGATGGTAACCTGCATGGCAGATGGGCTAGAAACACCTCTCCCCTCTGTCCTCTTTTTTCAACCTGGCACAGAGGCCCTGGAATGGGGAGGGGCAGGACCATCTGCTGTGCTCAATAAATGCCCAGTGCCAAAGGCTTGGGGAAGTAGGTTGGAAGTGGGGGAAGGAGGAGGATGGTTGCTGAAAACTCCCTTGCAAAGGCATTTGAAAACTCATTCTGGAGCCAAAATGGTAGTCATTGGGAGGCACCATTATATAATCTAGAGTCCTGGGGTAGGAGCTTAAAGGCATGGCTTTGAATCCTGTCTCTAACACATACTAGCTGTATGACCCAGGTCAGGTCATTTGACCACTAAAACACTCATTTAAACTACCTGTAAAATAGAGATAATAATACCTGTCTCACAAGGTTGTTATGAGAAAAGCACTTTCTAAACCTTGAAGTGCTATAGAAATATGAACTATTATTAATTTAAAAGTGGGATTACTTTGGGGCTTATTTCCCCAGTCCTTCTCCACTTAAATCATCTTCACCACTTTCTCCCTTTATTACTCAGCAAAAAATAAAACAAGCAGCTACCTACAGAAACAGAGTACCAAGAAAAACCATCACAAAGAGATGAGAAAGTCGTCTGTCTTTTCCTTACAGATTACAGGCTTACCCTAAGCTTCTGGCCAGAGCTCATTTTTACTACTTGATATACCCATCAAAAGATCACAGCCCCAAAGACTTGGAGCAAGAAAGAATCTTTGAGGCATTCTCATTCAGCCTTCTCATTTGAGGAAATCAAGACCCAGGGAAGTTAATCTACTTCCCTAAGGTAACATAGGCAGTAAATAGCAGTCAGGATTGGAAGTTAGGTGCTCTCATTAAGAGCTAGAAGGAGGGTCTTTCCAAGTTTGCTCCTATATTCTCCATCAAAAAAAAGACACTGGAAATGATACTCTTCCATCTTTTCCTCAAGATGCTTCAACAAATAAATATTAATGCAATTAGAAGTAGATTGGAATTTGTTGAATGTCTGGATTTAAAGAGTAATGAATGGTTCAATGTCATCCTATCAGGAAATCTTCAATGGTGCGCCCCAGGGATGTTTGCTGTCTTTCATTTTAAAATCAATGACTCAGATAAAGGTAAAAGGATCATGCTCATCAAAGTTACATATAAAAGTTGGGAGGGATAGTCACACACACACATTGACTGGCAATTAGTATCCAAAATTTTTTTTTGACAGGCCAGAATATTCAACTAAATGTAATGAGACATAAATTCACTAGGAACAAATGTAAAGTTTTATACTTATGTTAAAAAACCAAACTAAATGTGTATAAATTCAAAGAGATGATAAAGTTCAATATTAGTCAGCAATGTGATACGACAACCATAAAAACATCATGAGATCTTGGGTTTCAGTACGACAGCTTATATCCTATTGGAGGAGATTGCATGTCCATAGATAAGACTTCCAGGGAAAAGAGGAAACATTAGTTCTGATATACTCTGCTCTGGTCAGTTAATATTTAGAACAGTATGTTCATTTCTTGAGATTATAGTTTATGAAATAATTTGATAATATTTTATTGGCCAAATCTTATAGTACTTTGTAAGTTGTTATCCTTAACCTCTTTGCCACATTTGACTTTGTCGATTGTGTTCTCCTAATTATTCTTGGCTCTGTAGAATTTCCTGATGCTTCTTTCACATCTTTCAATTGCTTCTCCTTGTACCTATCTGCTCACTTCTTCTCAGTCTCCTTTATTAGCTCATTAACCATATCCTGCCCCCTTAAGTACATATGTGACCCAAGGCTCTGTCTTGAAGCTTCTACATTCTCTTTTTTGGTGACCTCAGTTCTATGGGACTAAATAACATCTCTACAAAACAGTGTGACAGTAAATAGAGAACTGATCTTAAAACCAGGAAGGCCTGGGTTCAAGTCCTGAACCTGACATATTCCTTTTTGTGTGAACATAAGCAAATGAGTTACTAAACTACTCAGCGCTTTAGGCAACTTTTCAAGACTGGAGGTTACAGAGAAGATGCTGACTTGAATTTGTAGAGAAAGTTTCTACATGTGGGAGTCCCTGAGATCAGTGAAACCACAGGGTCAGTCCATATCCCCATACAAGTGCCTCAGACATTTCCAGATCCAGTTTCCTGAGCTCTGGTGCTGCATCACCAGCTGCCTTCTGGAGAATTTGAACTAGATTTCCTGGACATATATTAAGCTCAGCATGTCCAAAATAAAACTCATTGCCTTTTTCCCAAAATTTTCCCCTCTACTAAACTTTTCCATTTCACCATTATTATTTCAGTTTCCCAGGATTTGTAACATCTCTGTCGTCCTGCACTGGCTCTCACTCATCTCATGTAGTCAATTGATTACTAGACATTCCTGATCCTATTTCTCTAACATCTCTTACCTCTGACTCTTCTCTACTGTCCCAACCAGTCCCCTAGTTCAGATTTTTTCACTTTTCCTGATTGGCATCTCCTTAATTGAATTCAAACTCCACTAAACTGCTCAAGTGATCTTTTTAAAACCCCAGATTGGACCACATCTGGTCACTATTCAATAAATTCCAGTGGTTCCTTATCATCACTAGGATCAAATATAAACTTTGCTGTTTGGATTTTAAAGCCCTTCATAATGTAGATGCAGTTGATCTTTCCAACTTCATTAGATATCACTCCCCTTCTTGCACTCCATGGACTAGCCAAAATGAACTTCTCTCTTCCTCACACATGGCATTCCATCTGCTGTCTTCTTGCCTTGAATTGGCCATTCACCCATGCCTAGAATATGCTCACTCTTTATCTCCAAATCATATAATCCCTAATTTCTTTCAAGATGATGCAAAGATCATCTTCTATTTCAAATTTTTCTAGATCCTTCCAAATATCAATGGCTTTTCTTCTTATCTTGTATTTAACTACCATCTATTTATTCTGTATGTATAGACATACATGTTGTCTCTCCTTATAGAATATAAGCTCTTTGAGAGTAGGGATTGTTTTATTTTTATCATTGTGTTTCCAGTCTCTGGAACAAAGCCTGGAACAGAGTAATTCAATGCTTATTCACTCGGTGATTAATTGTGCATTCAGAAGAGGGAAGCCAGGCTAGTGAAGGATCTTGAGACTGTATTATATGAAGGAACCAGAGAAATTATTCCCATACATACATATATACACCACATATAACTATATGCATATATATGTGTGTATATATGCATCAATATTTGTATATATCTCCAGTTCCTCTAACTGATCTATATCTATATTTATGTTTGTATCTAAATCTCAATGAATTAACATATATTAAGTGTCTATTATGTGTCAGGCACTTTGCTAAGTGCTGGATATACAAAAAAAGGCAAAAAAAAATTCCTCAAGGAGCTTATTGTCTAATGGGAGAGACAACATGCAAACCAATATATACAAACAAACTATATACAGGATAAATAGTCATTTACAAGAGGGAAGCCATTAGAATTAAGAGGAGATAGGGAAGGCATTTTAGCAAAAGAAGAAAGTTTTGTTAGTACCTAAAGGAGGATAGGGAGGTCAATAGTTAGAATAGAGGAGGGAAAGAATTCTAGATATGGGAGATGGTCAGAAAAAATACTTGGAGCCAGGAAATGGAATATTTTGTTTGTGGAACAGTCAGCAGGCCAGTTTTACTGGATTTAAGAATATGTATTGGGGAAAAAGGAGATTGGAAAAATAGGAAGGAGCTAAGTTATAAAGAGCTTTGAATACCAAACAGCATTTTGGTTTTGATCCTGGAGGCAGTAAGAACAACTGGAATTTATTGAGTGATTGTGTGTGGGTGGAGCAGAAGTGAGGAAGAGGAAATGACATGGTTAGACCTGTGCTTTAGGAAAATAACTTTGGTGATGGAATAGGAGGATGGAATAGAGTGGAGAGAGATCAGAGGCAGGCAGACTCAGCAGCAGGCTAAGAAAATAGTCCCATCAGAGTACTGATGAAAGCCTGCACTAGAATGGTGATAGTATCAGAGGAAAAAGAGGGTCATATTTGAGAAATGTTGCAAAGGTGAAATCAACAGATCTTGACAAAATTCAGGGTGAAAGATAGTGAAAAGTCTAAAAGAACTCCTAGGTCGCAAACCTGAGGGACTGAAAGATGATGTTGCCTTCTACAGTGTTAGGGAAGATCAAGAATGGAGGGAGACATTATGGAGAAAGATAATCAATGAATTCTGTTTAAGATGTCTCCTGGATATTCAGTTCAAGATCTCTGAAAGGCAGTTGAAGATGGGAGATTGGAGGTGGGCTCCACCTCCTTTGGGGCAAGATAGATAGATATGACAAGGAACAGCAAAGAGATAGTTAATAAGTCCATGGGAGATGATGAGATCACCGAATGATGTAGTATGGAGGGAGAAAGGGGACAGGAAAAGATCCCTGAAGTACACGTATAGTTAGCAGATGTGATCTGGAAGAGGATTCAGCAAAGGAGATAGACAAGACATGGTCATATAGGCAGGAGGAAAATCAAGAGACAGTGGAATCCCAAAAATGTAGAGAAGGGAGTTTCAAGGAGGGGAGAGCCATCAAGTTGCCAAGAACTAAAAGAGATTGGAGAACAAGGATAGTAGAAAGGTCAGGGGATCTGGAAATTAAGGGGGTATCAGTAATTTTGGAAAGAAGAATTTCAGGGAACTGAAAAGGTCAGAACTTGATTGTAAAGGGTACAGAAAAGAACAGAAGGAGAAGTGGAGGCACCTATTGCAGAACACCTTTTCAAGGAGTTTAACTGTAAAGGGCAGAAAAGATACAGAATAAATCTAACTGTATCTATCTTGGAGAAGACACATAATAGCTGTCTTGTATTTGAAGAATTATCCTAAGAGCTTAGATTTGTTATGTTTGTTGAATACAGCTAGGTGGCACTATGGATCGACCTAAGTTCTAATTTGCCCTCAGACACTGGTAAGTTAGGTAAATCACTTAACCTTTGTTTGCCTCAGTTTCCCTATTCGTAAAATGGGAATAATAATAGCATCTACCTCTCAGAGCTACTGTGAAGTTAATTTGAGACAATAATAAAATAAGATAATAATTGTAAAACACTTTGCAACCTTTAAAGCTCTAAACATAGATGAGCTATTGCTGCTACTGTTGTTCCCAAAGTAAGAGGAAGAATGAAAAAATTGTAAAGAGATAAATTTTATTTTGATATTGGGATAAACTTCCTAATAATTAGTGTGCCCCAAATAGGCTGCCATGGTGGGTTTTCCTTTATTGGAGGGTTTTAAGAAGAGTCTAGATGACCACATATTATTAGTGAGTATTCTTTTGGGAGTATGAGTTAGACTATTTGGTCAATGAGGTGCCTTCTTATTCTAGTTCAATTCTTCTGAGAGAACTGATGCTTAAAGAGACTGTAGCTTAAAGGAGGAAAAATGCAGAGTAGTTTGTAATATAAGTAAAACAAATATAAAAATGAAATGAGAAGTGAGAAAGGAGAGTTGCTGCACAAAAATTATCTCTGGGTGTCATATAGGAGATGGGGAGAACATAGGGCAGGGGAGAGGGGGTTAGCCTGAATGTTCTTCCATTAAAAAGGCTTCATGGCATAATAGACTAGCAAGTGGATATGGAATCAGAAAGTCAAATCCTTTCAGGATACTTAACTTCCCTGAGTCTCATTTAAAAGAGAGGATTAAACTTGGTCACCTCAGAGGTCTCTTCCTACTCAAAAGCTTTGAGTCTATGATCATTCCCTAGGAGAGTGACCTGCTCAATAGGTTAAGTACATAGTATCTTTAAAGGGGAAGAGAAGGCTGGGCTTCCATAAACCCCCAGTGGAGAGTTTATAGTTCCTCCAATGAGAGGGCAAAGATTTTTTGAAGTCAAACATAATTCTATTTGGAGAGGAAGATACAGGACTGAAGAACATAATACTGCCTTTATTAGTCCATGTTTGAACTACTTGAATGGGGGAATCAGTTCTTGCCATTCCATTCCTCCCCAGTCCACACCTTCATCCCCATCTTACAGCTTTGACCAGAAGCAGGGAGTCCAAATGATCTCTTTGGAGGAGCAAAATGTGAATTCCAGTGCCCTGGCACTGCAAGGGTTAGCCCAAGCCTGGAGGGAACTTGCAGCTCCCTTTTGAAAGTGTTTGGCTGCAACTTTGCTATGAAAAAAAGGAGTTTTGAAGAAAAAAATCCGACCACTGCATTGCAGTGCCTCTGAGATTGGTGCAGGCTGGTCTGCTGCCATATAATGCAAGCACACACACACACACACACACACACACACACACACACACACACACACACATTCAGAGGCTGCACCTATGCAATCTGCCTTTTTCTCTTTTGCTACGTTGGCATTTCAATAACCTTTGGGGTCACAGAACAGGGGGAACAGATCACAGAATTGTTGCAGCAGTTGAGAGACCTAGTTTTGTATACATATCAAAAGCAGGGGTCAGTACTGGGGATGGCAGAATTAATGGAAAAAGTGGAAACTTAGGGAGACCAAGTGGATTTCTGAAGAGCTGGGAAACAATACTGAGCAGAAACTCTGAGCTTCACCTGCCTTTGCCTTGGGACCCTGTTCTCCCCATCACCTCAGTTCTTTGTGAGCTAACTCATATGGACTATGTGTCCCTATTCTCCATTCTGTTCTGAACTTTAAATAAACAGTTCTCATATATTTTTTAACAGTTTCTCTTCTTAGATACAGTGAGTGAAGTGGGCAAGGGAACCATTCCCCATGCATCTATCTCTTGCCATAGGAATAGAGGAAGGAATAGAAGGAAGACCAAGAAATACAAGAAATCACAGAATTCTTCCAGAATGTGAAGGCTGCAAAGGACAATCATCCATTCTAAACCTTTCATTTTCCAGAGGAAGGAACTGGGGCTTAAAGAGGGAAGTGACTTTGATAGAGTATTTTAGTGGCCAAAATGTGATCAGGAGATAGTGAGTAAAACAAATCAAGAAACAATCTCATAGAAACATTAGGATGTAAAGTAAAGAAAATTAGACTTAAAAGCCAGCAATCTTGGTTTAAACCTTAGCTTTGATGATTATTAGTTGTGTTTCATGGGATAAATTACTAAATCCTCTAAATTGCAGTTTCCTCATCTCTAAAATGGGGATAACAATATTTTTACTACTTACCTCAAGTTCGAGGAGATTGAAAAAGAACATCATTTATCTTTTTTTTATTATTATTATAGCTTTTTATTTACAAGATATATGCATAGATAATTTTTCAGCATTGACAATTGCAAAACCTTTTGTTCCAACTTTTCCCTTCCTTCCCCTCCCCCCCTCCCCAACATGGCAGGTTGACCAATACAGAACATCATTTACCTTAAAGTACCATGAGAAGAATATTATTATTATCATTTATTGGTTGATCTACTATCCCAGATAGTCCCACTATCCCTACCTTAGGTTATGGTATTATTTCAGGGCTCCTTACACCTTAGAAGTTTTCCTCTCTTTTCCTTCAGTTTCTTCTGCTTTCCTAAATGTTTCTCACTCTCTATAAGAAGACCTGATTAACATCCTGAACTTTCAAGGACAAAGAAAAGAAACCAGAAGTTTCTCATTTTCATTTAATCACAGAGAATTGTACCTTTTAAGTTGTGAGGAAATTTAGAGAACATTTAATCTAATCCCTTATTTTATATAATAGAATATTGGGGTTTAAAACAATTGAAAGTTACAAGATGGTACATGATAGAACAAGATCTGGATTCCTTTTTTTCCTTCAAAGCCAGTATACCACACTGAGAAATGAGATGTCCAAGGTCATACAAGTGGTAAGTGACAGAGCCAGAGTTTCCATCTGGACCCTCTGGCTTCCTTTCAGTGCTCTCTCCACTGTACTACACTGTCTCTTAGAACTTAAAACAGAATTCTGAAAATGAAAGGTATTTCTAGTAATGTCTTTTGACTCCAAATGCAATGTTTTTTCAAGCAATGTGGCTTTATTTTCAAATTTAAGCTCTAGTTATATAAACCATTTAGTTTATTAGTAGTAGAGAAGAAAAAACCCCACATCTCCAGAATCCTTCCCATTTCATAATGCTGCCTTCAAATAATACAGAGTGCTGAATTTGAGAGGCGGTCCAGTTTATCTGGGAGGTAAAATGAGGATGCTCATCTCTGGATCACTTTTGTGTCCATAACTCTTATTATTCCAGGAGAAACTGAATCTCTGATCCATCATGAAGGTGGGGACTAAAACCAACTTATTTCAATTCAATTCAATTCAATAAACATTTTTGTTGTTATTCATTCAGTCATTTCAGCTGTGTCCCACTCTTTTGTGATCCCATTTGGATTTTCTTGGCAAGGACACTGGAGTGATTTTCCATTTCCTTCTCTAGCTCATTTTACAGATGAGTAAAATGAGGCAAACAAGATGAAGTGAGTTGTCCAGAGTCACACAACTAGTAAATGTCTGAGGCCAAATTTGAATTTTGGTCTTGCTGATTCCAGGCCCAACACTATCCACTCCACCATCTAGTTGCCCAATAAACATTAAACACTTTCCATATTCAATGATTGTAGAATACAAAGATGGGAAATTTATAGTCCCTGATTTGTAGGTGTCCAACATTTTCCTGCACATAAATCATCTCTAGTCTCCAAACACGAGCAAACTTCCTGCCTCTATTCTTCAACAGGTGAGCTGTCCAGGGTCCTGAACTAGAGTTCAACAGAAAGTACTAGTAGGTAGGATTTGGTTCTGCTCTTGAGCGGGAAGGCAGAATTTAAAATAGAAGCTCAGGGGTTCCACCAATGAAATCAGTTTTACTGGTTTTCTTTTATTTCCCTTTCAACTAGAGGCATATAGAACGTTTAAATATAAGATCATCTTTAAGATGATTTAAATCTGAGTAGGGGGATGAGATGGTTTCTTTGTTGTTGATGATGATGATGATGACGATGTGGATGAATCAGGCAGGATTTGTTCCACTGCACACTAAATAATTACAGCATTGTTAATCATTTACAACTTGGAGAGACAGGGATGACTTGATGAGAGGATACCTATTTATTTGCTTTCCAGGAGATGGTGGGATATAGAGTTAGGGGGAAAAGATTCTAAACTCTTCTTCCTTTGAAACATTCTCTCCCTGGCTCCTCAATAATACTGTGGTTTCCTTTCCTGCAACTTGTGCCCTTTCAGTTCCTTGGAGGAAAGCAAGAGTAGAATTCAGGGATAAATAGGTGTGTGGATGTATTTCAGTAGCTCTTGTTTTTGTTACATTATCTTCCAACTGAGGGATGTACTGATAAAAACATAACCTCTGAACTAAAGTTAACCTATCAACTCACATATAGAGATACATAACTCTCTTTTTGTTACTTAGACTTCAATTCAATTCAACAAATCCTTTATAAGCTCTGCTTCATGCAAAGTTCTCTGCTTATAACTGAGGAGGATGTGTGTCAGAGAGTCATAGGTTTTAGAACCTGAAGATATATCAAAGATATTTTATCTACTCCAGCTCCTTCATTTTACAGATGAGCAAACTGAGACCAAAGGCCATACAGATAATTAGTGGCAGTTTGTATTCAAATTCAAGTTTCCTGACTCTTGGTCCAATGTTCATTCTGCTTATTTTGGCATACTAAACTGTCTCTAAATGTAATGCCTTCAAAAAAGTCAATTCAATAAGAACTAATTAAGCACATATTATGTTCAAAACCCCATTCTAAATGCTGGTGATACAATGATGAAAAGTGGTGATATCCCCATCCTTGGTGAGTTTATTATCTAATAATAGAGAAGAAGCAGATAAAGGAATAAGTATGAAGCAAAATAGAATTATATCAGGACAAAGAAAGACCCAGACATAGTGCTCAAGGAAATTTTTATTAGGGTCAGATCAATTTTAGTTGGGGAGATCAGGAAAAAATTCATAAAGAACATGATACCTGAGTGGAACTTTGGAGAAAAAGGATTTTTCACAGATTGGGATAGAAAAAGAGAACAGAGACTTGGAGGATGGTTTGCCCAGATGCATAAAGATAAAAGGATGTTGGTCAAGGAGCACAAAAAACTAGGAGTAGTTCATTTTTGCTACAATAGTGCAAAAACACTCTGAATAGTCCATTTTTGCTACAATGTGAAGTGATGATGGGGAGTAATATAAAATAAAGCTTGAAAAGTAGATTGGAATCACTTGACACAAGGACTTGAGTGCCAGGATTAAGATCTTTTCCCACTCTTGTTACAATATCATACTACATCTTCTTAAAAGAAATATTATCACATTTGGGGAAGGACATCAATTAACTATAGAAGATCTAGATAGAAAAATGACCTATATGAGAACTGGTTCATTCAGGATTTAGCATAATACTCCAAATATGATCTGAGTGTATAGAGTAGGGTAGAGTATAGTAGGAATATTGCTTTCCACATTTTTGAAAGTAATGTCCCCCTGTGTTTACTCTTTAAGTTTAACATGCTGTCCTCAAAGCTTTGAAAACTGTTATTTAGATGAGGGATCAAGCTCATTTGCTAGGTCTCAGAGGGCAAAACCAGGAGTAATGAGTGGAAGATGCATAAAGGTAGTTTTATGACATATATATGTATATATATATGTGTGTGTATATTATATATATACATACATATATATGCATATATGTGTATACACACACACACACACACACACACACACACACACACATATATATATATATATATGGAAAAGCTTCTTAAGAACTGTCTAAAGTGAAATGAGTTATTTCAAGAAGTTCAAGAGATTTCAGATTTCCTCTTCTTAAATCTTTGTTTTGGCCAAAGAATGTTTCCATTCTAATGAGATAAGAACACACACACACACACACACACACACACACACACACACACACGCTCTGACTTCAGGATGATTGAGGAAAAGAATACATATTAAGTGAGGCTGATGAGATGGGGAGAGGAGGTCTGGGGGCAGCTAGCAGAATGATATAGTTGGTGAAGGAACCTCGTTGTCACTGAGAAAATATGAAAAGTGTCACTCAGGAAAAGGATCCAAAGACATTCATTATTTTTTCCTTGGTAGGATAGGGAGGCTAGAGAAATTAGGAAAGTAAAGAAAAACAATATTGGGTAAATGATAGAGGAGAAAATGCTTTCAGGGCATCACATGACTGAAAATATTAGTCCCTGAGAATAATTAGTTAAGTTAATTAGCTCATCCATTTAAGTAGCAGTGAAAGCAATGGGGCCTGAAGACTGTCTCAGGAAAGACAATCACATACTTGTACAAGTGTTGCCCTAATTTTTCTGGTGTGAATGGGGGTGGAGGAAGGGACACACAGACCCAAATGCTTAATGAATTTTCCCTGAACATGGGTTTGGAGATAGAGGGGGAGGAGCAAGGGAGGGAGACTGTGAAGAGACTTGAACCTCTTGGGGGCCCTGCATTCTGAACAGAAAAGAGTAGATTGAGAACAACGTATTAGGCTCAAAGAATGGAGACCAATCTTCATAAAAGACTTGGCTTTGAGTCCCAGAACTATCATGTATGGTGTGATGTTACTATGTGATTACTATAATTATCTCTGATATCCCTTCAAGTTTTAAAAACTGTGATCCTCTGGCTCTAGGCTCTTTGTCTAATGCTAGGCACGATATTACCACATCTATATCTTCATCCTTACTAAGGTCTGAGTTAGAATCCTTCCTCATTATAGGGCTATGAATGCATTACTTAACATTACAGAGACTCAGTTTCCTCAACTATAAAATGGGAATAATAATTATATTTACATGCTCTACCTCCTGTATAGCCTCGTTACTCCAATATTCTTATGAATCTGTGATCTCATCAATATGGGTGTTTCCTTCAACATGGAGGTCACAGTTCCTGCATACCATCCCACCTTCATGTAACTTTCATCCAGGACTTTCCATAAGTTTGCCACAAGGATTTCATTTAATTTGTTAGTGATAATCAAATGTTTGGAAAGTACTTGACTAACCTTAAAGTACTATGAAAAGTAAGTTATCATATAGTTTCATGATTTAAAAGTCACCTTTGTCATTACAAGCTTGTGAGGTAAGTGATGCAAGAATTATGATTTCCATTTTACAGATGAAGAAAGGAAGGCTCAGGGAGGTTCTATTTCTCCATTGCTATCCAGCTAGCGAGTATTTAAAATGGTCTTGGTTCTCCAGTGACCCCTGATCCAGTTGGATACAGAAAAAACAGCTAAAATTGTTGGAGACTCTATGTGGCAGTAGATAATTAAATGATAAATTACATGACATAGATGATAAGCTGTGCAGGAATTTAAAGGAGGTAAAGCTCTGGGAGGGTCAGGGAAGGCTTCATAGAAGTGGGATAGGAACAGCTCTTGAATATTGGGAAGGATGTGAAGAGGAGGAGAGAAAATATTCCAGAAAAACAACATGTTAGAAGGCAGCAGGCCAGAATGGAAATGATGGGTAAACTTTGACCCAACAAGAGCAGAAGTCAAAATTTAGAGAGTAAGGAAGTAAGAGTTAGAAAGGTAAGGTGTGACCAGATTATGTAGAACCCTAAAAGCCAGGTTTTTAACAGAGTGGAATAACAGAGTATTTGTCTGGAGCAGATCAGGACTCACTTGCTAACCCTCACCCTCATGTGCTATGTGATTTTGGACAAATTGCTCTCATCTCTGGACCTCAGTTTCTTTGGGAAATGAGGAAGATGGTCCCTAAGATTACCCTAAGTAGTAAAAATTATTACTTAATAAGTAGGAAGATATTGAAGATAACTATTTGAGCAAAGAGGTCATATGGGAGGGGGCAGGAAAATGCATTCTGGGAAATTGATATCCAAAATAATCATGCCCTGAAGAAATGCTAAGCTGAGAGGAAATGGTAAACTGAGGATTCTATTCAAGGATAGGTCAGGGGAGGCTCTGGCATTTAAATCCCTGTCATTTCATTTCAAGGCCATTGGCTTCTGTGACCATATGCTCCCATCCATTATTGCCCAGAGATGGGGAGAACAAAGAGACAAATTGATGCATTAAAAATTAATCTTAGACAGGCCTCCTGCAGACTAGCAGGTGACATAGCAATTGCAAAGAAATGAAAAATGAAATGTTTAGGAAGCTGCTTTGCTGAATCCTGGGGGGTTGACAAGTAGAAGAATATAAATGTTCAGAGATCTGTAGCCACAATTTCAAGCTTCTTCTTAGCATCTTAGATAAACATGGAGTTTCCAGACTCTGGTCATTCTTTTGGGAGACCAATCATAGTCCTTTGCCACAAATCTTGAAAATAGGTATAGCCCATATACGTTCATTAGCTCATCCTCTCCTGGGAAATCAAGATTCTTTGCTCCCAGGGAAAATGGGTAAAAGGTTTTTTTTTTTAACCACCCAAGGGATGCAAGGTGGGCTCAGTCTATTTTATCTAGGTCTAGACTCTCTCTTAAAGGGTTACTAAGGAGGTTCTGGAGACAATTCCAGCTAGATGCTTGGCAGTATCTGCCCCCATTTCAGACTGTCTCCAATTTGCTCTGTAATATACATCATAGAGTCTTAGAGATGAAAGGAACCTTAAAATCAATCTCTCTCATTTTTCACATAAGGGAAGATAGTGGTGAGGGAATGATTTGCTGGGTAGACAGGCGTGGGAGTGGGTGAGTGGGCCAATAGAGAAATATGTTAATAAAAGTCAAGAGTGGGAATTTGGGTCAGAAGGCCTGGATTTGAGTTCTGGCTTTGCCGCTTACTAATTGTGTGATACTGAACTAGTAACCACTTTCGTCTGTGTACCCTAGTTTTTCTTCTCAGAAAAATGGAAAGAATAGAATCTAAAGGGAGATTTTTTTCTTCTAAGGATATAGAGAAGATCGATGGATCTTACATGGAGCACCTTACAGATTCTTAGTATAGTAATTAATCCTACATTTATAAAACACTTTGCCATCACAAAGCAATTTTGGATTTTTTGTTTTATTTGAGTCTCAGCCCAAGAATTAGCTCGGCTAAGTACAATGATATCCCATCTCAGGTCATTAATTGGCTGTGGAAAAAGTGTTAAGGGGATGTCAGCATGAGAGGAACAATGTCTTAGTTAGACTGAGTGTTCTAGGAGCAGAGAAGGAGGAGATAAGAGAAAGGGAGAAAAAAAGATGGAGAGAGGAAGGACACTGAGAGAGACTGAGAGAAAGAAGGGGTTGGTGGGCCATCCATATCCAGTGCTTTCCCCCTTGGATCTTACTATGTCCCAAGAAGAAAGCCAGGGAGGAAGCATTAAGTTTCCCAATTTAGGTAAGAAGGAAGTAGAGAACTGGGCAGTTAGTTACAGGTTATATGCCATAGAAGAAGTAACTCAGCTTCCTCTTCTATAAAATGAGAGAACTAGACAAGATAATCTCTAAGTTCTATTTCCCAGTCTTATAGTCTAAATGCATTAAGTGAATAGGTGTGAGGAAAGAGGAAGGGGTGAAAGTAATTATGATCGCTATCCCTAGATATTACTACATAGTCCATTATTACGAATGATGACTCGTTTAAAAATCAGAATTTGCTCCTTTACTTGAACATGAGAGGAGGTATTTCAGTCACAGTGGGACTCTTTCTGGGCCCTCCTCTCTCCCCCTTTATGGACAAATAGAGGCTTTAACTCTAAATCAATGGCATAGGTCTTCCTTACACTAAAGCTATCTTGAAAAAAGTAAAGTTACTGCCTAGTGAATTTCTACTTATGATAACCCTATTAGGCCTGAGTTTCTTTAACCTATAAGATGAAAAAAGCTGGATAAAATGATCTCTGAGGTCCCTTCTAGCTTTGACATTGTGTGTACCTAAACTCAAGCTGATGAAGAAAATTACTTTTAATGCTTTTATCATTTGATTTTTAATGTTAATCTATAATATTCCTTTTAGTCTCATCTCTTAATTTAGCTCACAGGAAGACCTCTCTCATTCTAGCTAAGAAATTGTAATCTACTTTTAGACTTCAGGTATCTACAGGGGCAGGACCCTTATTTTTTTTATCCTATAAGCAAAAGCTCCCAAGGGAATAAACCCCTTTATCCTTGTTATTCCCATTATCATACTGTGCTTGTTCTTTTTTTTTAATTAATTTTATAATTATACATTTTTTTGACAGTACATATGCATGAGTAATTTTTTTATAACATTATCCCTTGTATTCATTTTTCCAGATTTTCCCCTCCCTCCCTCTACTCCCTCCTCTAGATGACAGGCAATCCCATACATTTTACATGTGTTACAATATAACCTAGATACAATGCATGTGTGTAAATCCAATTTTCTTGTTGCACATTAAGTATTAGATTCCGAAGGTATAAGTAACCTGGATAGATAGACAGTAGTGCTAATATTTTACATTCAATTCCCAGTGTTCCTTCTTGAGTTGGATTTTCTTTATGTTGAAGATATCCACTCCCATCACAATATATCTTCATACAGCATTGAAGTGTACAGCGATCTTCTGGTTCTGTTCATTTCACTCAGCATCAGTTGATGTAAGTCTCTCCAAGCCTCTCTGTATTCCTCCTGCTGGTCATTTCTTACAGAACAATAATATCTTTTAACATTCATATACCATAATTTACCCAACCATTCTCCAACTGATGGGCATCCATTCATCTTCCAGTTTCTAGCCACTACGAAAAGAGCTGCCACACACATTTTGGCACATACAAGTCCCTTTCCCCTCTTTAGTATTTCTTTGGGATATAAGCCCAGTAGTAGTATGGCTGGGTCAAAGGGTATGCACTTTTTGATAAATTTTTGGGCATAATTCCAGATTGCTCTCCAGAATGGTTGGATTCTTTCACAACTCCACCAACAATGCATCAGTGTCCTAGTTTTCCCACAGCCCCTCCAACATTCATCCTTATTTGTTCCTGTCATCTTAGCCAATCTGACAGGTGTGTAATGATACCTCAGAGTTGTCTTAATTTGCATTTCTCTGATCAATAGTGATTTGGGACACTCTTTCATATGAGTGGCTATAGTTTCAATTTCATCATCTGAGAATTGTCTGTTCATATCCTTTGACCATTTATCAATTGGAGAATGGTTTGATTTCTTATAAATTAGGATCAATTCTCTATATATTTTGGAAATTAGACCTTTATCAGAACCTTTAACTGTAAAAATATTTCTCCAATTTGTTACTTCCCTTCTAATCTTGTTTGCATTAGTATTGTTTGTACAGAAACTTTTTAGTTTGATGTAATCAAAATCTTCTATTTTGTGATCAATAAGTATCTCTTGTTCTCCTCTAGTCATACATTCCTTCCTCCTCCACAGGTCTGAGAGGTAGACTATCCTCTGTTCCTCTAATCTATTTATGATCTCATTCTTTTTTTTATAATATTATCCCTTGTATTCATTTTTCCAAATTATCCCCCCCTCTACTCCCTCCCCCGATGACAAGCAGTCCCATACACTTTACATATGTTACAATATAACCCAGATACAATATATGTGTGTAAATACCATTTTCTTGTTGCACATTAAGCATTAGATTCCGAAGGTACATGTAACCTGGGCAGACAGATATTAGTGCTAACAATTTACATTCACTTCCCATTGTTTCTTCTCTGGGTGTAGCTACCTCTGTCCATCATTGTATGATCTCATTCTTTATGCCTAAATCATGGACCCATTTTGATCTTATCTTGGTATATGGTGTTAAGTGTGGCTCCATATCCAATTTCTGGCATACTAATTTCCAGTTTTCCCAACATACTGTGGTTGTTCTAGAAGAGGACCTTGATCTCAGGGAGGTAATACAATGATATGCAAGGGAGTTAGATTGGAATGGGGGAGGAGGGTTTTGTAAAGTCACCAAATTCACTTTTCCTCTGAAGCCACCTGGGTCTAGTAAATATAGATCAGGATGAATGGAGATGGCCATGGATGAAGTAGGAGATCTTGGTCTTTTTTAAGCAAAATCTTTAACAGTTCTCAAGTTTGGCTGAGGCAATGTCCAATCAATGAATAAGGCTAAGTAAGAAATGAGGCAAAGAATGGCCTTTTATTTAGTTAAAAAGAAGTCATATTGGGAGGGAAAACCAGCAGGATTTCTGACCAAAAAAAAAAAAAAGGTTGCTGTTTACATTCACTTGAACCAATTAGAGCCCAAGCAATGACCAAATTCAGGCTT
Source organism: Sminthopsis crassicaudata (assembly GCF_048593235.1). Classification (NCBI taxonomy): domain Eukaryota; kingdom Metazoa; phylum Chordata; class Mammalia; order Dasyuromorphia; family Dasyuridae; genus Sminthopsis; species Sminthopsis crassicaudata. The sequence continues at coordinate 98,062,563 of NC_133620.1, read as the reverse complement.
GGTCTGGGATATATTGTTGGGATATATCCAATGAGAGTCAGAGTGATTTGGATTTAAGGCATGGCCTGAGTCCATATACCTCAATATATTTTGTGAGATTTCAACAATCAAAATTTATATTCCTTTGGTCAGAGCACCCACAGGTAAAGATATGATACTCTATGAGGGCAGAGGCAAAGGAAAGAAGAAAGAAAAAAGAAAAAACAGAAAAGATTGTTTTTTGACAAAGTAAAAGAAGCCATTCTATGCCTCATTTCTTACCTTAATCATTGATTGAGTAATATCTCAGTTAAACTGAGATCTGTTAAAGACCTTAAAAAAAAAGAAAATTAGAAATGAAATGTATTGCCCAACAGACCAGTTCCAGATGGGTCAGCAATAGAACAGCTGCTACTTCTATTCACAGAGGTCTTCCACTGTATCCAGAGACATCTTCAGTTGCCCTGATTTATATCTTGTCAGTGATTCCTGAGGAGAAAATGAGAATGCACAGACCTCCTTCACTTAAGTCCAATTCACTTGCATGTTATGGCATCACCTCCCTGATGTCATGATCCTCTTTCAGAATGAAAATGAGGGACAAATAACAACCTCCCCTTATCAAGATGGAAAAGGGACATCAAGCCAGTAAAAGCCTGTTTAAGATGGCTTATGTTTTTCTGGCCAAGTTTGCTAGATGGAATCTGGGGTCCATAAATCAACTAACACTCCATTCCTTAGGAATCAGAAATGGATGATGGGCCACATCTGAGGCCAGCCCACTGTTTTCCCTCTTCTCAAAGATGAGGAGGAGATGAGAACTCTTGGTCTGCCTCCTCGTTAAAATATTCACCAATCAGAATTGCTGGGGGTGTTCCCAATGAGGTACTGTCTGGCCAAAAAGTTGCTCTGTCTGGTCTTTGACTCAAATGAAGGCATGCCATATTCCTATCCTTTACTGATAGATTGCACGCCCTATTGATAAATGATATTATGATTGGAGAAATAGTCTCATTTTATTTGATGGTTAAATTTCCTTTGTGATAGGGTGCAATTCCTGGTTCGAAAGAAACATGTGACAAATTTGTAATGACCATTTTCTTTTTTATTAATTTTATAATTATACATTTTTTGACAGTATATATGCATGAGTATTTTTTTATAACGTTATCCCTTGTATTCATTTTTCCAGATTTCCCCCTCCCTCCCTCTACTCCCTCCCCTAGATGACAGGCAATTCCATACATTTTACATGTGTTACAGTATAACCTAGATACAGTATATGTGTGTAAATCCAATTTTCTTGTTGCACATTAAGTATTAGATTCCAAAGGTATAAGTAACCTGGGTAGATGGACAGTAGTGCTAACAATTTACATTCACCTCCCAGTGTTCCATCTCTGGGTATAGTTATTTCTGTCCATCATTGATCAACTGGAAGTGAGTTGGATCTTCTTTATGTTGAAGATAACCACTTCCATCAGAATACATCCTCATACAGTATTGTTGTTGAAGTGTAGAGCGATCTTCTGGTTCTGCTCATTTCACTCAGCATCAGTTGATGTAAGTCTCTCCAGGCCTCTCTGTATTCCTCCTGCTGGTCATTTCTTACAAAACAATAATATTCCATAACTTTCATATACCATAATTTACCCAACTATTCTTCAATTGATGGACATCCATTCATCTTCCAGTTTCTGGCCACTACGAAAAGAGCTGCCGCAAACATTTTGGCACATACAGGTCCCTTTCCACTCTTTAGTATTTCTTTGGGATATAAGCCCAGTAGTAGCACTGCTGGGTCAAAGGGTATGCACAGTTTGATAACTTTTTGGGCATAGTTCCAGATTGCTCTCCAGAATGGTTGGATTCTTTCACAACTCCACCAACAAAGCATCAGTGTCCCAGTTTTCCCACATCCCCTCCAACATTCATCATTATTTGTTCCTGTCATCTTAGCCAATCTGACAGGTGTGTAATGATATCTCAGAGTTGTCTTAATTTGCATTTCTCTGATCAATAGTGATTTGGAACACTCTTTCATATGAGTGGATATAGTTAATGACCATTTTCTTTTCCAAAAGATAGATTTATTTAGAAAAGGTTACAGACATAATGAAGAGGTAAAATAAGCAGAGCTGAAAGAGCTCTGGTTACCAAAGAAAGAAGTCTGAAGAACTGATTAAAGGAATATGCCATGAGGCTTAAGTATCCATTGGCAGGTTAGATCCATACAGGAGCTTAGCAGACTAAGCAAAATTAGCTATAGTAACTGTTAAAGGGAAATAAGGAGGAGGGAGAAAGACAGACAGACAGAGAAGGGGGGAAGAGAGGGAGAGAGAGAAGGAAGAAGGTAGGGAGGAAAGGAAGGAAGGAGAGATAAAGGGAAGGCAGAGGGAGGAAGGGAAGGAGGAAGGGAGAGGGATGGAAAGGGAAGGGAGAGAGAGAGAGAGAGAGAGAGAGAGAGAGAGAGAGAGAGAGAGAGAGAGAGAGAGAGAGAGCGCCTCATAGGGGGTTTACTCCCAGAAAGGACTTAACAAATATCTTCATCATGGACAGATCTTTTATAAGGGAAATACAAAATTGGGGATTTCTCGGAAGAATTTGTTAGCTCAGAGGGAGGGATCAGGGAGGAGGCAGATGGAATGCACCTGGCAGGCCAGGTCCCAGACCTATCTAAAGATAGGCTAATCAATATCTCAAAGGTTGTTTAAAAGTACTCAGAGGTTTGAGGGATAGACAACAAAGGGTGATAAAGAGCTCCATACTCACAATCACTCTATAGAAACAGAATTGGTTATGCTTGATAATAGCAGGTTGAGCTCCTTCTTGACAAGGAAAAGGAGTAAGCTCAAAGTTCACATCAACATTGTGTAGGAAATAGCTCAAGGAGGGTGATTTAATGAAAAGACCACTGTCCTAGAAGTCAGGAGACATGGATTCTGAGCTTCCATCTAAAGCAGGATTAACCAAGACAGACTTGTGGATGAAAGTAGACACTCCATCTTAGAGTTTGTGATAAATGTACAAGAGGAAAGCTAGAGATAACTATATATATATAATGGTTAGGGTACATTCAACATGGTCTGGGGCATAATAAGTGATACTCTTTATTGTAATTTTAAAAAATAAATGCAAATATCTTTAGTAGCATAGAATCTTAATCATTTCTGATACAGAAGTATTTGTGTTATATATCAAGTGGCATATATTATACCAAAGAGTTCAGAAAAAGAAAAAGGATGATCCTATGATGTAAAATCCTAATGTAAGTCAACCTAAGAAAGACAGGAAGCACTCAAGGACAAAATTCTGATAACAGGAAAAGAAGACATTGTCTAATGAGACTAATTTGGTGAAAAATAGAAATCATTGACCAACTTAAGTTTTCAAAGATATGCAAAGAAGAGGAAAACAAGTTTTCAGCCAAATGACTTCAACCAAATGAATTAAAGAAAACAATAGTATGATCTTGTAAGAGTCATGTGAGAAGCTCAAAAGTTCAGGATGAACTGAGACTGCTAATGTGTGCTAAAAGCAACAAAAAAGCAAGTGAAAGATCAAAGAAAGGAGAGCACAATCTGCTTAGGGATAGATAGGACCATGATAAAAAAAATCATAGGATTATATATTTAGGGTCAAAAAATCGCAGAGAAATCATCAATCCAATTCCCTCATTTCACAGATGAGGAAACTGAGGCTTAGAAAAGTTGAGGAATGAGTGCTCAGGAGAAGTCAGAACTATTCTAATCTTACTTTTGTTTCTTCAGCTCAGAAGAGCAATCTTCAGAATGGGCATGTAAAATGAAAATTACTAATAAGGAGTTAAAACCAAGACAATTAAATGGGGGGAAGGTCTTAAGAAAGTAACTAGCTGCCTTCAGAAATGAATGTCACTAGTCACTGAAAAACACATAATACAATAAACTACTGTAAGAACTGGGATGATTTTGCTGAGTTGCCAGAGATCTTTAAAAATCTGTGGGGAGGAGCAGCTAGGCTCTGAAGTCAGGAGGACCTGAGTTCAAATCTGGACTTAGACCTTTAATACTTCCTAGCTGTGTGACCCTGGAAAAGTCACTTAATCCCAATTGCTTCAGAAAAAAAAATCTGTGGGGAATGGAGAGATACAACAGTATTAGAAGGTAAATGTTCTGCTTTTTTTTTTTTTTTTAAGAAGGAGGTAGATTGTTCATAATGCAATGAGCTTGACTTTAATTACTAGCAAAATTCTAGAATTTAATATTTAAAGAATGGTTTACAAACCATCCTTCCTAGGGGAAGTTCCTGTATGCTTTCATTCAAGAATAGATCATGCTACACTAGCCTAATTTCCTTTTTCAAAACAGGTTAACTAGATTAAATATCAGGGATATGTGATAGATGGATTCCTTGAGGGCAGGGACTATTTTCTTACAAATATATTTGTATCTTAAATGCTTAGCACAAGGCCTGGCTCATTGTAAGTAAATATTTTTTATTCATTCATGATCTCCATGTGGACAAGATTGAGACGTGGATAGGTGATAATGCATTTAAGTAGATTCAAAAGTATTTGAATGACAAGATTCAAAGAATAATGATTAATAAATTTATGTCGACCTGAAAAAAGGTCTGTAAGGAAGAGCCCCAGGGACTTGTGTAAGGCCATGTTTTATTCAACAATTTTATTAATGATTTGCTAAAAGCTCATCACTGTTATGGATAATATGAAGCTGAAGGATGGCTATTATATTGAAAAATAGAGTAAGGATTCAAAAAGATGTCAACAGGGTAGAACAATGGACCAAAATCTAAGAAGATAAAATTTAATGGACATAAATGTGAAATTCTATACTTGAATTTTTATATCTACAGTTGAGGAAGGACATTGATAAGTTAGATATTGTCCACAAGAAGTCACTTATAATGGTGATGGGTCTTAAGAGAATGCCATATGTAGGTAGGTATATTTGGAGAAAAGGTTTGGAGAGGACATAATAGCTATCTTCATGTTTTTGAAGAATTTTCCGAAGAAAATTTATTTTCTTTGGTAATAGTGAGTTCTCCATTATTGGAGGTCTTTAAGTTGAGGTTAAATAACCTCATATAATGTTGTCAATACTTTTGTAAACTCAAATTTAAGTCTCTGTTCTGAAGTTTACTACCTGTGTAACTGGTTAGGTCACTTAAGTTTCTGGATCTTAGTTTTCTCCTCTATAATATCAGGAAACTTTTGCTTGTATTCCTATTTCACAGGATCATTTGTAGCTCCAAAGGCCTAATGAATGCAGAATGATGTGCAATGGTAAAGATCTACTCAAATGAGAATTATTGTTATGATTTCATTTTTCATCTTTATATTCAATGTAATTATTCTAAAAGTAATAATGATTGTTATTATTTTTCATCTTTTTTTTTGCTTTTTTTGAAGGAGTTTAGATAGAATCAATCCTGGGACAAGTTTTATTTTATTGTTAATCTCATATTTAATGTTCTGAATATTATTGCACAGGGGGATAAAATTATGACTTTTTGTAATTGAACAAAAATAATGGGATGGTGAATCAATAGTATATCCAGGATATTGTGGGCAATGTCTCTTTCTGCAGTAATGGTCCAGTTCCAGAACAATTTATTTGTTGAATCCTCAATATTATTTTGAGGTCATGTGTTATTTTATTAAAGATGACTAACTTTTGGTATTTAATTGTGACAAAAGGTCACATCCTACCAGATATTAATCAGATGCTAAATTTTTGCAACCTGAAGTAAAATATTTGTTGTGTAGGTTCTCCCATTTCTTTGAATTATCTGCATTGATCAGTAAGTCCAGGCCACTTAAGAATAATCCACCTACAACTTCTCATGGTAATGACCTAATCTTGAGTTGCCATTATAAACATCTTCTTTCTTATAAACAAATCTCCATTGCTCAGCCATTTGTTTGACACATCTTTACTAACTGAAATTGGTTGAGTCCATATGGAGGATTTTCTGATTCCACTTAGATCTGACCATTTCATAGTCTCCATCTGGAAGTAAAGCACTTAAGTGGTCAGCTTCAATGGCCTCTATATATTATCAGCTTTTGATATTGTTTGGTGAAGTGACATCTGCATGTTCTGTAAGTATTTCAGGAAATTTTTAGCCTGTTTATCATGTGTTCTGAGAAACCTATTACTTCACTTCCTGTCTCAGGAGGAAATGTTGATCATCTTCTAGCTGTCCTGTTTCATGAGTATTATATTGGCTTTGTTAGGTTATTATTAATATCACTACCACCACCACCACCACATTTTGGTAGTTAATCAGCAAAATATATTCTAGGCACTGTGCTAAATATTAGGGATACAAAAATAAGCAAAAGACAGATTTTGTTCTCAAGGTGTCCATAATCTAATGCGGGAGACAATATGTGTGCAAACATCTATCTACAAAACAGCCTACATGAGAATAAATTGGAAATAATCAATAGAGGATGGATTAAATATGGGAGAGGATGGAAGCGAAAGCTCAATTAGGAGCCTTTTAAAATAATACACATCAGAGGTAATAAGGCCCTTAACTGGGGAGCAATCTAATAAATGGGGAGGAGGAGAAGAATATGAGAAATACTATCAAAGTAAAAGAAAAGCCCAGTATGATTGTGAGAGTAAAGTTGGTTATTAGTAGAAAGATGGTACCCTCAATAAAATCTCTAAAGAAGAAAAGTTTGGAGGACAGATAGAATTAGGAGAAAGGAGTAGAGGGAAGGAGGAGAGAACAAACATATATTAGAGACATCTGCTATGTTCTAGGATCATATTAAATACTTTGCAAATGTTATCTCATTTGATTCCCACAATAATCTTAAGAATTGCACAGAATTAGGAGCAAAAAAGAATTAGGAATAAAGTATTCTATTTCTGATATCAATCAATCAAAAATAATTCAATATGTAAAATCACTAGACATTGTAGGGATAAAAAGGGGTGACATATAACAGAGCCTTAAGGGATAGCCATGTTTAGTCTGTGGGACAAGATGGATGATCCAGCCAAGGGAATTGAGAAGAAGCATTCAGGAAGATAAGAAAAGTCCAGGAGAAAAAAGCAACAAAAAACCAAGGGAGAAGAAATATGAGTAGTAGGGGTGGTAATTAACAATGTCAAAAGCTGCAGGCATGAATACTGAGAAGAGGCAAAGGATTTAGCAATTAAGGGATTAATATTCAGTTTGGAGAAAGCAGTATCAGTAAAGTGAAAGGAATGGAAGTCTGCAACAGCAGAATAGAATCAGAGAAACCTCTATTTGGAAAGGACTTTTGAAATCATTTTATCCAATCCTGATCTGAAACACAAATATTTTCAATGTTCTCCCCAACAAGTGGCTAATTGATTTCTGTTCCAAGACTTTCATTACTGGCTAATATAAAATAACCTATTCACCTTTAAAGATTAAGAAATATTTGAAGTGCTAGGCCTAAAAGTCAGAACTCCAGGAGAGCTGAATGCAAATCCAGATTCAGATACTTATTAGTTTATAAGCCATTAAACCTTTATCTGCCTCAGTTTCTTCATTTGTAAAATGGAAATAATCATAGCACCCATCTCCCAAGATTGTTGTGAGGATAAAATTAAATGCTATTTGTAAACTATTTTACAAATCTTAAAGCACTTTATAAATGTTAGCTATTATTACCTTTCCTAATATCATTAATCTGTCTAAATAGAACTTAAATCTGTCTCTGGGTACCTTCTGCTCTTTGCTCCGAGTTTTGTACTCTGAAGCCAGGCTGAATAAGTGTAATCCTTCCTCCTTCCCCTGCCCACATGATAGCTCTTCAAATATTTGGAGACAAAGATCATGTCTCTTGTAAGTTATTTCTTCTCTAGACTAAACATTTCCAACTCAACTCCAAAGGATTCTAAACTATTGCAGGTCATGGTTGCATGTATTCAAATATGCAAGGATCCATTCATGCTTCCCAAAACAAACCAATTACAGTCAATGGAATCCTGGTCTCAGAGGTCAGTTAGAGAGGAGTTTAGTCCCATCACAGGAGCCCAGGATTTTAAAGCAATTTCACAACACAATATTCATGCCACACACAGATCTAAGGCCACTCTATAACTAGGGAACAGAAAAAGCAACCTTGGAAGGTCCTGGTCCAGGTTGCCAAGGGAAAGAAAGAGCTGTAAGCACTTTGATCTATATAGGAAGGTTTTGTGGAAGAGTTAGCTCTCAGAAGGCTTTTGACTGAAAGAAAAGGAACAGTTTGCAGCTTAGAGTATAAAAGATCTGAGTTCAGATTCTCAGATACTTAATAGATGTCTGGTTCTGGGCAAGTCATTTAATTTCTCTGTGCCTCAGTTTCCTCATCCATGAAATGGAGATTAAAATATTTCTCAGGATTGTTGTAAGGATCAAATGAGATGCTACATGTAAATTGATTTGCAAATGTTAAAGCTCTACATACATGTTAATACCTTCATTGGACGAGGAGGGACATGAGTATTGTATAGGGCAAGAAGGCAGGAGCAGGATGACTGGATTACGGGCCTTTGGACAAGCTTATCTGAGAGAAGACAAGGCAAAGGAGCAAAAGAATGGAATGACCTTTTTAATGGTCCTGTATTTCTGAAAGAACAGGATGATAGAAGCAAAAGCAATAATTTATATCCAATAGATGTTTAAGGTTTACAAAGTGCTTACATGCATTGGTTCATTTGTTTTTCACAATTACCAACTGAAGTAGGCAGTGAAAGCTCAGAATGGAACATAATCTTCCATTTGTGGTCTGACCAAGAAGCATACAGTAGACATATTGCCTCTCTGGATTCCTGAAGTCTAAACCTCTGTTAATGCAACCCAGAATTATATTAGCTTTTAAAATCCTCACTTTTAAATTGTTAATTTAAACTGAACTTGTGGTCTACTGAAACTTTAAGATCTTTTTCATATTATCAAGCCTCTCCCTTACCACCCCAATCCTTGTGCTATTGATTCTTTTTTAAACTAAAGGACATTTATTACTATTCAATTTCATCTTATGAATTTGGTCCATAGTTTCAGCTTGTGGAGAGCTTTTTGGATCCTAATTCTTTCATCCAATCAATTCATTGATCAATCAAGCACTGATTAATTGCCTATTCTGTCCTATGCACTAAGCTAGGAGCTGGAGAATAAAGACAAAAAATTAATCTCTACTCTCAAGAAGTTTTTGTCACTCTCTCCCATCCTCTTGCTAGGTGGTGCTGTAGACAGAGTGCTGAATCAGGAAGACCTGACTTCAAATCTGGCCACAATGACTTAGCTGTATAACCTTGGACAAGTCACTTAACCTTCTACCTCAGTTTCCTCATCTGTAAAATGGAGACAATAAATAATAGCCCCTACTTCCCAAAGTTGTGGTGAGGACCAGGTGAAATGAATGTTGTAAATGTCATTACAGACCTTAGAATGTTACATAAATGTGAAGGGCCACCTAACAATCTGCTATGTGTGCCATGTATACCTATAGTCATACAGTTGAAAAAAATGCCAAATAAAAGAGAGCTGAGACAGAGTCCTGGTCTGCCATGACAGAGGAGGTTAGGTAAAGGGAAGATCTTCCGAGTTTCTTCCATAGAAGAATCTCTCTTTCCAAGCACTTTTCAGGATAAAAATAAGCCAGAAATTTATCCCTGCTTCTCTTTCTGGGTTTCTCTATACCCGGTCTCAGTCCTTGTTCCTACCATTCATTTTCCTTTCCTTAAAGCAGGATAAAATACTTGATTGATTTGAGTGTCCTCTAGGCAGCCTTCCCTTAACTGAATTAAAACCACTCTGGTTTACTCCCATGTGCAATTCACCTCTCTCTGCAGACATTGCAGAGATCTTTGTTTAATTAAGGCTTCATGGTACTTCCATTTTGGTCTAGGGGCCATAAGGTCATAAGTTTAAAAATAGAAGGGATTGCAGATGTTATAAAGTCCAATCCCCTCTTTTCTCAGATGATTAAAATGGATCTCAAAGTGGCAATTGGATTTGCCCAAGACCACACAGCTAATAAGTGGCAGAACTGGGATTCAAACTCACGCTGGCTCATTCCACAACTCCGCTTTCCTGCAGATCTGTGGGAGAGACTTTCCTTGTGTGGGCCCACACTAACATTCTGATCGCTTGTGGGAGGCAGGACGCCTCCGAGAAGATCAAGACTGCATTTGTGTGATTCCTTTTGTGACCTGGACTGGAAAGGGTGATGGGGTCTGGAGACCTGTGATGCTCAGTAACTAGTAACCACACACTAGCTATGTAATGGATAGAATAATAGACCTGGAGTCCAGAAGACTATAGGTTCAGATCTCACTTCTAGCTCTGTGACCCTAGCCAAATTACTCAATCTTTCTGAGCCTCAGTTTTTCATCTGTATGACGGGAATAAGGACACAGACAGCTTCCTCTTGAGAAAAATGCCTCGTAAAGGCCAATGTTCTATATGAATGAGTTATAATAAGGCTCTGAGGCTAAAGCTAAAGCTTGGAAAAGTGAGGTGATTTATACAGGTTATATAGGTCTTAGGGCTAAAACTCAAACTCAATTCTTTTAACTCTCAACCTTGTGTTTTCTACCCTAAAACATTGCTTCTCTTGTTAACATCATTATCATTCTTAAAACCAGGCAAAAATGATGAGGTATTGATGCTGTCTTTCGGTCTTCACATTGAACTCCCAGAAGGAAGTTATTTAATTAGGAAAGGGAAAGCCAATTTGAAACTACAGTTTGATATAGTGAATGGAACCCTTCCTTTGGAGTCAGAGAATTAGGTTTGAATATTACTTCTAGCTGTGGGAATCACGTAATCTAAAATGAGATTAAACTTTATTGTTGATGTTCATTTTTAGTAGTGTCTGACTTTTTGTGACCCCTTTTGGGGTTTTCTTGGCAAAGATATTAAAGTAATTTTCCATTTCCTTCTCCAACTCATTTTACTGATGAGAAAATTGAGGCAAATAGGGTTAAGTGACTTGCTCAGTGTCACATAACTAGTGTCTAAAGCCAGTTTTGAACTCTGGAAGGAGTCTTCTTGAATGAAGGCTCAGCACTCTATGCACTGTGCCAACTATCTGTTTGAATTTGGACTAGATAATCTCTAAGGTGTCTTACAACCAAATCTAATTTTAAATTAGAGAATATCTCTTCTCCCAATTCCCTCCTCCTGTTATTGGTGCCATTGTCTAAGAATCCAGAGTCTTTCCTTGACCCTGGATAATCAGAATCCCCAGCTTAAATCCTACTCACATTACCCCCAATGCCATCAAAACTTGTATTCTTGAAATAGCTTGATAACCATTAGGGATATAAAGGAGGAAATGGTTAATAGCATCTTAATCTGTAACCTTGCACAGGGATATTATTCCAAGAAGATAAAGGAAAACCTTATACCCCAAAGAATAAATCTCTAATAGTAGAATTTCAAGAGCCATACAATCAGAATTTAGAGCTAGAGGGATCTTAGGAATCAATCATCCAATTTAGTTTCTTTACTTTTCAAGTGACAGAACTCAGTCCCAGGAGTAATAGCTCACATTTATATAGGGACTTAAGAGTTACAAAGTCTTCTCTGTAAAACAATTCTGGGAGACTGCTAATAAGAACATTATCAAATCCATTTTACAGATGGGAAAATTGAGACTATCAGAGGTTAAATGGCAGAACCAGGATTTAAACCTAGTTCTTCTGACCACAAACTGAAGTTCTTTTCACCATGGCACATTACCTCTCTAAGGCAGATTTAGGATGGACAAGAGCTTCCTGGAATCTCTTAATCAACTAGGACATACCCAACCTATATAAAAGGCTTGCCCTAAGGAAGGAGACTCATCTTTTTTTCATAGAAATGAATCAATTCCATAGAATAGGAAAGAATATGATACTGAAGCATCTTTTTGGTGCAGAGGGCTGAGAATAGGGTGTGGTAGGGTCACAACTGCAGGAGCATCCCTCAGCTTAAACTCCCCTGCCTTCCCATTGGAAAAGGTTTCCAATATTTTCCAAACCTTATCAGGACATGAGTGCCCCGTCAGTGATTAAAAGAACTGACTATTTGTAACCACAAATAATGCTTTCCAACATTCTAGGTGAGAAAAACATACCTATGTATAAATTTGTATAAATTTATATGTATAAATTTCAGGGTTTCTCTTCTCTGATAGAATTCTTTGTGATGACATTTTCTCCTCATTATCAGAGACAGCTAGAAAGAAAGAGAAATGGACTTGGTGTCAGGAAGACCTGAGTTCAAATCTCACCTCAGACATTTTCTAGCTGGGTAACCTTGGGCAAATCATCTCACCCATGTTTACCCCAATTTCCTCATCTGTAAAATGGGAATGATAAGATCACCTAGCTCACAGCATTATTGTGAAGTTTAAATGAGATAACAAATGAATAGTTCTTTTCAAATCTTAAAACACTATATAAAATTATTATTATTGTTAAGCCATACCTAAGCCATAGTTGTCTTCTGATCTGCAGAAATTCTTCTGAGAGAAGATTTATACAAATTAACCCTTGTGTAAGGGGCAACTTTTTTTTTTTTATCATTTTATTCATTCCAAAACTTTGAACTTCTAGAGAAAGGATATAATACTTTTCTTAGTTATGTGTGATGGCTTCTCATGCCCTTCATTATTGGGAAATTCCTTCTAATATCTTACCTGCATCCTGTTGCAGACCACACCTTTCCCCTCCTGTTTGGTAGGTTAAAACATTTGAAGAGGTTTCTAAACAGAGGCAATTCTTTTCTCAAGGGGATCAGGGAGAGAGGTTGGAAGCTCTGGCTAACTTCTTTAGGAGATTGTTTGAGAGATGCCAACTTCCACCCTTGTGGGAGTTTCACCTTTCAGAGCAGTATAGCTGGGGGGACTCCCAGACCCAGAGGCATCTCTAAAATTCCCCATCACTGAGTTCTTGACCTTGAGCTCTTGACCTTCCAGTTCCTGATCTCAGTTTACAGAATGATGAATACTTAAGGCTATCCCGAGGGATACCTGTTTAAACTGGCCAGATTCTCTGGCACATTGGCAATATACACTTGACATTTATATGCATGTTTACACATGCATATACTTAGGATAAATACAGATATGCTCTTTTAACACATGCACAAATAGGCAGATGTACATACATATCCTCACCCTCATTCAGAAATCCTTGAGTCAGCTTTTTCCTCCCCTTCTAAGGCTCAGTAACTAGTGAGCTGCTGCTGTTCCTAGCAAAAGTGACTCCTACCCAGCATAGAGATAGAGGGGAGGGCCATGGACTGCAGCACTGCAGTGGCCAAGCTTCTACCCAGAACATGGAGATAGAAGGGGGAAGGAAGGAAGAGAAAGGAGAGAAAGAGATTCCATCTTCAAGAATTCTTTTGATCCTTCTGATGCTGGAGGGGAAGAGACTCCTCTGAAGATGGTACTGGGGGTAGGGGACCTCCTAAGCCACAGTATTATTCTGGAGGGGAGGAAGGAGACACATCTAGAATCAATTGCCAAACTCAGAGCATGATTCTGAATATACAGCAGAGGAGGAGAGGACTGAGCTGCAGCAAAGAGTGGTAAGGAGGGAGGGATAGAAGAGAGAGACACAGGGAAGCAAGGAAAAGAAAAAGCCACAGAAAAACAATAAGACAGGAAGATAGAGAGAGGCACAAAAAGATAGAGGGGTAAGGGCAAATGGGGAAGCAATAGAGAGGAGGAAAAGACAGAAAAGGAAATGAAAAAAAATGAAGGAATATGGAGAAAAGAGAGAGAGAGACATGCCAAGAAAGAGAGATAAGGAGAAAGACAAATTAACACCACAGAACAAATAGGAAAGCGGCTGAGATGGAAGATATCCAGACCCAGGTAAAGATATTAAGCTCGTTTCCAGAATTTAACTCTATGAAGAAAGAAGAGAAAGAAGTCTGATATACAATAGTGATAATTAGTTCTCCACCAAGCAGAAGAGGGAACCTGGACAAATCTTGGAGTCCATACAGGAGAGAGGAGGGGCCAAGTGGGAGATGTGGGGCAGGAGGGGATAGGAACTGGATGACTAAGCATGACCCAAGTTGGCAACTTCAGAAAGACAGGAAGAAGAAAACTGAATCAGAGGAAGAAAAGAACCTCACTTATGGACTGAAGCTGATCTTGTAGCTCTAAGAGAAGACTGTGGGAGGTTTTTCCCCCCCTTGATATCAGAGGCTAGCCCAGTAGCTCTGAACACATGATTTCAAGGTGATTGGGGGTGGGGGTAGGTCATCAGTTTTGTGTTTTCCATTCTGGTATTAACATAATTCTAATTGGATTCCTTTGGACCAATTATTCAACTTTTCTTTTTTCTTTTTCTGAGAAAGAATGGTCAAATTCCTTGGAATATATGTGAAATGCAAATCTCCCTCTCATAAAATTGCAAGACCAGAGTTTAAGAGCTGCCAGAGGCTTTTGAGAATATTGAAACCAATATTCTCATTTTATTGATGATGAGCTAAAGAAATTAAGTGATTGGTCAAGGTCATTCTCAGATATTCAGTTGGGAATCATAGGTCTCAGTCCTGGTGGACACCTTCTCAAAACAACCTGATCCCCACCCTCTTATAGGAAGATAACTCTTGAAAATTTTGCGCAAGTCTTTGATAGATAATTATCCATTCATTTTTAGTTGAAGAAACCAAGGTCTGAGAGGTTAGGCAATGCAGATATTGTCTCCATTTTATAGGAGGGACTAAGGTTCAATGAGGCTAAATAATTTGTCCAAGGTCACAGAGCTGGTGAGCATCAGATCCTAGGTTTTCTATTGCTCTCTTGCTTGGGTGACCATTTTCTCTTTTGTCTTTACCAAGTTGGTGCCCTGCCCCATTTGGGAGTAATGGCCAAATTTTACATAAGAGTTCCTGCCCTTTTTCTAGTAATTAAGGCACAATGAGACTTGGAGTCAAGACACTTGGCTTCAGATCTGGCTTCTTCCTCATATTTGCCATCACGTCAGGGCTGCTAATATGGGCATGACCCTGGGAAGAGCACTAGACAGGGATCAAAAGACTCAGTTTTGTAGCATCTTAGAATTAGAGCTGGAAAGGGCCTTAGAGGCTATCTAGGCCTGTTGTTTTGTACATGAAGAACCAGAAAAATAAGTGATTGGTCTAAGATTGCACAGGCAGTAAGTGGCAAAGGAGGAAGAATGTAAACCTGGGTCTTTTGATGACAGATTCCAGGCTCCTCCCATAGTACCACACTTCTGTCTTAGTTGTGTGATCTTGGAAAGTCCTCAATCTATTTGAGATTCAGTTTCTTCCCTCATAAAATGGGGATAATATCACCTAGACTTCCAATTTCACAGGGGTATGGTAAGGAAAGTGCTCTGTAAACCTTATAAAATATGAGCTGTTAGTAACAGTAACTTATAGTCTGACCATCTCTTCATTTTAAGCTCATTTTCCCCTCATCCTTAGTCCTCTCCAATTTTCTCTCTCTCTCTCTCTCTCTCTCTCTCTCTCTCTCTCTGTCTCTTTCTCTTTTTCTTAATCCCCAGAAAAACCTTCAGGTTCTCTGGAGTAAGATACCCTCCACTGACAATTCACTAAAGCAGGGACCCCCTCCCCCAATTTTGACCGTTTTCTGGTCCCCAAAGAAATCTGTCCAATCCTTAAGCAAGAGAAGAACATAAAACAAGTGTGTGGCAGAGAGGGGGAGGGAAGGGAGTGTCGCAGGATGGTACTGAAGCAGAGCGATACCTCTGCAAAATCGCAGAGGAGGGAGGGGAGCTTGCCGACCCTTTGGGGTCCCAAAGTAGACTAGAGGCTTAGGGATCCCCCTCAGCAGTTCAGCCTAAATTGTCTGGTTTAACCCGTTCTGCCCCAGAAAATTCCCCTCTCGCCTCTCTTCTCACACTTCCCCTCTCAGCCCCTCTGGTCCCCCGCGGGCTCTTTATCAGGGCTGTCAGGGGGAAAAGGAGGAGGGGCAGGGAGCTGGTTGGCCCAGCCCAGGGGATAGCCGGGAAGCGGGGCGTCGCATCTCGGTTTCCAGGGATTACCCTCGGAGGGGTAGGCACGCGCTGTGTGCAGGATGATGTGAGGAGCATCTCAATTGTCAAGCTGGGGAAGCGGGATTGTTAGTACTGCAGAGAGAGAGAGAGAGAGAGAGAGAGAGAGAGAGAGAGAGAGAGAGAGAGAGAGAGAGAGAGAGAGAGAGAGAGAGAGAGAGAGAGAGAGAGAGAGAGAGAGAGAGAGAGGAGCATACAAGAGAAAGGAAAAAACAGGGACATCGAAGAGAGCAGCTCGGGACCTGCGGGGACCAGGGTAAAGGGAGCAGTGCCTCCGGAACCTCGGACAGCAGCCATATCCTCCGCCTTCATCCGGCTCCGTGCTGCTCGGGTAAGAGAGAGGGATCCCGGGGCAGAAAACTGAGGAGAAGTCGGGGCGGGAACAAATAAGGGGACTCCCAGCTCAGAGCTAAATCTTGCCGCCTCCCCCGCCCCCATCTTCTCTTTGACACGCGGTGGGTAGTAGATGAGCCTCGGGAGCGGGGTAGAGAGGGTTAACTAAACTCTATCCATATTCAGGGCATTTCCAGTCAGAAACAAAGTACGGATGGAGCCAGTTTTACAGCAATCCATGCCCTTCCCCCACCCCACCCCCAATCTCAGAAACAAAAATCTACTTACCTGGGAATTGCCCAGACAATCCCAATGAAAGTAGCATGAATTAGTCCGGACTATTCCCTTCTCTTGGGCTCACCCGGGAAACTCTCCTGAATGTGTGTAAGTGATGTGAGTGTGTGTGTGTGTGTGTGTGTGTTTGGGGATGGGGTGGGGATTTGAGGAAGAGTGGGAAAGAAAGGTGTATTGGGACTCTGCGCCAGGCACCCCCCCCCCAACACACACACCTGAGAAGCTGAAGACGGACGGATAGCAAAGTAAGGGGGTGGGAGGGTGCATTAAGGAGCCAACAGCCCTGGCTCTCCCCCAACTGAGGGCTCGGGCAACGCCTATTCTGAGCCAACCAGAAGCCTGGCTGAACACCTGGGGGAGAAGAACCAGGTGCCAGGAGGAAGACAGCCGCGGCTCACACTGCTTGTCTAGCGTGTGGTCCCCCGTACACTCACAAGTCTTTTCGGGGCTGCCCCCCCCTCCATTCCCCCCCCCCCCCTTCCCTTTGCTCGGCCACTGCAGCTCCTGTTCCGGCTGAAGCGGGCCGGCAGCTCCCCTCCTGCACAGGCACGGAACTTTCCCAGACTAGGGCGAGCGCCGCTGGGAGAATAAAGGCAGTTTGGATCGTAGATACCAGTGCCCACCCTGCAAAAAGAGCGTATGGGAGTTTGGCTGAATACTTAGAGCCCGGGTCGTGGGCGGGAGCGGGAGGTGGACTTGGCTCCTCCCCCATTATGCTGTGTGACCTTGGGCAAGACTAGGTATCACCTCTCCGAGCCTCTAACCACCTCTCTGGGATGGGAAGCTCATTCCCACCTAACCTGGATCGGGGCGGGGGTGGGGGGAGAGGGGAGGGACTGGGAATGAAGATGGGCTGGAAAGCGCTTTAAGTTCTGAACCCGTGAATAGCCTATCCTTTGACTGTGGACCATTTCAAACTCAGCTAAAAAGGACCCTTGTCTGCCCCATCTCGTTTTCCTTCTCACTTTCTCAGGACTGGGATTTAGGAAACCTGCTTTCTGATCTTAGCTCTAGCTTGCTGTTTGACCTTGGCAAGTCACTTTCTCAGTTTCCTTCCTTTTAACTCAACAACGAGAATTTATGAGCTGCCTGCTATATGCAAGCTATGATAAAATGAGAGGTTTGTGTTGGGTGATCTCTGACACAAGTGCTCTGGCCCCAGTCGAACACAGGTACTTTCTGGGCACTCCCACTCCCTTCTGAATGAAAGCAGATGAAGTTTTGGTGGGGCAGAGACTAGAGAACAGAAGTAGGTTTGCAGGATCCCACAGGATGGTAAGAGGTCTTAGAATCCCATGCTCCCATGGTTTTGGCATGAAAGTGACAGTGACTCACAACCCCTAAGGAAAATTAGGATGGGGGATCCTATGGGGAAGCCAACTCTTTGGGTTGTCCCTTTGGTTCCTTGATCCTGATTCAGCTTCTTTTCATTTCTCTTCTCTGCCTCTCATTTTTTTCCTTCTATACTATAGAGAGTAAGATTTAATTCTTTAGTTTATTTTACAACCTGGGTCTTTGAAGGGCAAAAGTTTTCCCCAATAGAATCCCAGACGGCTCTTTGTACACTGAAGATGCTCAGCTTGAATCCTACTGTGAACTTCGGTTCTTTATCTCTGTTATTCTTATAACCTAGGGCTAGTGAGTATGGACTTTCAAGGTCCAAATATCCAGGAAAAGTGGTTTCAAATGAATATTCACCAATGGCCTTCACAGAAGCCCAATTTTTCTGAGAGTTAGGGCAAAAGAAGAGGGAAAATCAGATATATTCTTGTTCTGCCTATAAGTTCCCTCTCCTCCCTCATTTCATATATGTATAGAAATCCCATTCCCCTGGAAACTCTGACCAATGATTAGACATCAAAGAACTGTTCCTTTCTAATGCACTTACAATACAAAGGGCATTAAACTTATCTGTATTTATTTATAATCTCATGAAAGAGAGAAAGGAAATTTAGAAAATTTAGACAGCCCTATTATGGACCAGGCACTTTTTTTTTTTTTTTTACACAAATAGTATCTCATTTGATTTTCACAAGAAGCCTTGGAAGGAGGAACTAGCAATATGTTTATTTTACAGTTAAGGAAACTGAGGCAGACTTAGATTAACTTGCTTAGGATTGCTCAGCTAATAAATGTCTGGGTTCAGGTCTTCCTGACATCAGGTTCAGTGCTTTCTATCCACTGGGCCACCCGGCTGTCTCTAGAGTAGAGATATGTCTTTTCTAAATTTTTTATTAACACTCTTCTCAGTGCTCTTTTCGAAGTTGACATTTAGGAAATAGTAAATGAATAAATGGATAAATCTATTGCAACCTTGATGTTGGGTCAACAAGGGAATTGGGTTTTGCTCTAATAGTCAAGGATGTAGTATCTTTATTTCTCTTCCCATAAAAATGATTGAACAAAGGACTTTTTCTGAAATGTTTAGTGGGGATTCTTTCACAGGTATAGGTTGGACTAGATGGCTACTGCTGACTCCGACATACTGTGTCAACTCACATAACAGAAATAGCACTAGATTTAATGTAAAAAGACCTGTATTTAGATCCAGCTTCTACTTATTACCAACAATGTGACCTTGGACAAAGCACTCAGTTTCCTTATATGAAAAATGAAAGGGTTGAAATGGATGATAAAGCTCTATTCTGATGTCTAATCCTATGATCTTATGAGTTGGAATTTAGAAAGCTAAAAGGATCCCTAATAATAAGAGAAATAGGAAAGAGGAAAGAAAGATGCTAAAATAATAAGATCATTGCCTTGGAATTTGAGAGAGTTGGGTCCCAGTTTATCTAATACTTTGGGAGATTTTTGACAAAATCCTTCACTTCCTTGGGTCTCAGTTTTCTTGCCCACAAAATGAAGAGATTAGACTATATAGTTTCCAAAGTCCATTCCATTTTTGACATTGTACAATTTTAAGGAGTAGGGAAAATAGAGAAATAATAGAGTTTGACACTCAAGTTTGAGGCTAAACTATCTTTACTTTCCCATCTACCATTGGGATAAGGGCCTCACAGAAGAGCTGCTGCCCTGTGACTAAATATGAGGCTTCAGAATTCCAGAGAGTTATGATCCAAGGTCACATATCAAGGTGCAGGTTAGAACTGGAAATAAAATCCAGTTTGGTAGCCCATCCTGGCAGGCAAATCTCCCCACTCTCCCTAGCACCATTGCTTGGCTGTCAAGGTTTAGAGGAAGCCTGATGGAGTGGAAAGTGTCCTGGGAGTAAGAAGACCTGGCTTCCACCAGCCAGCTGTGACTTACATCTTTAAAAAGAGAGAGTTAGATGAGATGATTTTTTTTTTAGGTCCCGATGATTCTTAACCATTATGGTGGTGGTAGTGGAACTCACACTGATATTTCAGCAGAGTTTGAGAATTCAAACTGGGAAGCCTCTTCGGGGCACTACTACCTAATGCCAGAGAGCCTAGGAACCACCATCCTTGACTGGCACAAAGTGGGCAATGACAGGTCTTTGGCAAGCAAGTATCCTTGAGTGGCCAGATCCTAACTTGGTACAGTCTTAGTTATATAGAGCAAGAAAACTTCATTCCACTTGACATCATTAAAACTCAATGGAGGCTTGACAATTCATATAAGGTCATAGGATTTGGAAAAAGAAGGAACTTTAAAGATCAATGTAATCCAACTCCCTCTCTCTATAGAAGAAAAAACTATTCAATCTCTTGATTTTATAGATGAAAAATTTGAGTCTGGAAGAAGTGACAGTACTTTGCCTGGGTTACATAGCTTATTCCAAATGGTCAGTCAGTGAGTCAATAAGCATTTATTAAGCACCCACACTAAGTTAAGCTCTGGCAAAAGAAAGTCTTTGCCTCTAGGGAGTTCATAATTTAATGATAGACACAATATGCAAGCAAATATGTACAAATAAGCTATGTGCTGGATAAATAGGAAATAATTAACAGAAGGAAGACACTGGAATTAAGGATTGGCAAAGATTCCCTGTAAAAGGTGGGATTTTAGTTGGGACTTGGGAGGAAGCCAATAAAACCAGTAGGTGGAGAAAAGGAGGAGGGAGAGCATTCTAGACTTGGGTATAGCCAGGGAAAATGCCAGATACAAAGATGGAGTGTCTTGGTTGAGTCGTCTGACGAGACTAGCCAGGAGGGGGCAGGGTGTGGGCTGGGGGGGGGTGGGGTAGGTGTTGAAGGACTTTGAATGTAAACAAAAGCCTCTAGAACTAGTCTTCTGACACCTCCTTCAATGCTCTTTGTGAAGCCACAGTGTCTTTCTTGGATCACACAACCACATGAGACTTCACGAGATTTAATGAAAAAAGTCTGTGTGTATTTGAGGAATGGTCTTCAAAGCAAAACAAAACTGAACAACCCCTAATCCAGAGACTTCACAGAATTCAGGCTCTCCATGCATGTTCTTTTATTCTCTCATCTTAACCAGGAGCCTTCCTGGGCTGTTGGCTTGACAGCTTGGATGGTCCCCTTGAGAGGAAGTAGACAATAGACAGGCACATTGGTTTCTGTTCCATTGGCATCAGGGAGTGAAGGAAAATCAATATTTGCCTAGTGTGAAAGGATGGGAAATAAATTTGAGTTTGGGGCTCAGGGAAAGAACTAAGAGTGAAAAGGACGCAGGATGGCAGCGTGTGCCTTGTTTGACTTCTAAAGGAGAACTACACACTGCTGCATTAAGTAACCCTTTGTATGTCAGGGAGCACTGCAACCGATTTTGCCTGCTATTCTCCCTAGGGCCTCAAATCCCCAATAAATTTCCATGTATTTGTTCGAGGCTGACGGCTCTCTGGCTTCCAGTTCCCTGGGAGAGATGGGACTTTTGAGGCATTTACAAAATCCTGGGAGCAGATGGCCCATTGAGAGAGGCAGCATGGGACAGAGGGTATGAGCTCTAAGAAAAGGCTGCTTCCTTATCTGGGCCCCAGAGCGGAATGAGAGTTGTAGAAAAAGGCCTTAGAGGGTCAGGAGCATTCGTGAATAATTCTCACTGCCTTTGTTTACTTATCGGTCCATTTTCCTTCTGTGTCTCTTGCCTCCTCTGTTGTTCCCTGAATCTCATAGAGTGTGGGAGGAGGGAATCCTTCATCTTTGGATGAATTAAAATCTTGAACCCATGACTGCAATCCGGATTTGGCAGCTGCTGCGTTGGCAGGTTTTATGTTCACCATATTTGCTTATAGAATGGAGCTTTATCAGGTTAGGGAGGGGTGATTAGAAAGCTTTAAACTGGGGGGAGGGGAGAGGATCTTCACTTTGTGTTCTAGAGCTCTGGTAAAACCCTTATTGGAATTGCATTTTTCACTGCATAAAATAACACACATGGATTACTAATGAAAATAATGACATGGAAATACAGTGATCAAAATATTTTTTAAAAAGCAAGTTCACAGACCTCAGGTTAAGAAGCCCTGATTTAAACAAAGACAGATGCAGTGTTAGAAGAGGATATAAAATTTGTTGCAGCAGGAAGGGCTTAGGATATGTAGAAAGAAAGGAAAGACAAATGCCTTGACTTTCAGAATCAGTATTGTTAAGCAGCTAGAGTGGTCATCCTTTTAGATGAGAACATATGGAGTCCATTAGTGCACTTGATTCATTCCTATCCTCTCAAGAAGCCAGGTTGGTAGCCTATCCCAGAAGAACAAACAGAGACAATCTCTCAAAGGGCACCCCTGCAACAACAGGATTCCACTTTGACCCTGAACTTCCCAAGGTCAATAGTACAGGCCATCTCTCTCCTGCTGACTCAAAGGCCAATGAGAATGACCAGTCCAGACCCTCTCTTTGGCAGGCTGATGAAGACTCAGTCAAGTGGGGCTCATCTGAGAGGAGCAGGAGAGAGGGACAGGTCCTTCCAGCTGGCTTCTGACCAACCAACCCTCCCGGCCAGAGAGAGAGACTGCCACTACCGGCCCAAATGACTCTGGCAGGAAAGTCTCTCTCCAAAGCTGTAGGTCACAGCAGGGCCAGGCTGATCTCCGCTGGCTGGTAGCTCAGTCCATCTTTCTCTCTTGGCACATGATTTCTACTTAAGGGCAGCAAGCTGGTCCAAGACAGATTGCAAACTGTCCACCTCTTCTCTCTAACCTCCCAACCACACTGCTGCAGGCCTTGGGTTATGTTCCTATTCCCAAACTTGATATTAGACAAAACCCATAAGCTCTTTAGGCTTCCAAAGAACATGGAGCATGGAAGTAAATAGATTCCTAACATGTTAGCTTTAGAAGGGTTGGGCTCTTGGTGATCATTTTGTCCAGTGAACTCGTAATCTTTTCTTTATGTTATCGACATCTATGGGCCCTATTCTTCCATTCTGATCCTTTTCTTTTTCCTTTTCTCTCTTCTACATTTTTATTCATTTTATTCCTCTTTTCTCTTTCTCATCTTCTGCTTCATGTCTCATCTACCTCAGTTAGAGTTTATTAAAAAATTGCTGGGTGGTTGATATATTTTAAAAAACAAACAAACAGCTGAAGTCAGAGCATGTGGGATAGCCAGGGGCTGTAATCACCTTCCTTGCTATTTTATCATTAGAGCCTACTCTGCCAATTGACTGGGTCTATTCCAACTCCTTTACAAAAGCCAATGGTGGTGATTGCAAAGCTGTAAATGCACAACCCTCAAAGCCAACAATTCATAGGATGCTGGAGACAGCAAGATCACCTAGGGAAAGTGGAGGAAGGGAAAGAAGAGTAGGATCATGGTTGAAGTTCTAGGGACTATTCTGAAAGTTTGTCTTTGGCTTCTTGACCCATAAATATTTCTTTTATCTAGAGGTCTCAAAAACATCCTAAGAATTAATTTTGGCAAAAGTCTTAGAGATATAAGTTCACTTGGTGAAGAGCATCCTATTTTTGTATATCCACAAGTGTCCTTCACATTTCCTTTCCCTAATCAAGTTTCTCAAAGAAAGTGTTGATCATTGAGCAGAACACGAGACTGGGATTTTGGAGACCAGAGTTCTAGTTGATTTTATGATGTTGACCCTTGGGTCTTGTTCTCTAGTCTGTATCTCCATTGAGAGAATAGAATTTTCCCTTGCCCATTCTGGGTTGAGTGAAACCATTTATTAAAGGCTGGCGATGTTCTAGGAACTTTAATAAGTACCAAGAGTACCAGTATAAGTAAAAATACTATCCCTGCCTTCAAGGGGCTTATATTCTAATGGTGAAAGATAGCACATAAAAAGAAGCTGAAAAGGAGTGGGAAGAAGAGACAAGAAACACTGGTTTTATCACTAATTTATTGTGTGATCTCAAGCAAGTCATTCAAATTTTATGGAAGTCAGTTTCCTCATCTGTAAAAGGGAGATAATTACACCTGTATTATCTATTAGGTAAAATAATATTTGAAGCTTTCCAAAAGTAGAGTGAGCTACCTGGGGAAGTAGTGGATTCCTCCTTATATGAGGCTGAATGACCATTTATGAATAGCATAGAGGGGACTCTTGTTCAGGTACAAATAGCCATTGAATCTCTTCTAATTCTGAGATTCTATGATTCTGTGATGTTTCATGAAATTGTTGTGAAGATCCAAGAAGATGATGTATAAAGCCCTATGATGTGATATGACCCACAGAAATTACTTAACCTTAGTTAAGGCCTTAGTTTGTTCATCTGTAAAAGGAGAAGGTTGGACTAGATCATCTCTAAGATCCCTTTTATCTCTTTGATTCTATGAAGAGCTAGGTTCAAATACCACCCCTTACATTTTCTAGTCCATGACTATGGGCACAACGTATGAACCTCAGACAACCCTCTGAGACTATGTTACAGATGATTGCAGTCTGCATTAATAGAGAGTTCTAATAACATGATAATAGGTACCTGTCATGCTGATGTAATGTAATTTAACCCATAAAGAACTATAGAAACATGAGTTGCTATTTGTTTTAGTTCTAGACCTATGATTTAATTTAGGTTGACAATTCAGTCAGGAAACTACTTCCATTAATGCAGATGAGCAATTGTTCTGCTGACAATCTTAGGAAGTTGTCTGGAACACTGACTTCACCAGAGCCACAAATGCAAAGTGTCAGAAGCAGGACTTGAACTCATTCCTTCCTGGCTCCAAGACTGGCTCCCCATCCCCCATGTTTCACTGGTTTTCTAATTTTGCTGTCATTATGAAAGTTTCCTTCTACACTTGATGCTTTGTGATTCTCGAAGAAGTGAAATGAAGAGTAAACAGTCTACTCAAATTAAAGGACTTTTCTAAGGCTTTGAAATGCTCTATTCATCCTTAGCAAGAGTTTTAGTTTTAGTCCAAATTGAGAAGCACTTTGAAAAGTCCAAACAGTCATTGCTTTAGAGTGGGCTATTCCAACCTAATGGACTAGTTAGTTTGAAGGATATTCCAGTGGGCTTTTTTTTCAAACCACTGGAGTATGAGTGATGATGGTTATATTGAAGAACATGATAATGATGGTCATGATGATGATGACTGTGATAATGAGGACTATAGTATTGATAATGGAATTGATGGTATTGGTGATCATCAGAGTGATGATGACCATAGTGATGAAGACAATGGCAACTTTTATTTGCCTAGTCCTTTGAAGCTCCCAAAATAATTTCATATCTATTATCTTACTAGATACTCATCACAATGTCTTGAGGTCTAAGTGTTTTTAATGCCAATTGAGTGTATTGAACATGTGACCATAGCTAATTGTCCCTTTTGAAAATGGGCAGCTAAGTCACAGGTAGAGAAAGTGAGGTCACACACACTGGTGGAAAAACCACAATATGAACTCACAGCTACTCATTCTGGGCTCAAGTTTGTGAGTTCCATCTTCATTTTTTATCCATTTCTTTGTGTGGTAAATTCTGGAGGTATAAGATTTTAGAGAAGGAAACACCTTCAAAGATTTTCCAATCCAACTCTATTATCTCAAAGACAAAGAAGCAGCCCTTATGAAGGGAAAAGGAATTGTCTGAAATCACATAGACACAAGGTGGAAGAACCAGAATCCAAATGCAGTTCTATTGGCTTTATACCCAGGGATCTTTCTGCTATCCCATGCTGCCTATGAGCAGGGTGTGATGGAATTGTGTTCTCAATTTTATTATCCTCTACAAAATAAGATAGAGAATAGGAAGGTTAAGATATTACTCGAGAGAGATATCTTCTCCTGTTCTTTCTCTTTTTAACTGATCTAATTCTATAGGAATTGTGGTAGATGGGGGCAGAAGAGCAAATTATAAGGCAGTCCTGGGACAAACATACTTAATCAGAACTTCTGGCCAATAAACGTCAGGCACCAAGAAGCTCTGTGATTAGAAGGAATCTCAAAAAATCATGTGGTCTAGTCTCTTCTTTCATAAAAGGAGTTGTCTTTGATAAAATTTGGTAAGAATTATTATTGCATATGGAGGATAAGGATTTTTTTTGGTGGAATGTGATTATTCTTTTTATTTATTCTACCTTTGAAAGAAGACTCAGAAGGAACATGATAGCCATCGTCAAGTGTTTGAAGCGTTGCAACCTGAAAGAGGAAT
This sequence comes from Sminthopsis crassicaudata, assembly GCF_048593235.1. NCBI lineage: Eukaryota > Metazoa > Chordata > Mammalia > Dasyuromorphia > Dasyuridae > Sminthopsis > Sminthopsis crassicaudata. Next base: position 98,036,439 of record NC_133620.1, on the reverse strand, counting down.
TAGGCATGTTCTGTTAGGCCCCTGGCACATAGTTGGTACTTAATAAATACTTGCTTGATGATGCCCAAGAAGGCAACTGCAGACTTCATGAAAGGAAAAACTTTCTAACCTTTAGAGCAACCTCAAATCCACCTCAGAAGGTCCTGGAGCCTGTACCACTTGTGATCTTCAAGTAAAAACTACTTGTCAATGTAGAAGGAGTTCCTGTTTGGTGTTGAATACATAAAATGGTGTCTGATTTTCTTCCAACTTCCAACTTTTCAATTCAACAATTCCAGAACTCAATGTTGTAGTTAGATAAGAGATCAGGAGGAATGTGGGTAGAATATTCACAGATCACTAGCAATCAAAAAATTCTGATTGGCTGACAGAGAACTTGAAATTGTAAACTAACAAATGAGCTCAGTTTAGAATATCCATATAGATGAATCCCATATCAGTGGGTGCAATTGTGACCCATCTACTGCTTTCTATTTTTCAGAGTTAGGCAAGAAAGTATAGACACCCAGCCTATAGAGTATCTTGGAGGTCAAAGAAGGCCTGGGAAATAAAAAAAGATTAGATTATCTAGAAAGTGGAGTCCCTCTGGGACTGGGTAATTTTCTTTCATAGCCACTTCTAATAGCCTTATCTTGGTGTGTTTCCCCCCTTAAATTGACAATCTCTAGTAAAATAAACATCCTTGCTATCCGAGATAGCTTGGATGTGGTCAGGAAAGGAGGGAGTGATTGTCAGATTTAAGTGCCAGGATACATCAGCAAAGAGAAAGAAAGAGGAAAAAGAAAAGGAATTAAGGATTCAGGGTGGAAGATCTCTGGATCCAAGGGGGCACATAGTCTCAGGGATCAAGATGGTCCTGGGGGCTAAATCAAGAGTTAGAGATCAGTGCAGATTTAAAAAGTAGTAAAGAAGGAAGTCCCTGGGCTAAGGGCAAGATCTCTAAGATTACTTCCAAGGAAGGATTAGAATCTTTAGGGAAATGGAGAAAATCATCAAGACTTAAGATACAGAGCTAGATCTCCCTAGCCACTTCCCACGGTGGTCCGCACCTAAAACACTCATTACATTTTCTAATGGCTCCAAGGATGGCACACTTCCCAGCATCCCCTGAACAAATCTCCCCACCTAGCAGGGCCTTCCATTCTAAGGAAGATTTAAGAAGCCCATCCTTCCATCTAACTTATTTTCCTCTTGGTGTAGTTAGAACTTCCCAGAATAGAAAAGTTCTCGCTTTGTTCACTGACAGAGAATTCAGACTTAGGTAGGGCTTGATACTTCTTAGTGGAAAGAAAGGAAGGAAGAAACCTCTGTAGAGAAATAAGATTCATACCTAGAAGTCAGTTCTGTGAGCAGAGATGAGATCTTCATTCTAATAGCTGGATGGCAAGGAGTTGGACAAGATGACTTTTATAGATCCATCCCAGCTTTGGGTTCCTGCTGGACTCAGAAGGACCCTTCACCCTGCTGGAAACCAACAACAAGAAGAGGATGAAAGGAGAGTCTGAGCTACTGAGAAGTCAAATGATCCAAGATGCGGCTGCAGCTTGTTTTCCATGACCTTGGCCTCCTTTAAGCAAACTGCCTGTTAGTGATTAATTCAGGCCTTTTGTTCTTTCCCAGGAAGGTACCCACTGAGGAGATACTGAGCAGCAGACATCAAAGGACTGAGAATTTATCAGCCTTGCTTTGCAGCTCTTTGGAGCTGTTTGGGCAGGGAGAAGGAGAACAGAGCCTGCTCCTTCCTACCTGAGGCACCTTTTTCTGTCACATCCAGAGCTGTTGAAGGGAGAGAATGGTGTGATTTCACCAGTGTCAACTGAGAGCCCTGGAGAGACTCCTCCTAACTGCCCACCTGTTGCCTAATGTGTGAAATTCTTATCAACAGTGGATAAATTCTACTGTCAGAGATAACTGGCACTTCACTTTCCTTTACTGTCACTAGTGAGTGACTGAGTTTTATTTTCCTCATCTGAAAAATGGGAATAATATTTGTACTACCAGGTTGGTGTGTGAAAAGAACTTTATAAGCCTTAAAGAATTATATACATATGAATTATTACTATCATCATTATTCCCTATGTGAAAGCTGCTGTTTCTTCATCTAAAAGAAGAGATCGCCTGGGGTTTTTAGCCTTTTTATGTGTGTGATATAGATCCCTTTGGCAGTATAATAATGCCTATGGACCCTTTCCTAGAATAATGTTTTTAAGTGCATAAAATAAAATACATAGGATTACAAAGGAAGCCAACTATATTGAAATGAAGATGTAATTTTTTTCTCCACCATACAATTTCTTAAGTATCCTAACACATTGAGGGCATGTGGATTCCAGGTTAAGGGTCTCTAAACTAGATGATCTCTATGGATCCCTCTTATTTAATATTCTTTAATGCTATAACTCTGTGATAAGGTCCAAGCTTCAACGTGCACCTGGGAGGAATATCAGAGTGACTAAGAGCCAAACCAAAAAAAGAGATTTAAATGAAAGAATTCTTTTCTCAAGAGCAGGGTTGGAGGGAGTAAGAGAGAGAGCAGAGAGAGATAATACTTAGAGGGAAAAGGGAAAGAGAAGGAGGGAGAAAAAAGAAGGAAAGAAAGAAAGAAAGAAAGAAAGAAAGAAAGAAAGAAAGAAAGAAAGAAAGAAAGAAAGAAAGAAAGAAAGAAAGAAAGAGAGTGAGGGAGGGAGAGGGAGGGAGGGAGGGAAGGAAGGAAGGAAGGAAGGAAGGAAGGAAGGAAGGAAGGAAGGAGAGAAGAAGAAAGGGAGGAAGAAGGGAATAACAAGGGAGTGAGAGAGGAAGAAAGCAGAAGAGAGGGAAAGAAGGAAGGAAGGAATGAGAAGGGAGGAAGGAAGAAGAGAGAGAAAAGAGAGGGAGGAGGGAGGGGAGAGAGAGGAGGGAAGGAAGAAAGAAAAGAAAGAAGAAAGGAAGAAGGGAATAAGAGAGAAAAGAGGGAGGAGGGAAGGAAGAAGGGAGAGAAGAAGGGAGGGAGGAAAGAAAGAAAGAAAGAGAAGGAGAAGGTAGGGGGAGAGGGATGGTAAGAAAGAAGGAGGAAGGCAGGAAGAAAGGAAGGGAAGGAAGAAAGAAGAAAAAGGAGAGATAACATGTACATATATAAATATTTACAAAATATATATGAAATGATTATAAGATCATTCTCTGTGGCTCAGCCACTGAAGAACAACTTTAGTGATTTCCCAATTTTGTACCCAGAGAAGTGAAGCAGAATTGAATGGGGAAAAAGACTGGAATCAGACGGAGAAATGAGGTAGACTTGGGGGACTTCGATGATCTTGCAAGTATTTTAGTCCCCAGCTCCCCCTGACGCCTGAGTATCTCTCTATTTTTAAGCTCTGTGGGCTGCTTGAGCTGCCTATCATGACACACATCTAGCATTCACCTTTTCCTTTATGTCCTCAGGCTTCTCTGCCTGCTGCATTTTTCAGCTGCCTCCCTCCCAAAGGAACCAGAGAAAATCCATCCCATCAGGACCCTTACTTAGTTTAGCCCTGAACTTTTCCCACAGAATAGAGTGGGAACCATACAAGAAAAACAAGGGACACAGCTCACAATAATAACCCAGTGGTAACATCACTGTGATTTATAGTCCTAAATCCTAAATCATCCTCCTATCCATGCCCAAGTTTCAGGTATTTAGCAATAATCCCACAGTGGAGGAGGGAGGAAATCCTAGTCTAGGACCTTGGAGACCTGGCTTTGCCACTAGAGTGGTAGACAATATAATCAAAACAGATACTGATTCTCACAATGATCTTAGACCTTAGACCAAGCTCAAACCCTCTTCAATTTACTCCTTTGTAAAATTAAGGAGTTGGATTAAATCCAACTGGTTACAGAATACTTTTATAATTGAAATAGTGATAAAATCCTCAAAATGCTTCTTCTGGGGATAGAATCCCCTTGGTGAGAAAAGAGAGAATCAAAAGAAATTTAGAGCAAAATAAAATATTAAATCTATTTTCTATCTAAAAACTGCTCCATACAAAATAAATTGTTGCTACATAAATAATTCCATATAGGCTCTTTTTAAAGGTAGAAATATTTCAGTATTGACATTTTCTCAGAGAATTTGGGGTTGTAGAGAGAATGGAGAACTAGGAATTCTAGGACTTGAATTTGAATCCTACTCATTTTATCTCTTTAAGCTCATTTGTAAAATGAGGGAGTTGGGAGTGGGGAAGTAAGGGAGCAGCTAGGTAACCTAGTAGACAGTGTACTGGCCCTGGGATCAGGAGGACTTGAATTCAAATCTAGCCTTAGACACTTACCAGCTGTATCATTCTCAGCAAGTCACTTAACTCCATTGCAAAAAAAAGAAAAAGAGTTGGATCCCTTCCAGACCTAAGATCTGTAATTCACTGAAGCCCTATCAAATGAACCAGTTGAGAAATTAAAGTCTAGATGAACTCAAAGGTCCCTTTCATTGTTAACATACATGAAATCTGGGTACAAATACAGTTCTGATGCTTATTAGCTTGGTCAAGTCACCTCCTTATCTCTAGACCTCAGTTTCCCTATTTGTAAAATGAGGTAGGGCAGACCTAAGTGATCCCTTCTTGCTCTAACATTCTATACATTTATTCTGATGATTAAAAGGAGACCAAATCTATGACTTCCAATGGTCATCTTGAAGTGATGTCTAGGACCCAGAGCTTGGCTAACTTTCTTTTGATGTCACTGGGGAATGAGAAATGAAATAGCACACCTGCTCTCTTCTAGGGTTACTGAAGTTGGAGGAGCTAGAAGTGCTTATTGAGTCACAGAGCCCAAGAAAGCAGAATTAAGCACTTAAGTAAGAATCTGGAGAAGAAAGAAAACCCTTAAGAAGTAATTTAGTTTATTGGTCAAAAAAGCCTTTGTCTCTGAAGTGGAACAAGTAACTTAAGAAATGCCAGACTGAAGCCTCTGGCTTAGGCAGGCACAAGTGTCATATTAAAGAAAATACAGGATTGGAGACAAGAGGACTTGCGGTTTGAGTCCAAGTTCAATTGGATCCTATTTGTGTGATCTTGGGAAAAATTTTCTCTTTCTGGCTCTCAGTTTCATCATATATAAAATGGGGATTTGGACTAAATCAGAGATTCTTGGTCTATGGACATTCAAGGAAGATGGTCTCTAGATAAGAAGGGGGAAAACCAATATCTTTAATTGTATTAATTTCAAGGTTTTTTTCCTTCCTTGTTTCCTCTCTTCCATTATTCTTTTTTCCTTTTTCTCTTATTTCTCTTCCTTCTTCCCTCTCTTCTTTTTCTTTCTTTCTTCCCTTCCTTCTTCCATTCTTTCTTCTTTCCTTCTCTAGCTCCTTCCTTTCCTTTTTTCTTTTTCTCCTTTCTTTTTCCTTCCTTCCTTCCTTCATTCATGCCTTCCTTCCTTCTTTCTTCCTTTCCTTTTTTCCTCACACTCACATATTTATTGTGTCCAGAATTTATGGATCTCAGCAACATTTACTGCGCATCTCATATATATAATCCAGTCTTTTGTCTTTTTCCAGGTTTCTTTCCTGCCTGGGATTAACCCCACTTTTCAGCTTATTTTTATTGAAAACTGACATATCCTTAGCCCAGTGACTATAATGGGACAAGACACTGGGGGTTATTAAGAAAATCTGAGTTCAAGTCTCATATCTGTCACTTACTGGCATGTGATTTCAAACAAGACATTTAACTTGACTGGACTCTAGTCTAGCAAAAAAGAACTGGATGGGCTGGATGGTGTCTGAGGTCCCTTCAGTCTCTGCTATATTCTGATCATTTTAACCTCCTGCCCAAGACAGGAATCCCTTTTATGAGACACTTTTCTGACACCCCGCAAAATGGCTACATAGTCTCTTTATGAAATCTTTCAATGATTGGGAGCTCCATCCACTATTGGACTGCTGATGATGATTAGAAAGCATTTTATTAAAGCCACTTGAAATTCCCTTTCCTTTAATTTTTACTGGTCTTTTAAAAGTCTTGCAGAATGAATCTAAAACCCTTTTACACATCGTAATCCTTTAAAAAATTGAAAGGCAGTGTTGCCTGGTAGATAGTGTGCTGGTAGAGCCGAGGAGACCCAGCTCACCCAGTGAGCTCACTGGGTGAGCTGGGTCTCCTCGGCTCTACAAGCTCACTCACTGACAATGCAAGATTCTGAGACTTTAGTAACTAGACTGGTCTCGTCATGCCCATTTCATGCAATGTGGAGGCTCACTTACTAATTGTGGTCAAGGAGGATCTTTTAACTTCTCTGAATCCAAGTTTCCTCATCCATTTTTATTTTGGGCTGAACAGGAAGCTCTCCAAGAAGAAGTCCCTCTGCCAATGTAAATGATTTCCTGCCCTATGACTTTTTGGCCATAGCTTTTGAGAGATAATTAGCTAGGGTATTAGTAACTTGACTTGGATCACTGAGCCAGTGCATGTCCAAGTAGGACTTGAATCCATTCTTCCTGTCCACTACCATATGCTGCCCGTTACTTCCTCATCCATAAAATGGAGATCATAATATTTGTAGATCTATTTCTCATGCTTGTTGTGAGGCTTAAATCAAATAATGGAAGTGTGTGGTCTACAAACTTGTAATTACAATATAAACGCAGTACCTGATATTTGTGATTTCAGGTTTGTAGATCACATTCTTCCATGCATTATGCCACATGAGAACAGCCCTCGTGCCATTCCCCTAAGTCTCTTTTTCAGGTTAGACTGTACCAGGTCCTCCACCTTCTGTCAGATAACATCATTTTCAGATTCCTTCCCAGTCCCACCTCCGTTCTGGCTTGTGGACATGTATTAGTTTGTCAATGCCCTTCAGGTGGGGTCTTGAAGCCTAGAGATCCCCCAAAAGCAAGAAGGACATTCTGAACTTAATCAATGACTTGTCTATTTCATAGGTCTTGGTCTGCAAAGAGTACCCATCCATCCCTGAGAGATCCAGGAAATTCAGTGGGTGGTGGTAAGTTGTTAAAACTTTCCTTCCTTCTCCATCCCTAGAAATAGAATTGTTTTTTTTCCTTAGAATTGCTATTCCTCATTTATAGCCTAATCTTTCCCCATTTATTTAGTTAACTTATGCTTCTCCCACTTTTCCAGTATAACTCAGCCCAAAGCTTCCCTCCTCCAGGAAGCTTTCCTTGATTCATTGTACTTACAAGAAACTGCTCCTTTATTTTGTATCTCCTTTGTGCTTATATTCTCAGATAGTGCTGGATTCCATTTAAATGTTATTAAGCCTTGTGGAAACCGTGGGATGGTGAAAAGAATATTAGTAGATTTCTAATTAAAGGGTCTGGATTCCTGTTTCCTAATCTATAAAATGAAGGGAGTGGACTAAAGGGCCTCTAAGATCCGTGATTCTGTGACTACGTATGTGTCTTATCTCCATTCCTCCATCATCTGGAAATTGTGGAAGTCTCTAACAGAGAAAGCACTGATTTGATATTCCAAGAACCTGGATGCAAATTCCATTTTTGTTACTCTTGTGTGACTCAGTAAGTCCATTAAATTCCCTGGCCTTGTTTTCTCGTCTGTGAAGGAAGAGCAGGTAGCATGGCAGACTGGAAAGGGATTTGGCTTTTGAGTCAGAGGACCTATGTTCTAATTCTGCCTTTGATGCTTACTACCCATGGGAACCTGGGCAAGTATCTTGAACCTCCCTGAGTTGCAGATTCTTCATTTATAAGATGGAAACCTAGGCCTAGATGACTTCTGATGTCTCCCAGGTCTAAATCTATGAACTTATATATGATCCCTTTTCAAGAGCTCTTATGGTCTCCTCTCAGTGTCTTATATAGGCTTTTTAGATCTTCTGTGCTAATTCCATTGCCTAATTCTTTCCCTTTGTTAATCATTGCTCCTTTCCTTTCTTTTACTCTCCCTTAGCCACTATGACTCCCATCCTCTCTCTCCCCTCTTCCCCAAGTGAAGGTATCTTTTTCACCATAAGTTTTGTCTTGAACATCAGTCTGCCTTCTAGGAATATGAGCAAAATATAGTCTTGATGCAACTAATTGTGGGATTGTGGACAAGGTATTTATAGTAACCATAATATCTACACTATGGTAGAGAATCAATCAGGCTTTAAGAACCAACTATGGGGTACAATGTATAGAATACCAGATTTGGAGTCAGGAAGATCTGGGGAAATCTCAGTTTACTCATAATTATTTACAAAATTTTAAAAAACATTTATTTTGTAAATAAAAATATATACATGGGTATTTTTCAACAATGACCTTTGCAGAACCTTCTGTTCCACATTTTTCTCCCCACCCCCTCTCCTAGAGACGGTAGTCCAATACATGTTAAATGTTAAGATATATGTTAAATCTAATATATGTATACATATTTATACAATTATCTTGCTGAACAAGAAAAATTGGATCTGGAAAGGAAAAAAACCTGAGAAGGAAAACAAAATGCAAGCAAACATCAACAAAAAGCATGAAAATGCTATGTTGTGTTCTACATTCTGTTCCCAGGATTCTCTCTTTGGGTGTAGATGGCTTTCTTCATCACTGAACAATTGGAACTGGTTTGAATCATCTCATTTTTGAAGAGAGCCATGTACATCAAAATTAATCATAATATAGTCTTGTTGTTGCTGTGTATAATGATCTCCTGGTTCTTCTCGTTTCACTTAGCCTCAGTTTCTATAAGTCTCTCCAGGCCTCTCTGAAATCATCCTCTGATTGTTTCTTATAGAGCAATAATATTCCATAACATTCATATACCAATGAATGTTATGGAATATTGTTCTGTAAGAAATGACCAACAGGATGAATACAGAGAGTATTGCCAGAGAGGCTTGGAGAGACTTATAGGAACTGATGCTGAGTGAAACGAGAAGAACCAGGAGATCACTATAAACTTCAATACTGTATGAGGATGTATTCTGATGGACTGGATATCTTCCACATAGAGAAGAGCTAATCCAATTCCAATTGATCAATGATGGACAGAATCAGCTACACCCAGAAAAGGAACACTGGGAAATGAGTGTGAACTGTTTTTTGTTTTTCTCCCCAGATTATTTTTACCTTCTGAATCCAATTGTTCCTTTACAACAACAACAACAACAAAATTCAGTTCTGCACATATATATTGTACTTAGGATATACTATAACATATTTAATATGTATGGGAATGCCTGCCATCTAGGGGAGGGGAACAGATAGAGGGATTCGGAACAGAAGGGGGTACAAGGGCTAATGTTGTAAAAAAGTTACCTATGCATATGTACTGTCAAAAAAAGTTATAATTATAAAATTAATTTTAAAAAAAATTAAAATTAAAAAAACATTCATATACCACAATTTATCCAGCCATTCTCCAGTCGATGGGCATCCACTCAGTTTCTAGTTTCTTGCCACTACAAAAAGGACTGCCACAAATTTTCATTATGCAAATTTTAAAATTTCAATATAAGATAGTGTTACTTAAGAACAACTCCCAGATTTGGGTTGGAGCTTGCACCTTTAACTGCATCTATGCTGGTGGGACAACTAGAAGACTAGATCACCTCTGACACTAAGATCTATTTCTGTCAATCAGCATAGTCTCTGTGAGTCTAGAAAAGTGACTTAACCTTTGAGTCTAAGCTTTCCCATGTCTAGAAAGAAAAGAACCAAAACAAATAGTAGAAACAAAAAACACATATAGCTGTCAACCTAAATAAAAACACAATACTTTGTGTATTGTAGATGCTTGATAAATGTTTGTTGAATTGCCAAACTGAGGCACGACAGCTGAACAAAAAGGGGGTACATCTGGAAATTAGGGGAAGTTGAACACAGAGAGAGATTAATGTGGGAGGTTCTCTTAAAATAGGAGAAGGATGTGACTTGTCAGAAAAGAAAAGCGAGAACGGAGGTCAGAGAATAGTGTGCCTGATGGCACAAGAATGAAGCAGGGGCAGTTCGTGACAACTAGGTTTATTTGCTGAGAGCAAAGAGTCTTAACCAGGCTGGAATAAATGAGGACAGTTAAATAAAAGAAGTTGGTTTGTTGGAAGAAAGAAGCAAGTTGCAAATACAAAACCTCTTCAAAATATTTTTTTATAGTAAAATGTATCAGAAACCATTCAGCTCCAGTCCCTTAACTGTGGAAATTATTGCATCTGGCTGGAAATATAGATGGCAGGATGTTAGCTCCATTCCTATAGATTATAGAATGTAAAACCTTGGAGATTATCTTGCCAAACTCATTATTAAAAATAAATTTTATTGATTTTTGTTTGTTTTTACAGTCACTATATTTCTTAGTGCATCTATCCCTTTCCCCTCCCAAAGGGTTATCCTTTGTGAAAGTAATTTTTAAAAGGAGGGGAAAAAATTCAGCAGAACTAAACAATATATCAAGCAAGTCTAATATTCTATTCAGTGTTATTTAACCACAGCCTACCACCTCTACAATGAAATGCTCAAATCCCTTCTTTGAGTCCAATTCTTTTTGTACAGCAAAATAACTGTTTGGACATGTATACATATATTGTATTTAACTTATACTTTAACATATTTAACATGTATTGGTCAACATGCCATCTGGGGGAACGGGTGGGGGGAAAGAGGGGAAAATTGGAACAAAAGGTTTTGCAACTGTCAATGCTGAAAAATTACTCATGCATATATCTTGTAAATAAAAAGCTATAAAAATTAAAAAAAAATACAAATCCCTCCTTTGAGGTCAAACTTGAGAACTATACTTTCTTAGAATTCAATTTGGATTGCTGTATTGTCCTTGTTTTTAAGAGGGATCTTCCATTTACAATGTTGCAGTTATTGTGTAGATTGTTTTTCTAGTTCTGTTTTATTTCACTTTGCATCAATTCATATAACTCTTCTAATGGTTTTCTGATGTTATCACACCAATTGTTTGTTATAGCACAGTAACATTCCCTTACATTCATGTACCACAATTTATTTTTAGCCATTCTTCAGTTAATGGGAATGATAGCCAGAGAAGCCAGTTGTGGTCTAGGAAATCACAAAAACTGGGATGGATTAATGGAGAATTCTATTGACATAGGTAACAGTAGTGTGATTTGGACACAGTTCTCAGAACAAGGGTTGGAGAAGTAGAAGAGGATATATCGAGCAAAGGGAGAAGGCAGGACAGAAAAGGGCTAAGATGAAGATAAGGATGCACAATCCCAGGCAATACAGAGTCCAGTAATTTAGTTCCTCCCAAATATGGTGTCTGGTGATCCAGTTTGGAAGCTGGACCAAAGGAAGTGACAAATTGTCCATGCTCTTAAAGCCAGAGATTCTACTGCTCTGCATAGACCTGAAAAGGTCAAGGACAAAAAGAAAGGTCCCAAATACACAAAACATAAATAATGATATTTTTTGCATTTTCAAATACAAAATAAATACCCATTGACTGAGGAATGGCTAAAAAACATGGTAGACGAATGTAAGGGAATGTTACTGTGCTTTAACAAATAACTGGTATGATAACATCAGAAAACTATGATGTGTCCTGTCTATTAGGATGTAAGGTCCTTAAGGGCAGAGACTGTTTCACCTTTATTGCCAACCTTTGTTGTTCAGTCATTCAGTCGTGTCTGACTCTTTGTGACCCCGTGTACCATAGCATACCAACACAGGCTATGGGGTTTTCTTGGCAAAGATACTGGAGCGGTTTGCCACTTCCTCCTCCAGTGAATTGAGGAGAATTGAGTACTTGTCCAGGGTCATATAGCTAGAAATATTCTGAGGCTGAATTTGAACTCAAGCTTTTCCTGACCCCAGTGCCCTATCCCCTGAGCCATCTAGCTACCTCTGTGTAGTATATAGTTAATATTTAATAAATACTATCCATTCATTCTTAATTTGAAATTGCTTTCCAGAATGAACCAATTCACAGCTCCATCAACAATGTAATAATTTGCTAGTCTGTCCACAGCCTCACATTCTCACCCATCTTGACTATTTCAATCTTATATCATCTTTGCCGTTTTTTGGGTATGAGGTAAAACCTTTTTTTCTTTTTTGACTCATTTTATGCATGAAGAAACTGAAGGTTAGGAAGAAGTACTTGCTCAAGGTCACACGGTTTGTCATCAGCAGAACTGCTTCTCACACTCATTCCTCTTGCTTCCAGAGTGAGTGGTCTTCCTACTCTATTCCCCTGCCCATTTGAATTCTCTAGCTTCAACTCAGGCAGTAGAAAAAGTTACCAGAGAGGCAGGATGGCAAAGTGAAAATGGTATTCAATTTGAAAGTAAAAGACTTAGATTCAAATCCTTGGTAAGTCACCACCTTTATGAACCTCAGTTTCTTCATCTGTAAAATAGAGTAGGATGAAAAAATTTCCAAAGCTCTTTTGAGTTCTAAATCTAGGATCCTCTTAAGATTTCTTATAAATCCTTAAAACAATTCACAAATGTGCATAGTGCTTCTGTGTTTCCCAGTAGTTCCAAACCTTCCTCCATGATCCCCCTCCCCTAGATCCACCCAAGAGAGAGGTGTCTAAGAATGTCTGGCCAATTTGGAATTTTCCAAATTGGAATTTTACCTCTACCCATATGTTTCCTATCCTCCAGCATGTTGGCATTTTGAGGACAGGGTTTTCTGTGCGGTCTCCCTATTACCATCTCTCTCTCACTTCACTCCTCCTACCGGTCCAGAAAAGAGGGAACCACTGCTGTTTGGGGAACATAATTGCACCCCAGGGATCCTCGTGGCCCACTTTAGCTTCCCAGAGACCTAGAGCTGTCAGTAGCAAGATAGGTAATGGCCATCTCCTCACAGAGCAGGAACAGTACTTCCTCACTCAGAGGCATGACTATTATCACTGGGGATTGGAGAGCTGGGCCAATCTAGTCCAGAAGAATTCCTGCATCCTTCCTAGGTTAGAGTACATGACCTCTAAGGCAACATTCCTATACTAAGTTTCCATGGGTCCCTGACTTGAGCAGTAACATTTATCTCCAATATCTTACTGTTTTCCCTTACCATTCTCCTCCCACCCCATAATCCTTTGCCTTTCCCCACCTGATACCAGCATCTTTATTTCTTTCCCTCTCTCATCCCTTCCCTGCTAAAAGCTGTTTTTGGCTTACTATGGAAAAAACCTGGTAAACTTTTTCATGAAAGGTGTTAATAACTGAAGCACTTCAATGTATAATAAATAGTTACATTTAAAAGTATTTATTGGTAATTTTTATTTTTACATTTCTTTCTCATTATATCCTTCTTCTTGCCTCTCCTGGAGAGCTCTCCCTTAGACTAAAGAAAAAAAAAAGAGAAAAACTTGTTCAGCAAAACTAGTGAATGCATCAAAAAAAACCTGATATTCTATATACTTGTATTATTATTATTAATCATATGTAATCACAATTACATATAACATCAGACTTTTTCAATGCATTGGTTAGTCTTTTATCCCAATACCCATAACCCATGCAAAGAAACTAAGGAAGTACCTTCTCAAGAGTTCTTCTTTTGGGGGCTGCTACTTGCATCTTAAGAGGGATTCCTGAAACTCTGGAATTTCAGGCTTCAGTGATAAATTGGCAAAGTAATCCTCAACCCAGTGGAAAATCACAAAAATCCAAAATATTAGGGGCAGAGGGTTCTTCATCTCATCCAATCGCTGAATCCACAGATAAGGAAACTGATCCCTTGGGAGGGGACATTTCTTTCTCCATGTGATACAGTGAGTAAGGAACAGAGCTGATGCTCCAAAGTCTCCTTTCCTTCATTCTCTCATGAAGTCTAGGCTGGGCTGGATGCTTCCAGACACATAGCCCATTGAGGTCATGAATGGCTGCTTGAGAAGTGCCCATTTATCTTGCTCTTGTTCAGCAGCTACATGGCTCAGCAGGCTGGCCCTCCCCTCCTGAGTGCCCCGAGAGTCCATCCTTGGAATGCTAGTCTGCTCATTCTGGCATGGCAAGAGAGATCCCATTCCCTATTCCAATCAGGTCTTCTATCAAAAGAGATCTAAAGGAGATCTAAAGTTATGAGGACAGTTCCAAATAAGTATCTTGAGTAGTCCTCCAAAAACTCTTTAGATTTCTCATTCCCAGGACTACAATTTCTTCTTCTCACATCCCATCATGAGGTCCTCTAGGCTGTAGAGCTTGATTTCTAATTTTTTCTGTTTCAATTTCCTTATCTGCTGAACGAATGTAATACTTGTTTCTGCTGTCTCATAGAAAGAGCACTGAGCTGAGCATTTCAGCCTTGGCTTTGCTGCCACCATCAATCAGGGTGACCCTAAACAAATCAATGGACTTCTTTGGGGCTTAAATTCTCTATTCGCAGAATGGGGAAACTGGAGTTTTCCTTTCCTCCCCGGGAATCTGGGAAAGGGAAATAAATGAGTTAGCTTCTGGTGAAAGTCTCTGTGTATCTCAGAAAGAAGTAACTATGTGGCCCAGGGCAGACTGGGCTAGCTAAGGTTGAAGAATGTCCTAAAGGGAATTGTATTTAAACCTATCTCAGAAAGGAGATACCAATCCAAATATCATTTGTCTGCGGCTTTCCCCTGGACTAAAGCCAGGTCTTCCTAACTTCCATTGGTATTTATAGCCTGCTTTGCTTATCTCATCAAATGTCAAGGGGTCAAATGAAATAATATATGTGAAAGCATTCTATATCCAATTCTATAGGAAAGTAAGGGATTATTATTATTACTGACCTCATGCTGTTTTAGAGCTGAGCTCATAGGTTTGGCTCATTCTCTAAGAGCAGCTGAGCTAGCTTAGGAAGGAACTCTGTATCATTAGAATGATAGTACCTTATAGGTAGAAAGGAACTTATTTACTCCTACTCCTCCTCATTTTATACAGTAGATGATTAAGTGCATAAAGTTCCATAATTAATCAGTAGGAATATCAGGATTAGTCTCCAATGGAGTATGTGATGATCAAGTATGACAGACTTAGCTCTTCTCAGCAATGTGATGATCCAAGTCAATTCCAATGGATTTAGGATGGAAAATGCCATCCATCTACTTCCAGAGGGAGAACTATGGGGACAGAATGTGAATCAAAGCATAATATTTTCACCTTTGTATTTTGCTTGCTTTTTCTCTCAATGCTGCATTCTTAACTCTTTCTTTAATACTACCCCACTTCCTTGACTGATAATAGAATCTCAAAAGCCATTTCTCCAACCTATATTTGAACAGGAATTTCCCACTTGAAAGCTCATCATTCATTCTCTATAGATCAACAGTGAGGTTTGTGACTTCCTGAGTCCCATTTTGTTAGGAAATTTTCCCTTATATTAAGTCCAAAGCTGTCTCTCTAAAATTTTCCATTCTTTTTTTTCTGGTCTTTGGAGCCAAAACTAATAAGTAAAATCTCTGGCTACTCAAATAGCAGAAGACAGCTATTGTGACTTCCTCTTTAAATATTTTCTCTTCTAAACACCATGGTCCTCATCCTTCTATTCCCCTCTGTATTCTTTAAACATCTTCTAGCTTGTCAATATCCTTAATAAAATGTCCCAGTCCAGATAAGATTTTGACCAATATACAATACACAGAACAATGGGACTATGGCCTCTACAAAAATCTATGCAATAAGTCATCTTACCATAAATGGGATTCTCTTGGGTTCACAAAACAATTTCTGAAACCTTGAGCTAGCAGAGTGGTCCAGTGTATAGAATGTCAGACATGGAGTCAGTAAGTTCTTGAGCCAGCAGAGTGGTCCAGTGTATAGAATGTCAGACATGGAGTCAGTAAGTTCTTGAGCCAGCAGAGTGGTCCAGTGTATAGAATGTCAGACATGGAGTCAGTAAGTTCTTGAGCCAGCAGAGTGGTCCAGTGTATAGAATGTCAGACATGGAGTCAGTAAGTTCTTGAGCCAGCAGAGTGGTCCAGTGTATAGAATGTCAGACATGGAGTCAGTAAGTTCTTGAGCCAGCAGAGTGGTCCAGTGTATAGAATGTCAGACATGGAGTCAGTAAGTTCTTGAGCCAGCAGAGTGGTCCAGTGTATAGAATGTCAGACATGGAGTCAGTAAGTTCTTGAGCCAGCAGAGTGGTCCAGTGTATAGAATGTCAGACATGGAGTCAGTAAGTTCTTGAGCCAGCAGAGTGGTCCAGTGTATAGAATGTCAGACATGAAGTCAGTAAGTTCTTGAGCCAGCAGAGTGGTCCAGTGTATAGAATGTCAGACATGGAGTCAGTAAGTTCAAGTTTGATATCCAATGCTTACTAACTGTTACTCTGGGTTAGTTATTTTCCCTCTGCCTGATTCATTTTGTACATCTGAAAAATGGAAATAATAATAACATCTTCACAGGGCTGTTGTGAGAATTAAATGAGACAATACTTGTGGTTCTTCTCTCAATAATATTTTATTTTTCCAATTATATGCAAAGATAATTTTCAACATTCATTTTTGAAAGATTTTGAGTTCCAACGTTTTTCTTCTTCCCTCCCTTGCTGCCCCCTCCCCAAAACAGGAAGCAATCTGATATAGGTTATACATCTTCATTCATTTTAAACATATTTCCATATTTGTCACATTGGAAAGAAAAATTAGAACAAAAGGCAAAAAATATGAGAAAGAGCAAACAAACAAACAAACAAAGGTGAAAATGGTATGCTTTGATCTGTATTCAGTCTCCATAATCCTCCTTCTGGATGTGAATGGCATTTTCCACCCCAACTCTATCGGAATTGACTTGGATCACTGCATTGCTGAGAAGAGCAAAGTCTGTCATAGTTGATTATCACATAATCTTGCTGTTACTGTGCACAATGTTCTTCTGAGGAGACAATATTTGTAAAGGGTTTTATGGAACCTTAAAGTGTTATGTAAATGTTAGTCATTATTATTTTCACGTAAGTAGAGACTGGAGAGAGGATTCCTAGATGCCTTTTAAAACTTCTTCTAAATATATGTAATATGATTGTCGATGTATAACCTATATTAGATTATTTGCTGTCTTGGGGAGAGGAAGGAGGAAGGGAGAAAAAAATTGGAAATGAAAATCTTATAAAAGTAAATGTTGAAAACTATCTTTACATGTAATTGGAAAAATGCCATTAAGTAGGAAAATATTTTTAGGGAATGCCCCACAAAACCCCAAAACAAAACAAAAAGCTTCTTCCAAGTCTGAAGTTCCATTATTTTGTAAAAGGGTAAAATACTGCTCATAATTACTTTCAGTATGTCATCAGGACGAGGATATAGGCAAAATACACTTTGGATATGTGCACAAAATGTCAAATCAGCAATTGGTTCCATCAAAACATAATGGTCCAGGGAACAGTTACTCTCACACAGACAGGTGAAAGATGAACAGACATCACATGATGTTACACTGGGATTTGTATCATGTGTATGGATAACGAGGGTGACCACCGAGGGGCAATGTAACATAGAGGGCTGGGCTTGGAGTTGGGAAGAGCTGATTTCAGATTCCATTTCTGACACTCATTTGTGTGAACTTAAGCAAATTATCTGATCTGTGTTGGGTCTCAGCCTCCTAATGTGTAAGACAAGGATAATAATAACAACAGTATCTACCCTACAAGGGATGCTACTATTTGTGGCATCTACATCAATGGGTTGTTGTGAAGCTCAAATGGGATCACACATGGAGAGAGCCTTGTCATTGTGATAGTATTGTTGTTGTACAGTTTCCTTGCTCATGGTTGGTCTTGGGGCCTCCTCCTCCCTCACCCTATCCCTATGTCATCTTTATAAACCGTAGATTTAGACCCTGAAAGACCTCTGGGAGATTGTCTGGTCCAATATCCCATTTATAAAGGAAGGGACTGAGGCAGAGAAAAGTGAAATAACTTTCCCAAGATCATGCAGGTTATAAGTGTCAGGGCCAGGCTGCATCCCTGGGGGGGACATAATTTTTTCCACTCTACCACAAATATGATCCCTCCCCCTCCCAGAGTCCCTGTGTTCCTTCCATCTAGGTGAAGGACAACTAAAGAAGGCAGTCTGTTTAAATGTCATACATAGCACAGAACATACACATTCCCCTATATTTGAATGATTCTACAGGTGCACACGCTACACACACATATGTATATTTGCATGCATATGTATGTGTACATATATACAATAGATAATGTGAATCTGTGCTTAAGGGCCTCTGAAGGGCTTTAGCTTCCCCTGCTTTGCACAGGCTGGCTGGCAAACACCTCTCCCTGCTGTTCTGCTCTGTTTCATGGCTAATGAAGTTTCCCTCTGCCTCCGGTCTCCAGCGGGTCTCCCATCTCTCCTTTCCAGGTTGTGATCATTGACTCAGGGTTGCCTGCTCCCAGCTGCAACCCAGGGACTGACTCCTCAGTCACTGACGCTAAGGAACAAGAGCCCCAGTGACTGCAATGTGAAGACCTGACAATAGAGAGCACTGTTTCTCTTTATTTACCTGAGGGATGAGGGAGGATTCTAAAAGGCAGCAGGGGGCACTATGTGGTCTTTGAGCACCTTCCCCACAGGGAACAGAATTCTTGTATTTTCTGCCTGTTTCCTTTTGTTAGACAGCTCACATTTCACCCCCATTCCTTTATCCTCTTTCTCTGTTCCCCAGATATGAGTTCCCTGTTTTCCTCTGTCTTCAAGTTTCACGAGAATGAAGAATTCACTTTTATTCTGTCTCCCTAATTCCTCATTCCTCCCAGAAATACTCAACAAAACCAGGGCATTCAGGACTCTTATCAGTGCCGCTTAGCTGAAGATCAACAAGGTACAAGGGAGCTTGTACCATTTAGTTGGGTAGAAGATTTATGAATTTTTTATGTTTTGTAGCTTAAAAATGAAGCTGTGCATCTAGTTTGAAGGATAAGGAAAAACTGACTTGAGAACGTCTAGCATATCTTCGTAGGAAAATGCCTCATCTGCTTCTCTGCATGGAGGTCCTGAATTGCATTAATGCTCATGATCTCTTTTTTCCTAAGCTACATCCTTGTGGCATCTTTTCTATTTTCCCCAAATGCTTCCCCCCAAATTGCATTCTTACCACTTGGAGAGTTAGAGAAACCTGAGCAGAGCTAAGCAGACTATCTAAGATCCCAAGTGAATGCCACGGAAAGCTTCAACTGGTGAGACCTTTCTGAGGTCATCACAGCCAGTCCCCTGCCTCCAGGTGTGATTTAAAAAAAAAATCACTCTGAATAGATAAAGATCTCTTCTAGTCTCCAAATCCTTAAGGGAAGGAGGTTCCAACCATTTTCCAGATTATTTATACAGCTAAGGGTCACAATGTTCTGAGCCTTAGATTAGAAGGCCCCAGAACCCAAGGTCAAATCCAGACACTGACAATTACTAGCTTGGGCAAGTCATTTAACCCCTATTTTTTCCTCAATTTCCTCATCTGTAAAATGGAGGTGATAATAGCATATATCTACCAGAGTTGTTGTTCAAAAAGGAGATAATGTTTGTAAAATGATTTGAAAATCTAAAGCTGTCATATAAATTCTAGTTAGTGCCTGTTTCAATGTACTTAAGTCCTCACCACAAGTACCAGATACATTCTATTTTCAATCCCCTTTCTAGTTAAGAGATCAAATACTTGGTGCTTCCAGAAACCATCCATGCCACAAAGGGAAGACAGTATTGGGAGAAGTTGGAATCTGGGACCCAGGGGATAAGGGACTAGGCTCTTTCTGAATGAGTTATAGAATCACTGTGTTAAGAACTGCATTGAGGGATTAATTATTAAATATTGTATTAAGTTATATATTAAATATTAAAGGATCTTTGAGATGATCTAATCCAGCATCCTCCCCCAGTTTTACAGATAAGGAAACTGAGGCTTAGAAAGGAAGAGCCACTCATCCAAAATCTTTTCCCAATTTGTGCCTTGGTATGGCTGTCCATCCTATTGTAAGCCCCCTGGGAGGAAACATCTCAATCTCTTCCATACTCTGCATACTTCTCTAGTACCCTGCAGTGTAGAACTAGGCAAATAGTGGGATGTGCCAAAATCTCCAACCAAAATCCTGACTGATTGATATCTTCCTCCTAGAACAACCTGCCCATGGCCTCTCTCCATCATTTTATGTCCCTCAGCTCCAGGAAACCACTTGGATCATAGAATTTTGAACTGAATGGGACCCTACAAATCAACTAGTCTGATCTCATTTTTTTAGATATAAGGTGTCCGATGGCAGTGGTGCAGTAGACTTGGAGTCAGGGAGACCTAAGTTCATATCTGACTTCAGATATTTACTAACAATGTGATCCTGGTCAGGTTACTTTGCCCTTTTGGCTTCAATTTCCTCATCTGTAAAATGGGCTGGAGAAGGAAATGGCAAACTATTCCAGAGTCTCTGCAAAAAAAAAGCTCAAAACAGGGTCGTGACAAGTGCTGTTTGCCTCAATTTCCTCATTTGTAAATTGATCTGGAGAAGGAAATGACATATCACTCAAGTATCTTTGCCAAGAAAACCCCCAAAAGGGTAACAGAGAGTCAGACATTACTGAAAAATGACTGAACATTATTTGATGGCAAAGAAAAAAGGTGATCTGCTCAAAGTTCCACAGGCAGTAATGAGCAGAGGTGGAATTTGAACCTTGCTTCCCTGACCCTTTGCCCACTCCAGTCCCAAGCAGAGATGACAGAAATGGGGCACTGGATGTGCAGTCCCCTGGATGGTGAGAGCAGAATGATGTTGCTGAGGTCCAGGCAGTCAATTGGTGACTCAGCATATTGTTCATTCCCTGAGCTCTCTCTGCTGCTGCAGTATTAACTCTCCCCACTCTGGGACCGGGCAGCAGCTTTCTGTTTGGGATCCACTCCTCCTTGGCTGAAAGAATGAGAGAAAAATTTGTTCAGGCTGGATGGGGCCATGCTAAGACTGTGGCTAATATCCATTTGACTTTAGCTAGAAGGAGAAAGTTTGGACATTATGTGGTTTCAGTGGTACAAAATGGTGACTCAGGCTGGAGAGGCTGGGTAGTAAATAGTGGAGAAGTGAGGTCCACAGGAATACAGTGGCCAGAATCTCCTTGCTTCAAAGTGAGAGGCAGACACTTCCTGCCCCCCCCCCCCCCAGCTTAGCCCTTCTCCCCAAGAGGGAGAGTGAGACCAAGCCCTCCCTAGACAATATCATTGAAACCATCTTGATGGGACATTCTTGTTCCCCTTCAGGGAATAGGGAGTTAATCTCATTATTAAAGGTAAGAAAACAACAAAAACTGCTCTAGACCAGATAAGGGCCAGAAGAGCTAGGTTTTGGTTCCAGGTTTGTTCCTAGCTAGACAAGTATAACTTTGAAATCCCACTGTGATTAAAGATGGGAGTAATTGAGGAATGATGAAAAGCAGGAGGTCAGGGAATTCATAATATGCCTCCAAGTTTATAGCTTTAAAATATGATTCTGGGAAGGCTGCTTGTGAACAGGTGAATCTCAGGGTCAAATCAAACAATCAATAATCATTTATTGAGTGCTTATTCTGTGCCAAGGATTGCTGAGCTTTAGAGATACAAATAAAGAGATTGAAACAATTTCTGCTTTCAAGGAAGTTACATTTTAACAGTGGATAACAAGGATGTGTGTGTGTGTGTGTGTGTGTGTGTGTGTGTGTGTGTGTGTGTCCAGATTAAATATAAAGGGAAGAAATCCAAATAAATGCAAAGTATATAAATGTAAGGTGATTAGGGAGAGAGAGCACTAGTAATGAAGGTAAGGGCGGGAGAATCAGGAAAGGTTCCTGGTAATTATGGGATTTGAGCTGAATCTTAAAGGAAGAGAGTGATTCTATGAGGCAGGTTAGAATGAGAGGAAAAGAATTGGAAAGAACTTGTCAGCCATTAGAAGTGTGCAGTGACTGAGGGGAGACTCTCCCTGCAGGCTTCTCAGCACACAGCCAGGTTCCTCTGTCTGGACGGAGTGAGGTTTGGTCCTGGGTAGGCAGAGGAATGGCTGGAATGACCTTCGTAAGGCTCATCCAAATGAACATTTGTTTCTGTATGTGCATTGCTTAAAGAAATGACTAATTTATTTCTAAAATGAATTCGTTGGTGCAGCCCTGCAAAAGTCAAAAAGCATAAATTTATCTCTAAGTATTGATCTTTTTTTGTGTCTAAGATTCAGAGAAAGGGATTTTACTGGTTAACCTATTTCCATCTCATTACTTTGGCTTTTCTGCAAGTGTAATTCGGGGAGAAATGGAATCTACCCAGTCAGCTCTCAGTTCTCTGCACCAATAGAGGGGCAGCCATTTTCTCAATGATCCAAAGTCCAGTGTAATATTGTAAAATTCTCTTCCAACTGGTTAGGAAGGAGGAGGATCATACAGCCACAGGACTACTTAATTAATTATCAGTATGACCTTGATTAAGTCACTTCTTTCTTTCTGAATTGAGG
This sequence comes from Sminthopsis crassicaudata, assembly GCF_048593235.1. Classification (NCBI taxonomy): domain Eukaryota; kingdom Metazoa; phylum Chordata; class Mammalia; order Dasyuromorphia; family Dasyuridae; genus Sminthopsis; species Sminthopsis crassicaudata. The sequence continues at coordinate 98,014,142 of NC_133620.1, read as the reverse complement.
AGATAGATATATGATCCATTTCATCTACAAAGCTGTTGCCACTGTAGTCATAACACAGTAGTGAAGATAGGGTCCTGGATGGGTTCAAGGGCTCTTTCTGTCCAACCCCCCATTTTACAAATGAAAAAACACACTCAGAGAAGGAGAAATGATTTCCCCCCAGGCTACACAGCAAGTTTAATGTCAGCATCTGGCCCACTTGTCAGTTTTCCCATCTCCCAAACTAATGCTTTGCTCACTAGACTGTTGAATTTAGTGCTTTTTCTCCCCCATCGGATTTACCTGCTTAATTTTGTTGGGCTCAGATTGACACATTTTAAATGAGTCTGCATTCACAGAATCACAGAATTTCGGAATTGGAAGGGATTTCATTGAATTCTATCTGTACACACACACACACACACACACACACACACGAAGACACACATACACAAACAAACCCATTATAACATGCCAGTCAAGTGGTCACTTGACTTAAAAACCTCAAATGAAGGGGAGTCCTTCAGCAGCTGAGGCTGCCTGCTCTCCTGTGCTACCAGCTCCAATCATTAGGAAGTTTTTTCTTCTGTTCAGCCTACAACTGCCTCTTTGCAATCTCTCCACTGCTCTCAGGCCAAATAGAAGAAATCTAATCTCTTCTTTGCATCCCCACAGATATGGAGTCTTCTTTTTCCTGGTCTAACCATTCCCAGCTCCTTCAAAGGATCTATATTTGGTGTGGATTTCAGGCTTTGATTGCCTTTTTAGGATGCTCTGCAGATTATTAATGTCCTTCCTAGAATGTGATGCCCAGAGCTTAAGACATTCCCTGAGACCCCTCAGATCCTCTGGGGAAGACAGCTGGGTTATGTGGAAGACAGTAAGGGAGCTGCCTGGTAATTGTGAGCATGCTCCTCACCCCAGAGGGGTCTGAGAAGAACAGAAGGACAAGGAAGGAAGGAAGAGGGTTTATTGAGCACCTATTATGTGTGGTGTTTTTACAAATATTATCTCAATAGGTCCTTATAAAAATTCTGGGTGGCAGATGCTATCATTAGCTCCATTTTACAATTGAGGAAACTGAGGCAGGAGGTAGAGGTTAAGTACTTGCTTGTGGACAGTTAATAAGTGAGACTAGAATTGAACTTAGGTCCTCCTGACACCAAGTTCAGTGATCTATCCCCTGAATCACCTAACTGCCTCTAGAATAAAGAGAGGAAAGAAGTCAATTTAATTTAACAAACAAACATTTGTTGAGAATTTACTATAGATTGAGGTGCCAGAGGATCAGAAGGAAAGAGAGAATCATGGAAAGAACAAACATGAACGTGTCCCTGCAGGTCTTCTGGTTTAGAGCCCAGGGCTCTAATTACTGCACCACCCAGCTGCCTCAGCAAGAGCTTTCCTTCATGCAAGTCCCTTACAGCAGCACCTTCTGGAATCACAGTGGGAACTGGGGGGGTCATCTCGTCCAGGTCTCTGCCTTTAGGCTAGACCTTTGTAGCATATGGAAGCAGGTCCAGTAATTCTTAAACATCTCCTGTTCAGATCCTGTCTCATTAGAGCTCATTTGGTAAAATAAGAGTCCTAATACTCTTTAGCTCCTCTGGAACTCATCATAAGAGCAGATTGTAGGAACGTTACAGAGAAGGCAATTCCCCTGGTCCCTAGACCACTTATGTAGTGCCTTTATCCTAGCAGCCCCAGGTGGAATGCTCTCTCTTCTCCTTTTTGCCCTTTAGAATCTCTGGTTTCCTTCAACATCCAACCCAAGAGTCCCTTCCTATTGGAGAGCTCTGCCAATATCATCCTTCCCCTAATGCTTCCCCTCCAAGGTTTACTTAGTATCTGTGCTGCCTATGTATACATCATCTCTCTGAGTAGAATTTAAGTTCCTTGAAGGCAAAAGCTTTTTCTTTACTTTTCAAACACTGGCACAGTGCCAATTAAAGCTTGCTGATCAATTACATGCTTTTTTTGTTTGTTTTTGGTCAGAAAGTTTAACCTTGGATTTTCTAATTTTCTTATCAGCTTGTTTCCTCCTTTGGTTCAATTGATTTGTTGGTCCCTAGGAACCACTTTCTCTAAGCCTCAGAAGTCTTCTGATCTCTTAAATATGCTTCTTAGAAAATAAAGATCAAGGATGTTGGCTCCTTCTGAGGTCTTTCTTTCCTTTCTGTCCTCAATGATTGCTACCTACCCCTAGAATCATTTTCTCCTATGACAGGCCCCAGCAGCCACCATATTCCTTGGTATCCCACAAGAGAAAATGGGCTTTTATATTATGCTTTTGGCTAAACAGGAAACCAATCCAGGAGTTCTAATTTCTAGCTTACAACCCAGGAATCTCTCTGGTCTCAACTTTGCTGAACCAAGCTGGAGTCTTTTGCTGGACTTTGTTTGGATCCTGACTCCCCTTAGCCCTGCCCTACCCTTGCCAACTTATATCCTATCAAGCTTTAGAAAGCTCATATCCAAGCAGACAGAGCCAAGCAGACAAAAGAGGGAAAAGGTAGTCATGTGTAGAAGTACAGTTCAAATTATGGGATCTTGTCAATCCATAGAACTCACAGGATCTAGAGAAACTGAAACTTTGGGATATAAAGGGAGAGAATGAGCATTTATATAAGACCTATGTGCAGATATTATCTCCTTTGAGCTTTACAATAACCCCACAAAGTTAATGCTCTTTTTATAACCATAATACAAGTGAGCAAAGTGAGGTGAACAGACTTGCCTGGTAAATGACTAAGGTGGGATTTGAAATCATGTTTTTTTTGACTCCAGATTCAGTGTGTTATCCACTGTGCCACTTGGCTGTGAAAAAATATAATAAGGATGTGCCTTTTAGGAATAATGGAATTTCAGAATTGGAAGAAACTTTGGAGGTCGGTTTTTTTTTTCCCAGTCCATAGCTGGAATTTGAATCTTACCACATCCTTGACAAATGACTGTCTGAAAATTTGAAGATCTGAATGATCTGAAGATCTCTGGGCATGGAGGACTTATTATTTATTAAGGAGGCCCCCCGCTTTTTTTTTTACTTTGGAACAAATCTAAAAGCTAAAATATTAAATTAAATGTTTCTCTTTTGCAGTTTCTATTCACTGGGCCTTGAAAAGGGGAGGTCAAAAGACATTGAGGCTAGAGGAAATAGTAAATCAAGCTAATCATGTTGTTCCCATTCCTAACTTCTGTCTAAAATGGTTTCTGGAATTCTACTTCTTTCAGGGAGTCCACCCACTTAAAGAATTATCTTGGAAGTTGCCTGATATATTTAAAAAAGTTTTTATTGATCTCTTATTTTTTCATCACAGTTTTTTCCAAATATAGTTGCCACTGCTTGTAACAAAGCAAGAGTTAAGAAAAACGAACGATACAGCAACTACAATGATGAATATGCAACATTCTGTACCCCTAGTCCCCCACTTCTTCTGCTGCCAATACTGGGTATTACAGTGGTATAGCTTTCAGCTACATCTGAGTGTTCTTTTCATTTTCCTTGTAGCAGTCATTGTATATATTGTTTACCTTGTTCTCTTTACTTCATTTTGTGTACATTTTTAGCAGTCTTCTCATCTTCCTATTTTCCCTTGAGCTTTCTTTATCACCTTCTAAAAACACTACTCCCATGATATCATCTCCTTTTTGCCTGAAGTAGACACAGGAAAACCACAGTCCCTAAGTATAAGTGTGACTAGGGAGAGCACAAGGAGCTTAGGACAGGCTGGACTCCTTAGCAGAACATTTTCATGCTTTCTTGCTTGTGTGATTTTGATGGAGCAGGATAGAGGCTGGCTCCTTCTCAGGTTCATGTTTGATTCTGGGAGTCCCAGGTAGCTGGAACTCATTTATCATCCTTAAACACTTGACTAAGCTCCCTTCCTGGGGACAGTGGCAGGAAGCCTACAGAGCCTGGGATGGAAGTGGGGGGAGAGACAATAAGATCCTGATTGTTTATTTCCTTTAGGGGTCAAGGTTCTTTCTTTAGCAATGAGGAGTTCCCATGTCTCCTTTTCTTTCTCCCCTGGATTCACTAGAGTCCAGCTAGAGCTGGGAGAGACTTTAGAGGTCATTCAAGATAACCATTTCACGTGACAGGTGAAGGTAAAAACCCTAGAGAGCAGAATCTTATTCACCATCAAAACCAGGTAGTAGCCAAGCTATAGCTCCACATACTTTCAGTTTTAAAATGAAATGCAGTCAATTCTTCATTATCTGTGACACTGGAAGGGATATGAGAGTAGATACTTTAAAAAATAATACATAACTCCAAAAAACATTTGAGTTTCTATTGTTCGGACTGACAAAGTCATGAGAATTAAAAGCGTTTAATTTGCATAGTGCTTTGCACTGTATAAAAGGCTTAAGATACAACAAACAGCCTTGTGAAGTAGATAGCATAGGTATTATTGTCCCTGTGCAGATGAGGAAACTGAGGCTAAGAGAGAAATGACTTGCCCAAAATTGTTGCTCAGTCGTATCTGATTCTTTGTGACCCCATTTGAGATTTTCTTGGCAAAGATACTGGTTTGCTATTTCCTTTTGTAGGTGATTTTACAGATGAGGAAACCAGAAGGTGAGGAAACAAGGAAGGTGAAGTGACTTGCCCAGGGTCACACAGCTAATAAGTGTCTGAGGCCACATTTGAATTCAGGTCTTTCTGACTCCAAGCACAAGACTGTATTCATTGCACCATCTAGCTGCCTGCACATTAGACAGATAGTTAAGCAGTGGAGCTGGTTTTGGAATATTTTTAATGACCTTTTTTCAAACACACATACACACACACACACAGACTCACTCACTGACCCATTCCATTCTTATCCCCAAATTCTTTCTAACTCAAATTTATCAAGAGTGACTAAGGATAAGGATGAGTAACCACTAGAAAGGAGCCCTTAGGTTGGCATAGGTAATATGTACAGAGAACACTTTGCATGCAGATGATTAAGAGCAGAGGGTATATTCTAATTAGTCAAGAGTCATATAAGCTACCCAGAGCCCAAGAAAAACTGTCCCTAATTCAACTTGCTGCCTCCCCTAGAGTCTTCTGTCTACCAGGAGAAATTTCCAAGGTTTTTTGAGGCAAGGTGTGGTGATGGGAATAGCTGTTCCTGGAAGCGAGGAGACAAAGGTTCTAGTTCCAATTCTGCCACTAACTTGCTTCAGGAACTCACTTCCATTCTCTGAGCCTCAGTTTCCTTACTGGTTTAATGTCCTACTGTCGTAGAAGCCAAGGTCCAGAAAAAGAAATTTATTTGCCCAAGATCATATAGATTCAGAATTTCTGATTCCTATTCCATTTTCCCCCTATTACTTCATGTTGTTTCTCCTCCTCTCATGTTATTCAAGGATGATCAAGTACTTTTTATACAAAGACCCCTTTGAGGATATGAACTAGAAGTTTTTGGAGGAAGAAATCAAAGTTATATGTAGTCATATGAAAAAATGTTCTAAATCATTGATTAGAGAAATGGAAACGTAAACAACTTTGAGATACCATTTTATGCCTATCAAATTGGCTAAAGTGATAGAAGGGGAAACTATGGAGGGGATATGGAAACAATAGGACACTATTGTTTGTGGAACTGTGAACTGATCCAACCATTTTACTCTTATTATTTTTACATTTTTTTAATTTACAAAGCATGGGTAATTTTCCATCTTTCCCCCCACCCCCTCCCCTAGCTAGCAGGTAGTTCAATACATGTTAGATATGTTAAAATATATGTTAAATCCAATATACATACACATTTATACAGTTATCTTGATTCACAAGAAAAATCAGATCAAGAAGGAAGAAAAAGAAAAACTGAGGAAGAAAACAAAATGCAAGAAAATAACAGAGAGTGAGAATGCCATGTTGTGTTCCACAGTCAGTTCCCACAGTCCTCTCTATGGGTGTAGATGGCTCTCTTCATCACCGAACAAATGGAACTGGTTTGAATCCTCTCATTGTTGAATAGAGCCAAGTCCATCAGAATTAATCATCGTATAGTCTTGTTGTTGCTGTGTATAATTGATCCAACCATTTTAAAAAACAACCGAATTATTCCCAAAGAGTTATAAAACTGTGTATACCTTCTGACTTAGCAATATCACTATTAAGTCCATTTTCCAAGACAATCAAAGAAAAAAGAAAAGAACCTTTATAATCCGAAAATATTTGTAGTAGCTCTCTTTGTGATGCAAAGAATTGGAAACTAAGGGGATGCCCTTCACTTGGGGAATGGCCAAACAAGTTGTGCCATATGATTGTGATGGAATACCATTGTGCTATAATAAATAATGAGCAAGTTGATTTTAGAAAAACATGGAAAGACTTGCATGAAATAATGAACAATGAAATTAGCAGTACCAAGAGAACATTGTATATAATAACAGCAATATTGTTCGAAGAGTAAATGCGAATGACTAAGCTATTTTCAGCAATATGAATATTTAAATCAACTATAAAGGACCTATAAATGGAATCCACCTCCAGAGAAAGAACTGATTGGAACTATGTATTGTTTAGATACATATATGTATATTTATATCCAGCTAACTAGCTATATCTGTGTTAAATGTTGGCCTTATTTAGTGCAGAGTTGAGAGGGAGGGAGAGAAACAGTTTGGAATTCAAATGGAATAAAAGTAAAGTAAAATGCTTTCTGAGAGTGAGCACACATCTTAGACTGAACTAAAAGGAACTCCAGAGATCAAACAATTCCACCCAATTCTTCTACAAATGAATGAATTAAAAAAGCATTTATTACATAAATAAATGCCCCACTGAACACTGATGATTCAAAGACAAAAGGTAGAGATCACACATGGGGAATGATGGCCAGGAAAGCTTATTTTGATTTAGGAAGTCACAGAAATGGCAAATGGAACGGTAGTTCCAGTGGAACCTGTACCAATGGCAGTATTGATTAATGACTCTAGAATGGGTTGGGGACCTGGGGAGGGGAAGATGGGTACTTGGCCAGCAGACAGAGTTGATTCTGAAATATAACTGGGGCTGGATAGATTTTCATGCTTTCTTGCTTGTGTGATGTTGATGAAACAGGATAGAGCCTGGCTTCTTCTCAAGTTCATGTTTGGTTCTGGGAGTCCCAGGTAGCCAGGACTCATTTATCACTCTCAAACACTTGACTAAGCTCTCTTCCTGGGGACAATGGCAGAGGACCCACATAGTTGGGGATGGAGGTAGGGAAAGAGACAATAAAATCCTGATTATTTATCTCCTTTAGGGGATGAGGTTCTCTCCTTAGCACAGAGGAGATGTGCTGTAGTACCTCACTCATTCTTCTCACAATCGTCCACCTTACTAACTAGACCTAGAAGAGTAGAGGTTACTCAGATTAACCCTTTTATGTGACAGATGAGGAAGGTGAGAACCAGAAAGAGGAATAAGCTATATAGTTAGAAACTATACCTCCTGAATCCTGGTCCCATGCTCTTTCCCCTATACTCTGTTATCTCTCATCCTTGCCTCATTGATCCCACCTTCACATTATCCCTTGTATGCATCCCCTTTTCTCCACTCACATGGCTATCACCCTAGTTCACAGCACTTCAAGCCTGGACTACAGCAAAAAAGCTTTACATGTTGCTTCTAGTCTCTTTCCCCTCCAATTCATTCTTCACACAGCTGCCAAAAGAAACTCCCTAAAACTACTACTCCCCTACTCAAGAAATGTCATTGATTCCCTATTGCTTCTAGGATAAAATTCATAACACGGCAGTAGCCAGGAGTGTGCCAGTTAACCACAGGCTCTCCATCTCAACCCCTCCCCACAAAGTGCTCTTTCTCTATCCAGCCTTTTGAAGTAGGCAGTACTAGTATAAATTTATAGATGAGGAACCTGAAGCTCTCTCTAAGAAGTGATTTGTCTGACATTTCCCAGGTTTCTGATCTCCAAGTTTTGTATTCTTTTCTTCACATTATGTGCCAGAAACACTGCATCTGCTTCAGTTTGAACACCTGAGCCAAACTGCTTGCCATCCCCACTTTATCACCAATAAGTCAATCAGCAAGCATTTATTAAACTCCTACAACATATCAGGTACTGTGCTAGACCCCTAGAGTCTGAAGTTAATTAATGTGCTAAACCCTCAGAGTACCAAGTCAAAAGTGAAACAGTCCCTGTTCTCAAAATTGCTGTTTAGCTGGAAAAACAAACTCCTAAATATTAAAATTGGTGTAACAAGCATTATTAAGTACCTACTGACTGTGGTACTGTACTAAGAGCTTTCAAATAGTAGGTTTGTTGATCCTCACAACAACAATATAATATAACACTAATAAGATCCCCATTTTAGAGTGGAGAAAACTGAAGCAGAGAGAAGTCAACTTGCCCAGGATCCCACAGTAAGTCTTTGGGTCTCATTTGAATGAAGGCCTTCCTGACTCTGGAGTCAACACTATTCTCTGAGACACTTCTTAACTCCTTTGGTGGTATTTTCCCTCCAGATACATGTAAAAACAACTTTAAACATTTCTTTTACTTTTATAGTTTTGAGTTCCAAATTCTATCCCTCTTTGCCTCCCCTCTCCCTGGGATGGTAAGCAATCTGATATGAGTCAAATGTATATAAAAATGTAAAATATTTTCATATCAGTCGTTTTGTGCAAGGAAAGGAAGAAAGGAAGGAAGAAAGAAAGGGAAAAAAGAGAAAGAGAGAGATAGGCAAGAGATACATAGACAGAAATTGTATTCTCAGTCTATAATCAGACAACATCAATTCTTTGTTTGGAAGTGGATGGCATTTTTCATCATGAGTCCTTTGGAAATGTCTTGAATCATTGAAATATTGAGAATAGCTAAGTCATTCACAATTCTTCATCACACAATATTGCTGTTACTTTATACAATGTTCTCCTGGTTCTGCTATTTATTGCACTTTGTATCAATTCATGTAAATCTTTCAGGTTTTCCTGAGAGCATCCCACCTGTCATTTCTTATGCCATAATAATATTCTATCATCATTATCTGTCACATTTTGTTCAGCCATTCCCCAACTACAGGCATCCCCTTAATTTCCAGTTCTTAGCCAAGGTATAAGTTTCAATTGGGCCTTAAAGGAAATTAAAGATTTTAAACAGAGGAAGTAAACAGAGGGAGTGAATTCCAAGAAAGGGGACAACCACATCCCTTGATTTCTCTGCCGCCAAATTCATATCCTTATTTGAAACTGGCTTGAAATCTATCTCTTCAGGGAGGTTTCTGTTTTGCCCAGTTTTGATACCTCTGTAATCATCCCCTTGGTACTTACAAAACTGATTAGAATAGCATTCATTAATATTCACAGCCTTGTTTCCCTTCCTGGCTCATAGCCCTAGCGCTGTCCACATGAAGACCCCTCCTTCCTCTGAATTCAGATTGGTCCATCTGGGTGCACAGGTCTCAGTGCGTTCCTGGGCTCCACAGTCCTTAGCTCACTCTCAGACAATCAGGAAGCCTCCTGGTCACTCTATGGCACCTTTTCCTCTTGTGCTACTTCATCAACTATGAAAGGAAATACAAACAGGAAAATAAAGTACCGTTCCTTCCCATCAGCTCAAAAATTAGAATTACTCTACAATTCATAGAACTCATAGTTCATCCCTACAATTCACAAAATATAAAACATTGTGAAATGTTTTAATCCTGAATACCAGTCTCTTTAAAAAGACAATTTCACTTATTATATGTAGAACACTGGAGAGAGAGAAGTACAGCCCCTTCCCTCAGTGGGTATAAAATCTAGTTTAGAAAATAAGACAAACATAAATAAACAAGTAGGTCTAGGCAAAACATCAACAAAAGATCACAGGCTATTAGATTTACAGGAGTGAAAAGGTGGTGAAATTTAATATGGACTGGGATTAGGTAATTTGGTACAGTGAAGAAAGAAACCAACAGATTTAGAGACAGATGATCTGAGCTTAAATATTGTCTCTTCTTAATCTTTCTAGGTTTTCGTTTCTCCCATCTGTAAAATTAGGGTATTGTCTTTTTAAAAATATATTTATAAAATTATTTTATATGTAACTGGTAAAATAAAATATATATTCAACTTTTTGGGGGGCAAAATGATTTAAGAAAAAAGAATCCAGGGGCAGCTAGGTGGCGCAGTGGATAGAGCACTAGCCTTGAATTCAGGAGGACCTGAGTTCAAATCCGGTCTCAGACACTTAACACTTCCTAGCTGTGTGACCCTGGGCAAGTCACTGAACCCCAACCTCAGGAAAAAAAAATTTAAAAAAAATAAAAATAAATAAAAGAAAAAATAATCTTATCAAATGAGTGTTATTATCTTCATTTTACAGTTGAGGAAATTGAAGCAAAGAAAGGTTAACTGACTTGCTCAGGTCACACAGCTAATTGGTTTCTGAGGCCAGACACTTTGCATATCAAATCTGGACTTTCCAAAAGGCAGTTGATGGTATTAGACTGGGCTGGGAGAAAGACAATAAAAAATAAATGAAATTAAATTTTAAATTAATTTAAAATGTATTTATTTAAAGTTTAGAGGAAGAAAAAAACAGAAAAAGAAAAAATTACCATATGTAATATGGTGAGAACATAAGAGAGGATTCAAAATATGAAACAAGTTTCCATTTCAAGAAAGCCCATATAATAAATACTACACATTGTCTTTGAAACAATCCATCTTTTCTCTGCTTCCTTGTGAGGGTATTGTCTAGATGACCTATAAAATCCCTAAAGCTCTGAATTTATAAGCCTATGAAGTGAGACCTGTGCTCTGCCCTGAAGGATAAAAAGGGTGAGTAGAGGGAGGGAGGCAGGGAGGGAGAAAAGAAGGAAGTAGTTATAGCTGGAATCCTTACAAACTGTTTTATGGTCTGGTTTTCTGGGGAGGTTGTCTTATACTGATTAAAAGAGAAAAACAAAAACCTTTAGAATATCCAGAGTATTTATTAACCAATCTCCACAAAAGATTGTTTATAAGACTCACAGATAACAACAACAATGATAATAATAATAATAATAATAATAATAATAATAATAATAGCTAGCATTTTTATAATGCATTAAAGTTTACAAATATCAATTCATTTTATTAAAAAGCCTTGCAAGGTGGATACTAATATGATGCTCATTTTATAGCGGAAGGAGTTGATGTAGAGGGAGATTAAATCGTTTCCCTGAGGCTGCATAGCTAATAAGTGTTTGAGGCCAAATTTGAATCAGATCTTCCTGACTCCAGGCCTATCATTCTATCTTAGTATTTTCTAACTGTAACAAAACACAAACCCTAATCTTCCTGTTAATGCTAGATGTTTTCAAAAAAAAAATTTTAAGACTGAAATGCATTTTGGGTAATTGTGATGTATAACTCAGAAGCCAGAAAAATCTGATCAGAAAATATGGTCCTTCTTTCTTGAATCCTAGTTCTGCTAGGTGAAAAATTCTGCTTCTCATTTAATTATAAATGTTTATGGTATTGGATTGAACTGAAATTCCCCTGTTGCATTCTTGGTGATTTCCTGATTCCCTCCTGTCCAAACAGAGATATTTTAGTCAATCCAAAAGTTTCACCCCCTAAATTTTCTAGCTGTGCAAACTGGCCTTTCCTACCATTCCCCCCTGTTAGGCCCTTACCTGTCTTTTATCAAGAGCTGGCTCTGCAAAAATCTTCATTATTCCCTCATTATACAGGCTGGTTTTGCCTCATTTCTTGTTGAGATGGATTTAAAAGGGGTGTTTCAGGCTACGGACTCTGTGGGGGCCATTGATCTTCTTCTTCTGTCTTATTAATGTTTTTAGTTTCTCTCTTGCTGCCTGTAGGTCTTACCCCATCTGGTACATTTATCAGAAATACTTTCTTATCTCTTTTATGGTTTGGGGAATCAGTGACTCATGTTTTGCTTTTATGAACTCTTTTAAAGTCCCACCCCCACTCTCTTTTCTCAGTGCTTCCTATAAACCTCACGTAGGGGACTAGAACATCTAGCATTGAGCATTCAACCCAATAAGCATTTATTAAATTCCTATTCTATTTATGACATTGTCCTAGGTGGTGGGTACACAAAGGAAAAAAAACAACTCATCCCTGTCTGCAAGGAGTTTCCATTCCATCAGAGAAAAACAGATATCTATGTGAACATATTCAAAATAAATCCAAAGTAATACAGTGTGTGAGAGGCACTAACAGCTGTATAAAGGCTTCATATGACAGATGAGTTTGAAAAAAGCTAGAGATTGTTCTGAAAGGCCGAGGGGAGAAGGAAGCCTGTTTTGATGGGGGGACAGCCTTTATCACGGCTCAGGGAGGAAAGAGAAATGGAATATGTCAGGAACAACTAGAAGTGAATTGAGTCGGTTTCTTGGGGCACCAATACCAGGACAGTTCAGTATGATTTTTTTTAACTTTCTGGCTTTTACTGACAATCAAACTCTATTGAGAGTTCCTTGTCTCCTCTTCTTAAGTCCCAGAGTCATCCCACTCCCAGATCTGCTGCTCCTGAATGCTAATTACCAACATGGCTTCCTTCATCTGACCCTGCTGCTATCATTGTCTTACAATTGAAAGAGTGATGGATTTCAAGTTAGAGAAGCTTGGTTCAAATCCTCATATGACCATTTCACTCCCTGAGCCTCAATTGGACCGGATGCCCCTTGATGTTCCTTGTAGCCCTTAACTTATAAACCTATCAACATCCTGTTGCACATTTCTAGCACTGGCTTAATTCTTTCCCTTCTACCTCTTTGAATAAGAAGCGATTTGGTGTTTATTCTTTCTCCTTAAAAAGAGAGGCACAGGATATAATTCTAGTTTTGCCACTATTCAGTCCCATGATTATACAGTCAATCTACCAGAATTTATTGAATGTAAATGGTCATTTGTGTCTATTGAGACAAATTTTTGTCATTTGTGCTTTGGCCAGAAACCCTGACGGTCTTCCCCTCCCAGATTCATTCATTCATTCATTCACTTACTTACTCACTCATCCATTTATTTGTTTGTTTATTTTTTCTGAGGCTGGGGTTAAGTGACTTGCCCAGGGTCACACAGCCAGGCAGTGTTAAGTGTCTGAGATCAAATTTGAACTCAGGTCCTCCTGACTTCAGGGTTGGTGCTCTATTCACTGCAACATCTAGCTGCCCCCATTTATTTATTTATTAAGATTTTTTTGGACTACACGAAAGAAGAGATTCTTTGCCTCAATTGCTACTTAGCCTTAATCACTGAATCACTCAGTCAAACTGAGACCTGTTGAAGAACTTCCCTTTAAAAGACCAGGATCTCCCATTTCACTCAGGGCCATCTCAAGGCATCCTGATCTATATCTTGCCACTGGACCCAAATGGCTCTGTAGGGGAAAGTGAAGCAGGTGACTTTACACCATCCCTCACTTAAATACAATTTACTTGCTTGTCATGGTTCTCTTGGAGAATTAAGGACAAGCAACAATTAAATACCTGCCATGTGCCAGGGACTCTGTGCTAGGGTTTTGGGAGACAAGAGTTGAGTCAAAATCAGTCCTGTTATAAAAGGAACTAATAAAGGAATCAGGAGCTCTACTGAGAAGACAAAGCTAGAAGCATAGATTGGGTAGCTTGAAAATTTATCTGCATAGTGGTGATGGTTGAAGTTATGAAAGTAGATGAAATTACTAAGGAAAGGGGTGTAGAAATAGGAGAGGACAAACAGGACAAGACCAACGACCATGAAATGATGAGGATTAACATTTAAGGGGTAAGAGACAGAAGTAGGACAGTAATGTCTGTTCCCAAAGGCCCAGAGAGTACCTTGAGGAATGTAGGCTGGGAAAATTAAGACTCATTGAAATGAGGAAAATATCTCTGGCATAAAAAATGACATGGAAGTTAATGCAAAATATGAGGAGTAGAGAATGGTAAAGAGACTTCTTCCAATGATATTTTACCACTGCAAGTATTCTAGGCTACTAGATCCTATGACAACATAACCAAACAAGGAAGAGGGTGGTGAACTCTGTCTCTAAAAAAGAAAAAAAATACCTTAGGCAATGAAATTGTATTAGACAGCAACAATCCATCATTTCACTTCCCTGAGGGAAGAGCTAGATGGAGTAAATTGAGGGGATGACCATAGATGGGCTTGGTTACCTGGAAAAAGAATGCATATGGTCACTCGGGAACCATAAAGAAATAGAAGGTAGAGGGCAAGTCAGAAATCACAGGAATGGGAAGAAAGAAAGGCAGATAGAGACACAGAGCTAGAGACAGAGAGAGAGTGAGACAGAGACAGACAGAGACAAAGACAAAGAGAGGAAAGAGGGAAAGAGAGAGAGAGAAAAAAGAGAGAAAAAGGAAAAAAGGAGAGAGAGCAAGAGAGAAGAGAGAGGAAGAGAGAGAGAGAGAGAGAGAGAGAGAGAGAGAGAGAGAGAGAGAGAGAGAGAGAGAGAGAGAGAGAGGAGAGAGAGAGAGCTTTTATTAAGTGCTTATTTGCGAGGCACATAAGTTGGCAATAGTGGAGCAGGGATCTCAGAAGCCAAGAAAAGAGAGAGCTTCAAGGGTGAAAGGGATGATTAATAGTGTTGTCTACCCTGTTGTTATCTCTCAGGTTTATTGGCAGACAAAATGGAAGCATGTATGTGAAAGCACTCTAAAAAACAGGAATTACTGTATTAGAAGAGAGACAGTGGGATACTAGAAGGAAGATGGCGGATATCCAACATTTTTTGCAGGTGATTCTTGAAGCTTCTGCTGCACCTTGAACTGATGCACAGAGATCCCCAGAAGTGGTCTCATTAAGGTTGAAGGCCGGAGAATATGTTTGCTCCAAAGGTGTCCTGAAAACAACTGGCTCCCTTTTGTTAAAAGTTCAAAGTAATGAAATAAATAAAGAAATTCCAGGGCTAAGCCAAGGACTTGATTCAAGCTAGAGATACCAGAAGTGAGTAATGACAAAGGCACAAACTCATGTCTTGCCCTATCCTGGTTCTGTGAGTCATGTAGACTGTGCAGGTCTAGAGAAGGATTCAACTCTCTAGTGAACCAGATTTCTTTGCCTACTTAGAGAAAAAGAAGACTGACGGGTGTTCTGGATTATTGCAGTGATGCTTTAATTGGTCTTCTTGATTCCAGTCTCTTTCCCCTCCAATCTATCTTCTATGAAACTGTTCCTCAAATATTGGTCTGACCATGTCATCATCTGCTTAAAAAGCTTTAATGTTTCCCTTTTATGTCTGGGGTAAAATACAAATTCTTCAGACTGGCAAGTAAGACCAGTGATCTGCCTCTCACCTCTCTTTAATATTTATTTCACTTTATGAACTCCAAATTCTAGTCCATTATGCTTTCTTAGATGTGGCCCAAATTTAACATACCATCTCCTATCTCTGCTTTCAGAAGTAGAAGTTGATAACACAATATATAGGAGACTGGAGTTGCAGTCAGGAAGACCTGAGTTCAAATACAGCTTCAGATATTTATACGACTCTGGGCAAATCAATTTCTTCAACTATAAAATAAGGATAATAACAGCACCGATCTTGCTGTGTACTAAATGAGATAATCTTTGTAAAAAGCTTTAATGCATATATAATCCCAGACTTGTCTGAAGGCTCAGTTCGGATGTCAGCATCTATGAAAAGCCTTTTCTGACCTCCCTCCTCAACTTATTAGTGCTCTTTCCTGCCTCTAATTATCTTGCATTTACTTATTTGTGTGCACATTGTAGCTTCATTCCTCTCCCTGAAAGAAGCCCTTTGAGGTCAAGAATTATTTCATTTTTTATTTTTGGGGTTCCCAGTGCCTTATATGCATTTAATGTATCAAAACATTATTCCACAAACATACTAAATGGCTTACTACACTTCAGACACTATGCTAATCACTGGAATTAGAAAGCAAAATAAAAAATAGTCCTTGCCCTCAACATTCTATTAGAAAATACATGTTTGTCAAATTGAATTGAATTGAGTAATGTATTTTTCTAAATCATGATAATTTCTCTGGCTTTAAACTATTGCTATTTCCCATCTTCAGACTTGCTGGTCCTCTAGTTTACAATGGCAAACTGCTCCAGTAGCTTTGCCAAGAAAACATCAAATGAGGTCATGAAGGGTAGCACAGGACTAAAAACAACTGAACAGCACTCATAGCTGGGCCCATACTCCTTTGCTTTAGTTCCTGTGATTTCCAATGTTGTCTAATTCTCAAATAGTGGTGGGCTGATCCGGGATGAACATTTGCGCTTAATCCATTATTAACATTTCCCTCATCACCTTCTTAAGACTAGACAATCAACAAAAACGATATATCAAGCCCTGATTTGTAGCTTGCTGATTTCCCCAAGGTACAGACAATCACACTGAAGATCTAATGGTTGGCAAGTGTGAGTTGGCTCTAGCACACCCCTGGGGCTCAGGCGCTCTTTCTGGTGTTCTCACCCTTAAGGAAGGCACATCTGAAACCTGGAGACCTTTATGAAGCAGCCCAAGCTAGAGCAGATTCTTCTATTTGCAGAAGGCCAAGGAGTGGTTCTGAAAAGTGGACAGGTCAGCTGCCCTGCCTGAGAGGAGAGGCAGGGATGTGATAAGGATGGCAATAGCCAAAGCCAAGAAAGTGGAGAGTTTCAAGGTGAAAAGAGTGACCAGGCTGTCTGCCCTCTCTCACACAGATCTATTGGGAGAGTATATGAAAAGTAGGAGTTGCTCTACTGGCAGGAGTGGAGGGATTAGGGGAGAGGAAAATAGGAGGGGGGAAATAGCATGGGACTTGCCATCAAATGTCCCAAATTTGACCCTGGTTCTACCATTTACTAGATTTTAGATTCCTCATCTGGAAAATAGGGAAATTATCTAATGACTTCTTGTGAGGATCACTAGTGAGTCTGTTTGAAAGCACTTTGTAACCATAAAACACTGGGATTTTGCTTAGTCGGTTTTACATCTGTTATCTGCATTGTTGTTCTTATTCTTCATTTGCGTTTCCTCATACACCTGCATGGAGAGGCTCATGACAACCTCTCTGTATTCTCAGCTATCAACTGAGCCACCATGCGGAATATCTTCAAAAGGAATCAGGAGCCCATTGTGGCTCCTGCCGCCACCACGGCCACCATGCCAGTGGTTCCTGCAGGGCCTCCGGACAACTCCACGGAGAGTGGGGGTGCAGGGCCAACTGGAGAGGACATGTTTACCCAGCTGAAGGATAAATTCTTCAATGAGATCCAGAAGATCCCCTGTGAGTATCTCCGAGGGAGGGGAGGGGGGAGATGTGTCCATGGCACAGGGAGGGAGCATGCAGATGGAAGCCATGAGGGTGCTTGAGGGAACCCTCAGGAGTCTATGGTAATATCCACCATTGTGAGCTGGGATTTTTTTTTTTTAATTTTGGGATTTTACTCTAGTCTGTGAGGGTTTCTTAGGCTGCAGAATGGCATTGTCTGGGTGATCTTTAAGATCCTCCCTTAGAATCTCTAAGATTTTAAGTCTTTAGGTTAATCCTCTGTAAACAAGGGTGGGAAGCTAATTTGGGACCATTCGGAAGGGATCTGTTCCATTGCTGATTCTAACAATATCTGACAAGGAATAAAAACATTCCTTTTATAGGGTTAGTAGGTGAATTTCTGACATCTCTTCTGTTGAAATTATGATCCCTAGGCAGAATTCTGAGAAATCTTTCCCAGGTAGTCTTCTGCCCTACTTGGACGACAGGAGTTTGGGATAAGAAAAGAGTAGGGGTTTGGGTAGCTAAAAGCAGTTCTTGCAAATTAGATGGAAATTACTATGTAGGGTGGTGGGAGAGTAGAGAAATAATGGCTTTGGGGAATAAGTAGTAGAAAGACTATGAGTTGGATTTTTCCAGATGCTCTCAGTTTCAAACCTTGTCATACCAAAGGAATTGAGGATGATTAGCCCCAAAAGAAAACATTTAGAAGGAACACAATTGCTGTCTTCAAGTATGTTGAGTGAAAGAAGGAATAGATTAGTTTTGCTTGGTTGGAGAGCTTGATGGAGGCAAAAATATACTAACAAGTAGAGCTATCTAAAATTGGAATGGCCAGTGTTGGGACATAGCAGCCTCCCTCTTACTTGGGCTTAAGCATTGATAAGGCGGAGGACAATTTGTTGAGGATTCTTGCTCATGTATGGGTTAGGCTGGGTAATCCCCAAGGGCCCTCCCAACTCTGAGATTCTGTGATTCAGTAAAATATTCTGCCCTTTGTCCCCATGAACCCCCACCTTCATCCCAAATCTTTTGTTTGATGGTCCACTCCAGTGTTTGGTTGGGGAAATATGGTCATTGGAAGTTTGCGGAGGATTGGAACTAAGGTTGGCCCTGTGGTGATAGCACTCCTAGATGTAGAGAGGGCACCATAAGGGGGGAGAGAATCTCCCTTCTGGGCAGAGGGGTTTAATGACTCTCACGCTATCGTGGCATGTTATGTGTGTGCAGTACCTCCATGGGCACTGATCGCCATTGCTGTGGTGGCTGGTCTCCTCCTCCTCACCTGCTGCTTCTGCATCTGCAAGAAGTGCTGCTGTAAGAAGAAAAAGAACAAGAAGGAGAAGGGCAAAGGCATGAAAAATGCTATGAACATGAAGGACATGAAAGGAGGTCAGGTATGACACCAAAGGGGCATGGAGATGCCATCTTGTTCATTGGGCCAGAGCATTCAACCGAGAAGTTCAAAGGATTCTGGGCTATTTTCTTGAAATCCTCCCACTGGCTCCTTAAAAATAAGAGCTTTGGGGCCAAAGAGGGGAGAGGAGATTCACACATGGAGTTATAGTAGGTAGCAAGGTAGCAGAGTAGATGTAGAATGTTGGACGTGACATCCAGAAGAACTAGATTCAAATCTAGCCTCAGCTTCTTACTTAGCTGTGTGACCTCAGGCAAGTCACTTAAACTGTGTTTACCTCTGTTCCCTTTCCTATATAATGAGGGTAATATAATACCTGCTTCTCAGGATTGTGGTAAGGCTCAAATGAGGTAATATTTATGAAAAAAAGAGGCACTTAGCACAGTGGCTGGCACGTAGTAGTCACTATATAAATGTTTATTTCCTTCCCCTTCTCCTTATTATTATTGTTATTGGTTTCCTTCCAAAGTCAGTTGCCTTGGTTCCATGGATATTATCACCCAGAAGATTAAACCAGTTAATGGGAAAAAATAATTATCAGCTTAGATTCCCTTTGGCCAATCACGCAGTGGGGGAATAATGAAATTCCTTCTGTTTCCTCTACCTTTAAAAGAAAGGGGGTGATATATTGCCCCCAAACCACCTCTTAGACTACAAAGACAAACTATTGGAATAGAAGGAAAACCTTTTAAGAAGGCATCATTTGGAAACCTTCTTTCTGTCTTGTTTGGCTTTCAGAAGGAGATGAAGGGGGAAGAGCAATGACATGAGGGTGAGGAGACCCTAGTCTCAATTATGTCACTTGCTAATCATAAGCCTGTTACCTCCCCTTTCAAAGGTCTTTCATTTTCTTTATCTGTGAAATGGAGAATATACTTGCCACTCTTACCTCAAAAGATTGTTGAGAGCATCCCATGATATCCTTTGGGGATAAAAATCTATGAAGCGCTCTCCACATGCAGAGTAATATTAATAAAACAATAATAATAACTGACATTTATATAGCACTGATTATCTGATTTAAACCACATTTCAGAGAGGACTTTAATGACAGATAGGAAGTGATCGATCAATAAAACATTTATTGTGCACCTACTTGCAGGAACTGTGCTAAGCACTGAAGATGCAAATATGGAAAAAGATAGTTCCTGCTTTCAAGAAATTTACAATCTAATGGGGAAAGAATACACAAAAGGAAGCTAGAAAGTAGAGTGGGAGGGATGTGCTTGAATTGGGGGCATGGTAAAGTGAATCTGAGAAGTCCCAAAGTAATATGGACTAGAACTCAGACTTAATTTAAGATTCTAGAAGATAGAGATTGGTTCATTTTAAGTACTTGTTTATTTATTTGTTTGTTTTAAAATAAAGAGCCTAGGGGCAATAGGACAATATTCAGGAGAAATATGCCTCCATTTTTGTAATCTTTTAGTATAGATTTTGTCTAATTATGCTCCAGAACCTGTAAGGATTCTGCTGAGATGCTTAGAGTTTTTTCCTGCTCAGGACTCCTGGGCAGGCTTTCATATATCCCTGGTTTTCAATTTTATCCAATTATGCAATGGGAATAATTCCAATATTCAAAGAATTTAGGATCAAAGCAGGGAAGAAATGTCCTCACTTTAAGGAAGAGAGCTGAGTAGGGTAGGGAATTATGTATTTGTGTGTGCATGTGAGCATTTGTGTGCCCAGTTCTTTAAAGGGGTTTCCAGTGGGCATTCTCATAATTAGACATTTCCTCAAATTTAATCTGTCTTTGAACTCCAGCCTGGTCTCTATAAGGATAGTCAACTGGTAGAACTAGTCAGCTGGTAAGCATTAATTTTTATGGTGGACGATTGTTCTAACCTTTCCTTTTTCTTTCTTCTCTTGTCATCATGGAATTCTCACCACCAACCCATTCCTTGGTCTGGATGGCGTTCATGGTATGCCTTTTTGAGTATGGACAGGGTCTAACTTTGGAGAGAGAACTGAAAAGGGAGGAGGGCAGTAGGAAAGTCACAAAGGGGCACTATGGAGGTTGCCTAGATGGGGGAAAGGTTCTGGGGGTGTACTTTCCTTATCTGCAAAATGAGAGAAGTTAACTAATGGGTCTTGCCCAGCTTTTAATTTGATTAACCTCAAACTTCAGGAAATTATTGTGTGATAAAGGAACCACAGCAGCTCGCCAGAGTCAATGTCAAATCTTCAGTGTGAGCATTTCAGCAAATGCTATAAATCAGGGTTTGATTTATTGTTTTGTTGATTGTCTAGACTTAAGAAGTTGATGGGAAAATGTTAATAATTCAAACTAAATTTAAAAGTGTTTCCTATTTAAATCCCTCTACCCCAACAAAGAGCCAAGTTTTAACAGTTGCTAGCACATTACTGGAAGGAATATTCAAGTGGGAGCCATAAGTCTAGGACCTCTACTCACTTGCATACCTATAGAGATGCTTCTTGAAGTCCTAAGGAAAATCCCATCTCTCCTCCAAGGATTCTTTCCTTCCATCCAGATGATACTGGGCCCCAGGGAAGAAGGGAAGACACCCTCTGCCATTCTTCTATTATGCTCATCTGGGCTGGTCTCTCTTCCTCCTAGCTTCCCCAGGATGATGATGATGCAGAGACCGGACTGACAGAAGGAGAAGGTGAAGGAGAAGAAGAGAAAGAACCGGAAAACTTGGGAAAACTGCAGTTTTCGTTGGACTATGATTTCCAGGCTAATCAGGTGCCCAGGGATTGGAGGGAGGCAGTAGGAAGGGGGGTGGGGTTGTGCTGGAGCCTAGAGCCCGCTGCTAAATCTTCAGTCTGAGTATTTACACTTTGGAAAACTGTAAATGTTACCAATTGGGGCTTGGTGTATTGTTTTGTTGTGATTTTCTGGAGTTAAGTATGGGATAGAGAAAAATGATGTAAATTAAACAAAAAAATGTGTGCTGCACACACTTTCCCCTCAGAGTGCCAGTTGTTAAACATTTACTATCATACTTCTGGGTTGAGATTTAGGTTGAGATGGGTACAGAAAGGGAAAAACACAAACTTTGATTGTATAGTCAGGCTGAAGGGTCGGGATTATGACCTTCTGGGCTATGTGATCAGCAAGATTCCTTTCAGGTTCATCATATGATGTCAAGTCAGAGAAGGCT
The DNA here is from genome assembly GCF_048593235.1 of Sminthopsis crassicaudata. Classification (NCBI taxonomy): domain Eukaryota; kingdom Metazoa; phylum Chordata; class Mammalia; order Dasyuromorphia; family Dasyuridae; genus Sminthopsis; species Sminthopsis crassicaudata. Next base: position 97,992,461 of record NC_133620.1, on the reverse strand, counting down.
TGAGGAAGGCTTGAGAAAGGGGACAGAGGAAAAGGGAATGGGGGAGCCCATCCCCCAGGGATGTCTATATTCTGTACAAATATATTCCTTCAGATGAGAAGGAGATATCAGCAGAGCCCCTGGATACTCTGCCAGCCTTCTAGTCATGTATTTGGACTTACTCTGGAAATCCTGTTCCATCCTAGAGCATAGAACTAAATGAGAAGATCCCTAGAGATCTGAGACCAAGTTCCCATAATAACTTTCCAAACCAGGGGTTAGTGGAGCTGGGCAGCCTGAGAATTCTGGAGCAGGCCTGACAAGTGGGCTCATTTCTCTCCACAGTTGACCGTGGGCGTCCTTCAGGCAGCTGAGCTTCCTGCTCTGGACATGGGAGGCACCTCAGACCCCTATGTCAAAGTCTTCCTCCTCCCAGACAAGAAGAAGAAATATGAGACCAAGGTCCATAGGAAGACCCTGAATCCTGCTTTCAATGAGACTTTTACCTTCAAGGTGAGGTTGAGAATAACATTATCCCAGGTCCTTCCTTTCTTTCTCTCTTTGAATTCCTTCTAAGAATACAACTTATAGGACCAGAGGCAGAGAATTCACAAATGGGTAATTCAGAGACGTTACTATTTTATCCCTTAAATACCCAGAGATTACCCTTTCCTGACTTCTAACTCCATGGGGACTAACCCAGCCTAGAAGAATTTGCTTGGGATCAGTGAACCCTCAGGTCCTATCTTGCTCTTGCCTCTGAAGAGATCCGGGGACTCCCTGCCCATCTGCTTTCCCAGGTCCTGACCAACTCTAACCCTATGATCCTAGGATCAGGGTTGTTTTTTTTTTTCACCAAATTCTGTGACTCTGAGGTTGAGCTGGGGACCACGTCAGGGTGATGATATCCATTATCACCACCCCAGGAACTGACTCCTTATAATACTCTACCTGTCTGTGCCCTGACATGTCCCACAGGTGCCCTACCAGGAGCTGGGGGGAAAGACACTGGTGATGGCCATCTATGACTTTGACCGCTTCTCCAAGCACGACATCATCGGGGAGGTCAAGGTGCCCATGAACACTGTGGACTTGGGCCAGCCCATCGAGGAATGGAGAGACCTGCAAGGTGGAGAGAAAGAAGAGGTAAAGCAGAAACAGCCTGGACCACTTTAAGTTTTGTACTTAAGAAGCTGTAAAGAGAAGGCAGGACCGGGCCAGTACAGGGAGGAAAGCAAACTAACATGACCGAGTCTCCAGCTTGACCCTGGGCTCCAGGTGGCAGGAGTTCCCACAAGAATGTGCATCTAGCACCCAATGGGAGCCGGGGTAGTATGGGCTTAGAGTCATGTGAGTTGAGTGATTTGGGGCAAGTCCTTTGATCTTTCTAATCCTCAGTCTTCTCACTTGAAAAACGGGAATAATATTCCTTGCATTTTTTGACTTATGGGTGGGGGGTTGTAGGAAAATGCTTTGCAAACCTTAAAGCTTTGTAAGAAAATGACCTGTTATTATTATCAGGTCCTGGTAGTGTGGTGAGTGAGAGGGAAGGATCAGCCTAGGTGGAGGGAGCAGAGAAGGCTCCATGTCCCCAGACCTCATTCCCAGGCTCATGGATACCCATTTCTAAGATGGTCTCAGTAGGAGAACACCTTGAAAAGAAGAGGAGGAGGGCATCCTTCCCCACCTCTGAATCCCAGCCACCCCTAGCTGCTATCCTTACCTGCCTTGGGAACACGTGATCTAAAGAGTAAACAAGGCAGACAGCCACTTAGGACCCACACACCAGGGGCCAACGGAGGAACATTTTTAAATATGACTTTTACAAATGCACATATTTCTAATGCCAGAAAAGTCTGCTCTCCATGGCCCATAGGTATTTATTTTGTGATAACTTAAATGATATGTGTTATAGTAAAGGCTCCAAGACTCCAGTGAACAATAGCAATAACATGGGGCCCATGAAATTGAAAAACCTTGCCGAGGGCAGACAAATAATTTGTCCCTCTACCTTAGACAGCTACAAGTCAGAATATATTCCCAATCATCTTCCAGAGCCAGCTGCCTGCTTTGGGAACATGTGGTCTAAAGACCATCACCCACCCCTGCCATCCCAGCTAATGTTTATTCTTCTCATCTGATTTCTATCTTTTCCTCTCCTCCATCTTTTCCCCCTTTCTTTCTTTCCTTCCTTACTTCTTGCAGCCCTCCATTCTGCCTTCATCCTTTCTTCTTTCTCAGTCCTTCCTTCATTCCTCTCTCTCTCCTTTCCTCTGTTCCTTTCTCCTTCCCTCCTTCTTCTTTTCTTCCTCCCTCCCTCCTTTCCTTTCTTTTTTCCTCCCTCCCTTGATTTCCCCCTTCCTCCCTCCCTTCTTTCTTTCTTTCTTCCATTTCTTTGTTCCTTTCTTTCTTTCTTCTTTCCTCTCTCCATCCCTTCTTCCCTTCTGCCTTTGTCCCTTTCTCCCTTCCCTTCCTCTTCCCTCCCTCCTTTCCTTCCTCTTTCCCTCCCTCTCTTCCTTCCTTCTTTCCTTTTTTCCTTTCTTCGTTCTTTCCTCATAAATAACTGATCTATCAGAGATAGAGATAAACACTAATGAGAGGTTTAAGCCAAGTATCTCCCTTACGGTATAAAGAGAAAGATTGTAATTACTCGATGGCTTTGTTGAACCACAGCAGGAAGAACTGAGGATATAGGAAGGACTTCCCAATGGCCAGTAACCCAGGGAATGATAATGGAAAGAATTCCCTGGGAGAGAGAGACACTGCCCTCCTCCCCACCTTCCCCACCTTCCCCACCCCCGGCCTGGCCAAGGTGAGCAGCAGCCTCACCTGGAGAGAAGGAATCAGCAAAACGTCCTTAGAGGGCCCTTTTAGGCTGAAGGGGAGGCTCTGAACCTTGCTTTTTCCTCACCGGGCAGCCAGAAAAGCTGGGAGACATCTGTACTTCCCTCCGCTACGTGCCCACTGCTGGGAAACTGACTGTCTGTATTCTGGAAGCCAAGAACCTGAAGAAGATGGATGTAGGAGGCCTTTCAGGTGCGTGCACATCCGCGGTCGACCATCAGATGGCAGTAGTGTCAGATGGCTGCCCAAGTCCTGTATTTTTCCCAGTTATTTTAACCTTGAATCCCCGTTTTAGGAGGACTTCTCACCGTTCACTGCATTGTTGTCCACTCTTCTTGCTAGGATGGTACCCCTCACCCCGTGGTCCCCTGCCAGATTTACAGAGGCCAGAATGTGCCCCACAGGTCTGGTCGCCTTAGAATAATTGTGAATTAGGTAAAGTCTGTTTTCCTGTCAGAACCCTTTCTGGCTGGCCGGGGTCCTGACCACTATGATCTGAGTGAGGTAGCACGTGATGGGACAGAGTGATCCAAGTACTCAGGGGAGGCTTGAGGAGGGATCCACTGGGGGTGACATCCATGAGCTTACCCTTGGAACAAGAGAACGTGGAGGGGCAGGGTGTCCAGTCTGACTAGCATATTGAATAACTGGACCAGAATGGTGCAAAGAAGTTCAGAAAAGCAAGGAAGAGCCAGTTTGCAGAGAGGCCTGAACGACGGATAAAGGAGTAAATATTTTTTAAATTGAAGTGTTTGGGCAGACTTCAGCCTTATTAGACTTAATGAGTGTCTTGTGAGTCCTGCCAGGAGGTCAGGGTCACTGGATTACAGCTTTGTGCTATGCAAGCAAATTCTAAGACCAGAAAGGGAGGAAGATTACGAAAGACTTGGAATTCTGGAGATAACAGGGAGTTACTGATGTGTATTGACCGGAAGGAGGTGATATGGTCAGATGGTGTTTTAGGAAAGTTCTTCTGACAGCTGATTGGAGGACACATGGCTGAGAGAAAGCTTGAGGCAAGGGGACGAGCCAGCAGGCTATTGCAGTAGTCAGAAGTGTGGAGTGATGGGGGCCTGCATCTTGTATTGGCCATGCCATAGGAGACAAGACCCTGCCCTCAGGGAGCTCGCAGACACCCTGTCAGGGGGAACAATATATACATAGATTAGTAGGAGCTACAATATCTAGATAAAGTAAACAGAAAGTAACTTCAGGAGGAGGAGGAAGGCACTGGCATCTGGAACTGGGATCAGGGGAGGCCCCATAGAGGAAGCAGCACTTGGCTGGAGCTTTGGGATGGGATTCCTCAGTGGGCAAATTCTCCCTTCTCCTTAAATTAATTCAACTGCTCTTTGGCCAGGAGACTCAGAGGCCTTCTCTGACTGGCTATCATCGTCCCTGGAGGTGGCTCATGTCGCTGGTTCCATAATATTTTGTTGTGCTTCCAGAAAGACCTGTGGGTGGAATGTCAATAGGAAGAAACTATAGGGAAAGAAGTTCTCACAGGAAAGAATGCTGTTACCAGGCAGGACAATGAGAGAGCATCTACTCAACCTGGAGTACCAGTTAGGATGCTCCAATCACAATTTGGTTACTGTGTCCTGTTAGCCATAACTCTTCAACAACCTTCCAGCTCTGTGCTTCCTTCTCCTGCCTTGTACTACCAATATTTCATCTCTCATACCCCACCCCCAATTTATTCTTTGTCTCTTCAACCTACTTGTAAGGCTATAAAA